>NC_073304.1:152285812-152587478 GCF_027595985.1 Sorex araneus | reverse complement strand
TTAATCTGATTACCCCTCAGCTAGCCCAGACCAGAGAAGGCTGGACCCACCCTCAAAGAAGATGGCAGGAAAGTCTAGAAAAGTACTTTCAAAGACCATTCTAAGTGGAGTACCCACTAAACAACAACCCTAGCAAGGACTCTTACCTGGCTAGAAAGCTACACGTGGGGCAGTTTGGGACAATCCTATAGCTATAGCCACCTTGAACAAAGGAAGGGAGCGCATATGTGAGGCCCTACCACCACCAGGGTGCCAGCAAACTGCCACATGAGTCTTTTGGGGTGGGGCCCACACTTGGGTGCGCATAGAGCTAAGGAACAAGATCAGCGTGGGGGGGGGGCCTTAATGCCCTCATAGGGGGCACTTGGCCGAGTGGCGGCTGTAGCAGGCCCGGGCAGCTGTGAATGGACCCCAAAGAGTGACTGAGCTGGGTGTGAAGATGATGCTCAAATTAAAGGAAAGCTGGGTGGGCGGGAGGGGGGGTGCTCCGATTGTCTGAGGGTTGAAACTGGAGAGGCAATGGAGGCAAAAGGCTTTCGCCGCTGAGCTGATGGCCGGGATCAGAGCCCAGGGTTGCCAGGATCTGGAAGCCTGGCTGCCCGCTGTCCACTCTGGGACCTGTGTCTGGCCAGCGCACCAGTTCTAGCCTTGGCTGGGGCCTCCTTCCAACATGTCCCGACTCCTCTGGCTGACTGCATGTCCCTGGCATGTCTGAGATTCCTGCGTCTCCCTGCCCGCCCTGCCCGCCTAGCTGGCAGTAGTCTGGTGGTTGGTGCCCTTTTTCCTCCCTTTTATGTCCGCCTCTCTGAGGCCTTCAGCATAATCGATCAGGATTAACAATACTGCACTGGGCCTCTCTAAAGAGCAAGGAGGCCTCTGTGCAGGGCTGGCTCACGCAGGACACTGCGGCATTGTCCTAGTGGCAAGTCCTGCTGCCAGAGGTCGTTATTGGAGGATCACTTGTGTAGACTGTGGCTCCCTGCCACCTCATCTCCTGCTCTGCCTGATGCCCAGAGCTTTGTCCCCTGACATCAGACCTTCTCAAACCTGGGCTCGTCCATGCCTGAGCCTGCGCCTCTCCTCCAGACTGGAAACTTCTCTGCTTTGTTTGGGTTTGGTTTAATTTTGGAATTTTGCCTCACAGAGCAGAGCTCAGGGGCTTCTGGCTCTGTGCTCAACTCAGGGGGTACCAGGAATGGAATCACACCTGTCCCATACAAGGCAAGTGCCTTCACCCTGATCTGTCCCTGAAAACTGTTTTTGTTGTTTGGTGTAATTTTTGGTTTGGGGGTCACACCTGATGGTACTCTGGGCTGACTCCTGAATCTGTGCTCAGGCATCAGTCCTGCTGGGCTCAGGAGACCCTATGGGGTGTCAGAGATTGAACCTGGGTTGGGTATTGGATATTAACCCTAAGTATTTTAGGTTTCATCATCATCAGTGAATTGCCCCTTTTCTTTCCCCCAGAGAAACTTACACTTATGAGCACCCCTAACCACCAGAGTTTATCTTTTTTGGGGGGTGGTCACACCCGGAGATGCTCAAGGTTTACTCCAAGAATTACTTACTTACTTTGTTTTTTTTTTTTTGCTTTTTGGGTCACACCTGGCGATGCACAGGATGCACAGGGGTTACTCCTGGCTCTGCACTCAGGAATTACCCCTGGCCGTGCTCAGGGGACCATATGGGATGCTGGGATTTGAACCCGGGTCGGCCGCGTGCAAGGCAAACGCCCTACCCGCTATGCTATCACTCCAGCCCCTGGTCCCTGAAACTTCTTAATTTATTGCTCAAATTAAAAATTACGGGACAGGAGCTGGAGTGATAGCACAGTGGGTAGGGCATTTGCCTTGCACGTGGCCTACCAGGGTTTGATTCCCAGCATCCCATATGGTCCCCTGAGCACCGCCAGGAGTAATTCCTGAGTGCAGAGCCAGGAGTAATTCCTGAGTGCAGAGCCAGGAGTAATCCCTGAACATCGCCGGGTGTGACCCAAAAAGCAAAATAAATAAATATATAAATAAAAATTCCAGGACAAAAGAAATCATCCCACATCCCTCTGAATTCTTCAGAGGCAGAAAAAATAAACAAGTGTGACTTGATGAGAGAAGAAGTGAGGAAAAATATTACTTCCAACATGCACTTCTGCAACATATAGAAAAACCTCAGAAAATGAGCCAGAGAGATAGCACAGCAGGCAGGATGTTTGCTTTGCATGCAGCAGGAAGACCAGGGTTGGATCCCTTCTGCCCCAGATGGTCCCCTGAGCACTGCCAGAAGTGATCCCTGAGCACAGAGCCAGGAGTAACCCCTGAGTATCACTGAGTATCAACCTTCCCCAAACAAGAAAAAAATGAAAAGGAAAAACTTAGAGCTGTTCATTGCAGGGCCTTAGATGCTACTTTTTAAGCACTTAGCAGAAGTAGAGGGAGAGGACAGGGAAAGACAGTGGCGAGGGCCGGGGCATATGCAGATTCTGGTTCTCATAATGAGATCATGTGTTCCCCAGGGGGGACCGATGGTACAGCGGGAAGGGCACTTGCCTTCCATGCACTAACTCAGGGTCCATCCCTGGCACCCCATGTGGACCCCTGAGTCTCACCAGGAATTATTCCTGGGTACAGAGCCAGGAGTAAGCCCTGAGCACTGCTGGGTGTGGGCCCAAACCAGAATTTTTTTTTTAAAAGAGAGAAGGTTCTGCATATAACTTTCTTTCAAAGGTAACCTTATTCTGCCTACAAGGTTTGTCCCAGGAAATGAACCTTTTGAGGTGGCAGACTTTTGCTTCCTGACATATAGGTAGGGGCAAGAAATCAGGTGTCCTGATCTACACAGTCCTGTGCTCCTGTCACATTCTTTATATAGGGTGAAAGAGTGCTTGCCCGTTCTCCCCTCACATCTGCAGTTCATCATGAACTGGACATTAGACTCTGTGTGGTCATTCCAGGAAGGGCCCTTCCAGAGCTGAGAGTGAAACAATGGTTTGCTCTGTTTTCTCAGTCTTCAGTTCTACGGCCTGGTCACCAGCACAGACCACTCCCCTGTTTGCAGAACTGGCCAGTCTTCTGAGTGTCTTCGGGCCTGCGCTGCCTGTGCACAGGAGCCCCAAGGCAGCCCAGAGCCTGCCACGAAGGGAAGATGCCACCCGCTGATTCCAGCCTGCCCCCGCTTCTCTATATGGAAGATGGCTTCTGCCCAGACAGCACTAGAATTTTTTTTTTTTTTGGTGGGGGGTGTTTTGGTTTGGTTTGGTTTTGCTTTGCTTTTGAGACACACATGGTAGTGTGCAGGGCTTATTTCTGGCTCTGCACTCAGGGATCACTCCTGGTAGTGCTCAGGGGACATTTTAGGTGCTGGGGATTGAATCCGGGTCAGCCAAGTGCAAGGCAAACACCTTAACTGGTACAATCACTCTGGCCCCAGATAATAAGATAACTTCTGACCCCAGTCCCTGACACAAGAGGCTGGACAGCTGCATGGACATGAGTCCATGTGCAGTCACTGGGTCGGGTCACCTGCATCGTGCTGGACTCTGAGTACATGGTCAGCAAAGAATTCTAGATATCAGGGATGGGCAGCTTGGAGTCTGCACAGTGCAGTGTCCCTGTGCATAACGGGCTTAAAAATAAATTGAAGAGTGGGGCCTGGGAGTTAGGTAAGGGGTTAAGGCCATGATGTGTCCAGCTGGGCTTCATCCCAGCACCACATGTTCTGTTGACCAGTACCTGGTATTGCCCTGGAGGTGCCCCAGTCTGGCCCCACTGCCCCCAGAGCCACATCCTCAGGTCCCACACCTAGCTGACTGGCCTGATTGGACAAATCTTGTCAGGATGGTCCCTGAATCCCTGAGCAAGACTTGGGGGCCCTCAAATCTGAATAGCACCATGAACCAGATTGGCTGTTGGCCTTCCTGCAGGGTCCACAGCTCCACAAACACACTGAGGTGTCTGATTTAATTTTAAAAAACTTTAAAATTGTTGATGATTGTTCTGGCTTAGAGGGTTAGTCCCCTTCATACCTCTGAGGGTGTCTCACTCATGGAGTGATGAGCATCACCTAGAATCCACTTGACAAGGATTTCTCCCAAGAATGCAAATGAGCCACCACCTAACAGGCCCCACAAACTCAGAGTGTCTTCCACTCATCATTTTCCTAATAAACAGGCTGAAGTACACTCTAACGAGAGATGAGGTAAAGAAAATATTCATGCAGTGTTTCATTTAGATGGATGGCAAAGTTCGCACCAATGTGACCTACACTGCAGGCTTTATGGATGTCATCAGCATTGATAAAACCGGAGAGATTCCATCTGGTCTATGACACCAAGGGACACTCTGCTGTTCATCACATTGCACCTCAGGAGGTCAAGTGAGGTCAAGTGAGAAAGATCTTTGTGGGCACCAAAGGAATTCCTCACGTGGTGACACATAATGCTTGTACCATTCACTATCCTGATCCCCTCATCAAGGTGAACAATACCATTCAGATTGATTTGGAGACCAGCAAGATTACTGGAAACTTGACACTGGAAACCTGTGCATGGTGACCTGTGGTCCTAACCTGGGGAGAATTGATGTGATCACCAACAGGGAGAGACACCCCTGATCTTTATATATTGTCTATGTGGATGATGCCAATAGCTTTGCCACTTGCCTCTCCAATATTATTGTAATTGGCAAAGGCAGAAAACCATGGATTCTCTTCCCCAAGAAAAAAGCATCTGCATCACCATTGCTGGAGAGACAAAAGACTGACTGCCAAACAGAGCGTTGGCTGAAATGTTTTCTCAGTGACATATTGATGGATAGAAGGGTTTTATTGGGTTTTATTACTTAAAGTTAGTATTGTGTTTTAAAAAAACAATGAAATCTTTTTGCTCTTTGGTGGCTGGAGCAATAGTACAGTGGGTAGGGTGTTTGCCTTGCACCTGGCCAACCCAGGTTCGATTCCCAGCATCCCATATGGTTCCCCGAGCACTGCCAGTAGTAATTCCTGAGTGTAGAGCCAGGAGTAACCCCCATGCTCAGTGTGGGGCTTGAGGAATCATATGGGATGCTAGGGATGGAGCCCAGGTCAGTCGCGTGCAAAGGAAGTGCCCTACAGGCTATATATATTATCACTCCACCTGAATATTTGTTATTTTTCAAAACTTCACTTTTGGTTTGGGGGCCACAGCTCGGGGTGCTCTTCCCAGCTCAGTGCTCAGGGGACTGTGTGAAGCTGTGCATGGGTTTAGCTGTGGCGCCATCTCTCCGCGCTGTCAGCTGTTCTCTCTATCACGCTAACCTAAGAGGTGGTTACACTGGGTTCTGCTGTCACTCCAGAGAGCAAAGCTACAGCTTAGCATGTCCAGGGTCACTCAAGGGCAAAGCAAATGAAGAATCTGAATCCATGCTGGTCCTGCAGGCTTTGCAGGAACCAGTGGGAACGTTGCTCTCAGCAGCCGCGAGGCCCCGGGCCAGGGCTGCCCACTCACTGCCTGCGCTCGGGAATGTCTAGTGTCTTAGGAGAGGGCTGGGAGCTAGCCGGCCTCGTGGTTCTCTGCAGAGAGCTATTTTTATTCAATCCCTGAAGCCATCAGACAGGCAGGAAAATCACCCAAGAGATCTTGCCAGTCGAGCAGACAACAACGATGCGCCCACCTTCCGGGATCAATCCCGGAAGTCTGCCTCAGGGTCATGCTTCCCAAACATAAATATGAGATGTGCACGTGGGTTCAAACCACTTCATAGAGTTGTCAACCACCAGGGATTTTGTAAACCTCATGGTTACCACTATTCATTCAGCACATAAATATTTACCAAGCACTTCCTGGTCTGGGAATGCCAGGTTAGACAGCATACACATGTGTGTGGGCGCGCGCGTATGCACACACACACACACACACACACACACACACACACACACACACACACACAGAGCTGTGCATAAGGCAGGGCACCGGGCCTGTCTGAGAGGCATGACGGGTGGAAATGGGGAGAGGAAAGCAAAAATTCTGACTTGAGAGGTCAGAGCAATAGTAACAGCGGGTGAGACACTTGCTTTGCACACAATGAATCAGGGTTCAATCCCTGGCACCCATATGGTCCCCCGTCCTCTGAGTCCACCAGGAGTGACCCCTGAGTGTAGAGTGAGAAGTAACTTCTGAATACCACTGAGTGTGGCCCCCCAAACCAAAACCAAACAAAATTCTGACTTGAAGGGTCTTAGGGCTTTTTCCAGGCAGAGTCCAGGAGACCAGAGCCTGCCATTTATGGCCTGGCCTGGCCTTGACCTGACTGGACAGGCCATGTCCTGTTTCTCATCATTTCATCACCTTCAGTCAGTTCAGCCACAATTGTCTTGCAATGGAGCAAGACAATTGTTCCCTGTTTCACACTAGCAGCTCCTCCCACAAGCATACAGTAGGTAAATGCCTACTGTGTGCAGGTCAGGGGTGGGTGCAAAGGGAAACACGGATGTGTGGTCCCCGCCCTCAGACAGAACACAATGGCAGCAAGTGAGCTGACCAGGCCAAGGCCAAGCCAAATGGTCAGGAGAATGGCATCAATAAACAAAACAGGTGTCACCATGTGACAGCAGGAGCTGACGGCTGGTCACAAGAGTGGCACTTCTGGAACGATAGAGTTGAGCAAACTGTGACGCTGAGAGGTGGGAAGCAAAGCCCAAGGCTTTCTGGAAACAGTTGCTATGACTTGGGGTGCAGACTGAGTGTTTCACATCCGGTTCAGGGCCCACCTGTGCATAGTCAGCTGTGTTTCTTGGTCTAAGGACCAAGTCTCACACACACCTAATCACAGAAGTAAATTAAAGCAATTAAATATTGCCATCATTGAACGTTTATTAAACATTCCCTAATTCCACATGCAAAACTTTTTTCATTAACTGCCAGGGGGAAAAAGTGAGGAAAGCAACTCAATTCAATATTTTGTTTTTTGTTTCTTTGGTGTCAGAAAAGGACCCATGGGCTTAAGAATGCCCTAATTTGGAAAGATACAAATGGAAAAGAAAAGGACCTTTAAAAAAGGAAAGAAAAGAAGGGGGAAGTGTTATCTGTATATGGTCAAAACATATGTAGGTAACAGTTTCTAGCTCTGAGATTTGAGACAAATGACTGCATTAGTCTTAGTGATTTTGTTTCCAAATCTGAGATCTGTCCCAGTCCTTGGTCCCACAAGGTGCTGCAATGTTTCACTAATGTACCAGATCAGACCCAAGTCATATGGTCTTCTTCGTTTGTCCTGTCTCTCCAGTTTCTCTGCCAGAACTCTGCCTCTTAGATAATCTTTTTTTTTTTCTTAGATAATCTTTTTAAGGGGCCGGAGAGATTGCACAGTCGGGAGGGCACTTTCCTTGCCTGTGGCCGACTCGAGTTCAATCCCTGGCATCCCATATGATTTCTGAAGACTTAATCCTGGTTCTGTGCTCAGGAATCACTCCTGGCAGTGCTCAGGGACCCACCTCAGGTGATCTTTTAAGAAACTTTTCATCTTGAGACTGATCAGACATTTAATCTGGGCCTTCCCAATTTGCTCAGGCATTAGATGTTTTTTTCTTCATACACTATTCCCAGACAGCTGGAGTCTGTCTCGGGAACACTGTGCACTGCAGTCACTTCTGACAAATGTCAAGGGGTGGCGTCTTCTAGCCTCCCTTCCCACTCGGCCATCCTCAGACCTTGTTTGGCTCCTGGCAGATGAAGAGGATGCTAATGGGGTGTGGCTGGAGGGAGGGACACAAAAAGCCACACCTCTGTGGACGGGGCCTGGCTTCTCCCAGGCACGCAGCTGAGGGTAGAGCTCACGGCTGTGCCTTCCAAACCCAGGCCTATAAATAAGCCTGGGCCTGGGACTGTGTGTCACCGAAGTTCCAAGATAAACCTTCTGAGGGTGGGGGAAAATTAACCCATTACTTCCCAAACTGCACATAGCATTCTCTCTCTCTCTCTCTCTCTCTCTCTCTCTCTCTCTCTCTCTCTCTCTCTCTCTCTCTCTCTCTCTCTCTCTCTCTCTCTCTCGCTGTCTCTCTCTCTCCCTGTGTGTGTGTGTGTGTGTGTGTGTGTGTGTGTGTGTTGCTGGGATCAACTCAGGTTTCGTGCTTGCAAGGCACAGACTTCACCACTGTACTGCACTCCCACTCTTAAATGTCCTTTCCCCCCTTTCTTACCTTTGGTGGTCATTGCCGCATCTGGGGGCCACACACATAGCTCATGGGGGTATGGGGGTCACCCTCAGGTGCTGGAGATCACACAGCCAAGGTACCTGCACACTGTGTTCTATAATGGGGCAGTGCCTGCCCCAGGCCCAAGGCTGAGGCTTTCAGAGGAAAGGAAAGGTACTTATTGGAGACCTGCAGGCAAATCTGACCTATTCTGTGCATTGCACTTGGAGCTTTCATTATTGCTGTGGCTTCCCCCCACACCCTGTCTTTAATACTATCAAATTTCATTAATGCAATTGGATGTTTGTGACTAGTTATACATGTTTTACTTACCAATATTTTATAACATCATGAGACTAGAGTGACAGTACAGCAGGTAAGGCACTTGCCTTGCAAGCAGTCCACCTGGGTTCAATCCTCAGCATTCCACGTGGTCCCCCAAACCCACCAGGAGTAATTCCTGAGTGCAGAGCCAGAAATTGAACCAAAGAGCAAAAAAGAAAAAATGTATAACAATACCAGTATTTTATTTATTTACTTATATTTGGATTTTGGCCCACACCCAGCAATGTTCAGGTATTAGTCTCGGCTCTGCACTCAGAGATCACTCCTGAAGCTGCCTGGGGGATCATATGGGGTGCTGGGAATCAAACCTGCCTTGGCTGCATGCAAGACAAGTGCCTACCTGCTGTACTATTACTTTGGTCCAAATGTCAGTATTTCAAAACATCAATATTTTCTTTTCTTGGGGCTGGAGCAATAGCACAGCAGGTAGGGCGTTTGCCTTGCACACGGGCAAGCTGGGTTTGATTCCCAGCATCCCATATGGTCCCCTGAGCACCACCAGGGGTAATTCCTGAGTGTAGAGCTAGGAGTAACCCCTGTGCATCTCCAGGTGTGACCCAAAAAGCAAAAAAAAAAAAATCTTCTTTTCTTTTTAATTTTTTTTAACGGTACCAACAACCATCGTTATTGGTTGCAACACTCAGTGAGAAGGGGACATGACAGCTTTGGCTTGGGAGACCAACCAGAGAGGTAGAATAATGGCACTTGTCTTGCATGTGGTCGACCCTGGTTTGTTGATCCCCAATGCCCCATATGACCATCCAAACTCCACCAGGAGTGACCCTGAACATAACCAGGAGTAAGTCCTGAAGTATGCCTCAAAAACAAAAACAAAAACACAAAAATTGGGGCTGGAGCAAGAGTACAGTGGCTATGGTCTTTTGCCTTACACACAGCCACCCAAGTTCGATCTTCAGCATCCCATATGGTTCCCAAAGCACCACTAGGAATGCAGAGCCAGTTATAAGCCCTGAGCATCCCAGCATCACTGTGACCATAAAACAAAACAAAACAAAACACTTTTTCATTAAAAAAAATTTAAAAACCAAAAAAATTATCCCCCAAATTCCAATTTTTTTAGGTTGATACTGGTATTAGGATTGAAGTTGGAACACTATATGTTTCAATTATCAATAACTTCAAATAACAATGGCTTAATAAAAAAAATGTAAGTTTTGTAATTTCTCTTAAAAAACAAAATCAAGGGAATGGAAGCTCTAGCAACATGGTTCTACCTCCCCCAAATAACAGGGGTTCACAGGGATCTCAGGCCCTGCTCATGGGTCCTAGGTCTAGGCAGAAACGTTGAGAAATATGGGATGCTTTTGTTCTTTACAATTCTCTGTTATTACAATCCAAATGTTTCCTTAAACCCTGGGCGTGCGCACACGCGCGCACGTACACACACACACACACACACACCCAAAATATAGAGATGGACACAAAAAAACACAAATGTTCCTTGACTTGAGGGAATTCAGAAAATTGAGGAAAATAAAAGCTGCATGCTAAACCAGTAAGGATACAGTTCCCAGGGCTCCAAATTCAATCTCTAGCACTACATGGTCCCTGAGCACTGACTAGGAGCACTCCAGGACAAAGGGCCTGATAGATGGCTGTCTTAGCATTTCCTCCAAATCGCCCACATGCCCAGTGCTATCCCTCAGTCCATGGGGTGGGGACCTCCTGAGTCACTGCAACTACAGCAGAAACAGGTGGGAAAAGGAACACAGTTTTTTATATTATAAAGCATTTTAGGACGAGAGAGCTCACAGGCTGAGAGCCTGGTCTGCCTCCCGAAGTCCCAGGCTTGAGCTCTGGGTTTGCTCGCTGGTGCATGGTTCCCTGAGCACCGTACAAGGAGGTGCGCCTTGAGCAGCTTGCTAGGGAGTGGCCTCTGAGTCCCACTGAGTGTAGCTCCGAAATGAAATAAAGTAAATAAAAATAAACGGGGGCTGGAGTGATAGTACAGCGGTTAGCACGTTTCTCGGGCCGGAATTCAATCCCTGGCACCCAAACGGTCCCCTGGCACCTCGGGTGAAGAAACCGAGTAGCACGTGACCCGCAGCGCGGCGGGGTGAGGCGTGGGGGGCCCGCAGGGAGGCCCTGCGGAGGAGAGGGCCACGCCGAGCGGATGTGGGGTCGCGCGAGGCCGCGCCCGCGCAGGACACAGCCCCCAGCCGGCTCCCGCGGGTCGCGGGGTCGCGCCGCGCTCGCTCCGCCCTCTCGAGCGGGTCCCGAGGCTGCAGGTCCCGGGTCCTCCCGGCCGCGCGTTTGGTCCGCGGTCCCGGAGCGAGGGCGCCGCTCCCCGGCCGGGCAGGGCCACTCGGCTGCGCGCCCTTGAGCGGCGGGAGGCCACGGGCGGGCGCGGGTGGCCAGTGTCGCCGCGCGCGGGTGGAAAGCGCGGGCGGGGCCGTCGCGGTGTGGGCGGGCCGGGGCGGGCCGGGGCGGGCCGGGGGCGGTGGCCGGAGAGCGGCTCCAGGGCTGCAGTGGCCGCCGCCGAGCGAGGCCGCCTCGGGAGAGCCCCTGGGCGCAGACGGGCCGCCGGGGCCGCGCCGAGCAGGTACGGAGCGTCCCGGGACCCGGCGGCCACGCGCTCCCGGCCCGTTAGCCCGGCCGCCTCGACCCCGGTCCCCGAACATCGGCGGGACTTCCCGTGCCCGGTTGGTTGGAATTCCTGGGGAGGGGGCTCCGATTCCCACCCCGGGGGCTCTGCGGCAGGCTGCCGCCGTACCGGGACCTGTCGCCCGCGCCGTGCTCCGCGCGAGGACCCCCTTCATCCCCGCGGGGCCGCAGGTGGAGACCACCTGCTGGGCCGGTCATCCCGGCCAGAGGGCGGGCGGGGAGGACGCGGGGTGCATAGTCGGCCGGCCCGTCCTTCTCAGAAGGTGCGCTTTAGGGTGAAGGGGTAGGTAGCCACGTCCAGCTCCTGCAGCCTGGGGCGGGGGTGTGGCCCCCAGAGACCGGTGTGCTGCGCGCTGTCCCTGCAACTGAGACTGGAGCTCTTTCCCTCTACACCTAAAGGACAGCAAAGGGGCTTGGAGCAGCACTGTGCGTGCTTGCACTGCGGACAGGGTGTCATGTGGGCCCCTGCCCACTGGGGCAGGGTGTGTGTGTAGAGTGAAGTGGGCGGGGGCGGAGGGGCGGGGAGGGGGGACTTTTCCAGAGCGGGATCCAGGCCAGGCTGGGTCTCCAGGAACTCACGTCACCCCACCCCCACCCCTCACTTCTCCAGGGAGCTGCCAAAGCCAAAGGCAGCTCGGGCGGGATTATGTGTACTCACTGGGCCGACCTGACCCAAGGTGGGGTGGGGACAGGCGAGGGACCCAACCTCAGAGAAGGGCACCGTGATCTCCACCACCATGTGCCCTTGCTTGTCCCTTTCTGGCCTCCTGACACAGGCTCAGGAGGAACTGGAGGTTTGGGGAGGTGACCATAGCAGGTCCCTGGAGCCCCAGCCAGAACCAAACTCGCGTAGCCCAGCCTGAGGCTCAGATTCCTCCTGACTGCCCCCTCCCTGAGGGCCTGGGGTCGCCAGAAAGAGATTGGGACTGTTTCCCCCCATCACACTCCTCCCTCCCAGCTGTCTGCCCGGAGCGAGCTGGCCCGAGGGCTCCTTGGATCCCTTTCCCGGGAGCCTTCCACATCCAACAGAAACATTGTTTTCCTGGGGAGCAGAGTTAGAGCAGGAGGAGCCGGGCAGGAGGGGCGCCAGTGGGCAAAGGAGACAGCCGGCCCCGGCCAACGAAGGAAGCTTCCAGGCCCCTTCCCGCTGAGGGCAGTCAGAAGCATGTCCCCCTGCTTCACGCTGGGGAATTCTTGAAGGGGTCCCTAGCCCAACAGAGAAGGGCTGCAGCAAGTGCTCCTGGCACCCCAGGGAAAGTAAATCTCTGCCGAGTGCCTGAATCTCTGGATATGAAACCCCTGGCCTCATCACTAGAACCATCTGGGCAGGTGGAGGTGGCCCTGGCCTGGGTTCCCACGGGAGCTGAGGGCCGGGAAACTGGGGTCTAGGTGGGAAAGGGCCACCCAGAGCTTCTATCAGCTCTCGGGAGGGGGCGGTTCTGGCCTCACTGCAACCCCCACACATGGGCCGGGCTCTCCACAAGGGGAGCAGGCGGGAGGCGTGACCAGCGCTGGCCAAGAAGCGAGGGTGAGGTCAGACCCGCACCCCTGGCGCTGCGCTCCGCACTCCACCAGGACAGCGCGGCTCAGGGTCCCCTCTTCCCGCGCCCTGCCGTTGGGGAGAGCGAAGTGACCCCGCTGGTGTCCCGCAGCGCCCCCTGAGCCCAGATGCCCGCCTAGCGCCTTCCTCCCGCCTGCGCCTTCCGGGAGGAGTGATGGAGGAGAGGAGGGCTGGCAGGTGAGAGGGGGCTTCCTGCGGCGGGCGGGGCGGTAGGGCGGCCGTGGATGGAGGGGGGCGCTGTGCAGTCTCCGGCGCCGGCGGACGCGCCCCTCTGGTTTGCAGGCCACCCTGGTGTCTGCTGCTCCTCCTGTCGCTCCCTCAGCTTGGCCTGGACCAGGAGGTGAGAGGGGTGTGTTCACCTCCCCAGTTTATCCCGACTGAAACCACGCCCACTTCCCGTGCTGTGCGTGGCCTCCGTGCGCGGGGTGGGGGTGGGGGGCTCGCACCCAGCCCCCATCTGCCGCCCGCTAAGATCCTTCTAACTTTGTTCGCACAGGTCTCCTCTGGACCCTTCCCTCAGACACCCGCTGAAGAGGGCCCCGTCCCTGAGGGTGTCTGGGGGCCCTGGGGCCCGTGGGCCTCTTGCTCCCAAGCCTGTGGGGTGGGGGTGCAGCGTAGGAGCCGCTCATGCCAGCTCCCCAGCCCGCAGCCCCCCCGCAGCCTCCCACCTCGGCCCCCACGGCGTCCAGGAGCCCTGCTGCCCCAGGGCCAGGGCCCCAGGCCTCAGACTCCCCTAGAGCCCCTCTCCGTGCACGGGCCGCAGCTTTGGGGAAGAGGAGGCGCACCTCGAGGCCCAGCTTCCGCATCAGGGCGAGAGGAAGCCCAGGAGACCCCAGGACCTAGGAGGTGGGGGCGGGGCTCTGAGGAGGGCGGGGCCTGGGAGGGATGGGCTCTGAGGGAGGGGAGGCTTTGGACCGAGGGCTCGGCAGAGGTGGAGCTCGGGGAGGTTGGGGCTAGGGCGGAGCTCTAAGAAGGGGTGGGGCTTGGAATGTGGGCAAGCTCCAGCGTAGTGATTCAGCGGGCAGGGACTTTCTTTCCGGATAAGGGTCAGACCCCCTGGCGTTGTGATACATCCTTCTCAGGTCCCGAGGCCGAGACCCCATCAAGCCAGGGATGTTTGGCTACGGGAGAGTGCCCTTCGCTTTGCCACTCCATCGGAACCGCCGGCACCCCAGGAGGCCCCCTCGATCTGAAAGCTCCAAGCCCTCAGAGGGCCCAGAGGCGACTCCAGGAGCAGAGCCATCTCCTGCAAATCACACCTCTGCAGTCCGGCTTCCTGTGGAACAGACTGCTCACACCACGTCCCCTCCGGCAGAACCCCCGAGCCCCAGCGCTTTTCAGACAGAAGTGCCCTCTAGAAGCTGGCCTGTCCCCACAAGCGCCCACCTTCAAGTCCAGGCCTCTGGCACAGAGCCCCCCTGGCCCCCTGCAGTTCCAGGGGCAAACAGCTCCCTCAACGCTTCCTCTCAGCCAACGAGGCCAAGGGTCCAGCCCCCCACCCATTCCCGGAGGACAGAAAGATACCCTAACCGCTTCCTTCCTGTCCCTCGGGGCCGAGGCCAGCAGAGCCGAGAGCACCGGAGGTCTGGAGAGACCCCTCGCAGGTACCCTGCTGGCTGGTTGCCCCTGCTGAGTGACAGCCCCCACACCAGCTCCCGATGGAGCCTCTTCGCTCCCAGCAGCCCGAGATGTGCTGGGGAGCCCGAGCAGCTGAGAGCGTGCTTCCAGGAGGTGAGCTCCTACTCACCCCTGTCCCCCAGCCCCCCCCAGCCCTCCCTTCCATGTCCCTGAATCCAAGCCTGAACCGAACCCTCAGCATCTCCCATAGCTGGAGCTCTCACATAGGCCATTCCACACTCTGCCCCCCAAACCAGCTTTGACCCACACCCCCGTTTTCCTCCCCAGCTCTGACACCTCTGTATCCCCCCACCTCAGCCCTGCCCCCCTGAGCAGCCGGACCCCCGGGCCCTGCAGTGCGCAGCCTTTGACTCTCAGGAGTTTATGGGCCAGCTGTACCAGTGGGAGCCCTTCACTGAAGGTGAGGTGTCTTCCTGACCCCGCCCCTGAAGGTGTCAGCCCCTCTCTCCTCGCTGCATTAGACCCCTGGGTCACACTTCCTTTCTCTTCCGCCCTCCCTCTGCTGGGCGGGGCAGGAAGGGGACAGGTAGGCCCTGTGGGTGGCTGGCAGCAGAGGGTTCAGGCTGGCAAATCCCTCCCAGGGGGTGGGTGGCCTCTTCCTGCTGGGGTGCTGTGACCATTGGATGAAGCTCCCTCATGACCAGCCACCTGGCTTGGGACCTAGGTGTCTTGCTTCTTTATAGTGAGACTAATGCTGAGTTCTGAGCTCAGTGAACACAGGTTTCAAATGTGCTCCAGGAATTTTAAATACCCTCTGCTGGTCTCTGTGACCCCACTGACCCACCCTCATTCTTGTATGATCCTCAAAGTAACCTTTCAGGTACAGAATTGTCCATTTCCCCTCAGAAACTGAGATTTAGGGGAGCCCGCAGACCATCAGGCTCACACCCCTTCACCTTTGCTCTCAGTCCAGGGCTCCCAGCGCTGCGAACTCAACTGTCGGCCTCGTGGCTTCCGCTTTTATGTCCGTCACACTGAGAAGGTCCAGGATGGGACCCTGTGTCAGCCCGGTTCTCTCGACATCTGCGTGGCAGGACGCTGTCTGGTGAGGGAGGATAGAACACACACACACACACACACACACACACCTGCACTCACTCACATTCTCATTCATATACCCACACCCACACACTCTTTTTCTCACACTCATATGCACTCACGCTCACACTCACCCTCACTGACAACACACACATGCACTCACAGGCTCTCATATTCTCACACGTGCTCACACACATGTACTCTCATACACACTTATATGTATTCACTCACACAGTCACCCTCACAAACATACATACACTCGCTCGCAGGTATTCACATTCTCACACACACTCACACACATACTCATTCACATTCATACACACACGCAATGAGGTCAGAGAGAGGAAAGATCTGTCATACTGAGCTGAGCGGAGATAAGAGGGAAAGTTGAAGGATCCCCACTATCAGGCAGGCCCATGCAGGGAAGGCTGGCTGGGAGGGTGGCTCCTCAGCTTCATAAAAGTGCATCCTCAGTGCTACGGGGTAGGAGTGGGGAGAATGTCAGGATGGGTCAGCTCGAAGGGAACTAGGCCGGCTGTGACGTGGTGATGGGCTTCTTCCTGTTCCCGCAGAGTCCCGGCTGTGACGGGATCCTGGGCTCGGGCAGACGTCCAGATGGCTGTGGTGTCTGTGGGGGTGATGATTCCACCTGCCGCCTTGTCTCAGGGAACCTGACTGACCGGGGTGGCCCTCTGGGCTATCAGAAGATCCTGCTCATTCCTGCCGGAGCCTCTCAACTCCATATCGCCCAGCTCCAGCCCAGCTCCAACTACCTCGGTGAGGCCCAGGCTCCCGGCTCCACATGGCAGCCCGGCAGCCCTGTGATCAGAGGGCAGTAACCACTGACTGGCTGCTCCTCCCCTGCCTGCAGCACTTCGAGGCCCCGGGGGCCGCTCTATCATCAATGGGAACTGGGCAGTAGACCCCCCCGGGTCCTATACGGTGGGGGGCACCACCTTCCAGTACCGCCGTCCTCCCCGAGAGGAAGGCGTGGGTGAGAGCCTGACAGCCCAGGGCCCCCTCATGCAGCCCGTGGACGTCTATGTAAGTTTTGGGGACAGCTGAGCTCTGTTGGCGGGGGGGGCGCCCTGGGCTCATCCCCATATTCCCAAATGTGTGTGGCTGACTGCGTCTCTTTCAGATGATCTTCCAGGAAGAAAACCTGGGTGTTTCTTACCAGTATGTCATCTCCTCACCCCCCACGCCCGAGAGCCCTACCCCTGAGCCCCGTGCTCCCCTCCCACTGCCTGGTAAGGCTGTATCCCACACTTGAGGATGGCTGGGAGGGCCCCCGGCGATCGGGGCCTCTGACTCATCTCCTTCACTCTCCTGCACAGAGGTCTTGAAAGTGGTGCCCCCAGCTGTGGCAGCCCCTCGGCCTGCCCGCAACCCTGGCACTCTGCATCGGCAGGTGCGCATCCCCCAGGTGCTGGCACCTCCACACCCCCGGAACCCTGGGGGAACCCCAGCCGGCTACTGGAAGCAAGCAGGGTTCTCTGAGTGCTCAGCATCCTGCGGGGAAGGTGAGTCATGCCCCCAAACCCCCAAAGGATTCTCCACTCCATGAGGCTGGGGAACCCCGGGATGTGGATTCTAAGCCCCATCTGTTCCCCCTCACCTCCTCAGGTGTCTGGCAACCCATCTTTCTCTGCATTTCTCGGGAGTCAGGAGAAGAGCTGCATGAACGAAGCTGTGCCACAGCCACCAAGCCCCTGGTGTCCCTGAAGCCCTGCCATGGCCCTCCGTGCCCTCCATAGTGAGTGTGGCCCCAGGAATAGGCTCCCCTGGGTCACTCACAGAGAGAATTTTTGGGGGGTTGGTCCTGGGATCCAGGTGCTGACTGTGGCTTTAAGTGCAAACCTTGTCCCCTGAGGGCCTAGGAACACAGCCCTCTGCCAATGAGTGCCCTGTGCCCACAGCTGGGAGGCTGGTGAGTGGACATCATGTAGCCGCTCCTGCGGGCCTGGCATCCAGCACCGCCAGCTGCTCTGCCGCCAAGAGTTTGGGTCTGGGGGCTCCTCGGTGCCACCCGAGCGCTGTGGCCACCTGCCCCGGCCCAACATCACCCAGGCCTGCCAGCTGCGCCTCTGCGGCCACTGGGAGGTCCAGTCCCCCTGGAGCCAGGTGAGTGGGAAGAGATGGTGGTGGGGGAGGGGGGCACAGTCCCCACAGAGCTGTCACTAGCCAGGCAGGGAAGGGTTTCTCCAACCTTTCAGCAGTGCATGTCTGCAGACAAGGCTCAAGGACATCGGTTTAAGAGGAGACCGAGTGGGGCCTGGGCGTTCTGCTCCTTGGCCCGCAAGCCACGGAGCCGGCATGGAGCAGCTGCCTGGGAAACGGCACTCATGCGTTCCTCACTTTGCACCCTGCAGTGCTCAGTGCGGTGCGGGCGCGGCCATCGGACCCGGCAAGTGCGCTGCGTAGGAAACAATGGGGACGAAGTCAGCGAGCGGGAGTGTGTGTTGGGCCCCCCGCGGCCCCCTAGCAAGGAGGCCTGTGACATGGGGCCCTGTACTACGGCCTGGTTCCACAGCGACTGGAGCTCCAAGGTGGGCGCCCATATCCTCAGAACCTTCCCAGCACAACTGGATAAGCTGCTTCTTTTGGGGGGTGGGTTGAGGGGTGGTTCTTAAGACCCTGCAGTGCTTACTGCTGGCTTTGAGCTCAAGGATCACTCCTGGGATGCCAGGGATTGCACCCCGGTCAGCTATGTGTAAGGCAAATGCCCTGCCTGCTGTATGTACTATGTCTCTGAGCCCTGGAAGAGCACTTCTGAGCAAGAGCAGAAAATGTAGGCGTGGGGTCTGGAGAGGGCTCCTCTTCCTATGGGGCTGGGGGGTCTTGGGATGTGTGTTCTAAGTCCTGCCTGTTCCCCCTCACCTCCTCAGGTGTCTGATCCCCCCTCTACCACTTCCTCTGCCTGCTCCGCCTTTTCTGTCTGGTTCCTTTGGGGGCACTTTCCAGTCTCCAGGGCTCAGCCCTCACCGAGCTCCCAACCCGTTCTGCTTGCCTGCAGTGCTCGGCCGAGTGCGGGACAGGGATCCAGAGGCGCACTGTCATCTGCCTGGGCAGTGGGGAGGCACAGGGCGCGGGCCCAGCAGAGGCCGGGCCAGGTGCTCCCGCACACAGCTGTGCACCCGGAAGCCGCCCTGCCGACATGCGTGCCTGCAGCTTGGGGGCCTGCGAACTGAGCTGGCGCTGGTTTGCTGGGCCCTGGGCCGAGGTGAGCAGTGGGCCTGGGGTGGGTGGACGAATTGGGTTCCTGCGGCACCTCACAGCTCCCGTTTGCCACACCAGTGCTCCTCAGAATGTGGCTTGGGCACACAGCGCAGAGACCTCATCTGTGTGTCCAAACTGGGCACCGAGTTCAATGTCACGGCTCCCAGTAGCTGCTCCCACCTGCCCAAGCCCCCAGCCCTGCGGCCCTGTCAGGGCCACGACTGCCGGGACCGATGGTTCTCCACCCCCTGGAGTCCGGTGAGTGCCTGGCACCTGGCCCTGCCCAAGGCGAATCCTCAGGGAAGGGGATCCAGGAGAACGGGCCCTGCGGGATGACATTGCCCACACCCAATAGACTGGGGACCCTTGAGGGCCAGCCCTCACTCCACTCAGCTCAGAAGCCAGGGGGACGCAGTTTGGGTCTGATGCGGTAGCTGGGGCCTCCCCAGTGCTCTCGCTCCTGCCAGGGTGGCGTGCAGACCAGGGAGGTGCAGTGCCTGACGGCCAACCAGACCCTTAGCATCCGGTGCCCTCCGCACCAGCGCCCCTCCAAGAAGCGACCGTGCAACAGCCAGCCCTGCAGCCAGAGCCCTGGTAAGAACCCCTGCCCCAGGCTCCGGGAGGGCGGAAATAGCGCGAGCATCCACCTCAGGTGACCCCTGCTGCACGTTGGTCTCCTCTGTCCCCAGATGACCAGTGCCAGGACAACTCTCCACACTGCCCCCTGGTGGTGCAGGCCCGGCTCTGCGTCTACCCCTACTACGTGGCCACCTGCTGCCGCTCCTGCGCCCACGTCCTAGAGAGGCCCGCCGCGGAGCCCGCCTGAGGGGTCCCGGAGACCCCTTCCTCGTGCTTTCCTCATGCCACTCAGTCACCCATCAGCGTGGGAGCGAGTGTGCTGTGCGATTCACTCCAGCACGTGTGTCTGGGCTGGTCTGGACGTGCGTGTGACTTCTCAGAAGCGATACCGAGTCAAAACGGGGGCCGAACTTCCCTCTTTTCCGGGACTCTGCCAGGCGAAGAGGAAAGCAAGTTTGCAGCCCTTCAGCAATCTGCGTCCCAGCTCTGAGCGGTCACTTCTCTTGTTCAGGCCTCTGTCTCCCTAACTACCGGCTCTTGCGTTGGTCGCTTCCCCTCGCATAAAGTGCAGCTGGGGCTCAGTTCTGCCTTACCCCAGGAAGAGATGACTACCCCAGAGCAGGACCAGCTGAGCAGGGGACAGAATAGAGAAATGTTTGAATCGGATACCCTATTCCCTGCTCTCCACCTCTTAAAAACGGTTCCTACCCCAGAATTTATTTATTTTTATTAAAGATAATTATGGCGAACGAGAAGCAGGCTCTGCATTGTCCTCATGGGGACCTACCCGTAAGGGCCACCTTAGTAGGCAGGGCGTGATCCGAGGAAGGGGGCGAGCACTGAAGACCAGGGGCAGGGAGTACCTGGCTGGGGCCAGAGGCCTTGCTGTTTGCGCACTGACCACTAGAGGCCACCACTTCTACTGATTAGACGTGAACTTGGCTCTTGGGTGAGGCCAGAAACTGCAAGGGCCGGTGATGAGTTAGTCTTTTGGAATCTGGTGACATTTCTTTCAGCTTGGACTGGAGCTGGAAGGCAGCTGGATTTTCAGGGTCTTTTTTTCCCACCGTGTACCTAACTTTGTTTTCCCCCCTTTCTGCTATCACCGATTTCGTTATCGAGCTCTCGGTGTCTTGCTATTCCAAGTGTTGGGGGGAAGGAAGTGATCGCGTCTCCCAGCCCCACCCCATTTCCGCAGCTGGAGGGCCGCGGCCGGGATGGGGCGGGGCCGGGCTCTGCCGGGGCGGGGCTCGGCCAGGGCCGCGCCTGTCCTGCCAAAGGCGCATTCTTTGAAGCTGGCTCACTCCAACCCCCACCCATTTCAGCGCTGAGTAAATAGCTTTGTTGGAGGTGAAGTGAGAGCGGCCAGGCTTGTCCCTCAAACTGAACCCAGGATTCCCAGGGGTCCCCCCGGTCTCCCCTCGGGGTCCGCCTGCAGTCCTTCCACGGAGGGCAGTGAGCGTGCAGAGAGAGTGGCCCCCCTCTCGGCGCCCCCGTCACCAACACACGGCTCTCTACCTCCTCCCGGCCCGCGGGCCCTGGCCGTGCTCCGTGCTGGGAGAGGCAGGGAAGGGAGACTTGGGAGGGATTTGGGGCGGAAAGTAGTTAAGGAAGGAGGCCCGGAGGAATGGGGGCAAAGTGGCTTCAGCCCAGGACCAGGAGTGGGGACTGACGCTCCCCCCAGGCCGGCGGCGAGAGGCCGGTGAGGCGGGCCCGAAGCTGGCCCGGAGATACTGAGGCTGCCGGCCGGGTGCCGAAGTGGAGGGTGCGGACTGTAAGGCGCTCCCTGCAATTCCTGGAAGCCAGCTGGGCGGAGGCGGCTCCGCCTCTTCCGCGAAGTCCCCGCCCTCTGCTCCTGGCCTCCAGGGCTGTTGCTGGGTAGGTCTGTGGTCGGCCCGAGCCTGCCAGCCAATCACAGGTGGGGGTGCACTCCCCAGCCACGCCGAGGCGTCGCCACCGCACTGCCTGTCTCCCGCCAGCCAGCCCTTAGCTACCCCGGGTCTCTGAACTGCGCTTCCATCTGGCCTTGCCCCGCTCCCATTTATTTCCTGGCCTTCGGGGCTCTTGGGGTTCTGGGGGTGGATCGTGCAGTGCTAGGAATTGAACCCGAACCCAGGGAATTCCCGCCTACAAGGCATGTGTGCTGCCGTCTGGGCCATGTCCCAGGCCCTCCACGTCATTTATCAGGGTTTGAGGGCCACATCTGGCAGTGCTCAGGAGTCATTCCTGCTCTGTGCTCATGAATAACCCCTGGCAGTGCTCAGGGTACGGTGTTTGTGTGTGGGAGGGGGAGAAGGGTGGAGCATGGCAAGGGCCCTACCCCTGTTTCCAGCTGTCAGGGTTCTGTCTTTCTGCTGGGCCAGCATGGGATCAGGGTGGAAGTTTCCAGGAAAGCAACCTGGCCATGTGACCTCTTTTCCTGGTACCTTAGAAGCGGGGTGGTTGGAGTGGTTCAGACACCTGTTGACCTCTGGAACCCTCTGGAGGCACTTGGGAGAGAGGAAGCTGCTGCAGCCCCAGGCCTGCTGAGTCGGGGTGCACTGGAGTGGTTTAGGGAAGGCCTCAGAGGAAGTGGACCCCTGTGAATGGGGGGAGGGAGTGGTGCTGGGAACAAGCCTGTCTGCAGGGAGAGAGCCACTCGGCATGCAGCTGGGGTGCAGGGGGCGGGGGAGGTTTTGCCTCTAGATCCTTGTCTTAGGGGTGAACTTTGAAGGGCTCAAGAGATCAGAAACCCTGGCTGCCCATTACCTACCACTGAACTGTGGCCCAGCCTAAATTTAGCTCCTGGCTGCCCCAGCCCTGCCCTGGCCCCTCCCAAGCAGGTGTCACAGCCAGTGGGACGGGGACTCCAGATTCACCTACTCTCCAGAGAACTGGGGTGGGACATAGGAGAGATGGCTCCCTCTGGTGTAGGCAGGTAGATAGGGAAAGGCTCTTGGCAATGAAAATTGAGATTTAACAGTCTCCGGGAAGGAGACTTTTAAGACTTGCAAATTCAAGAAAACAAAAGACCCTGAGGAAACCATCAGCAGACCCTGAGGATAATGGACCCCTCCCCAGGAGGTTCCCCAAAGAAGGCCATCACCACTCCCAACCTCCCTGGTAACCTTAGCAACAAACTTTTACCTGGAAAGAAATCCCAAGTGGGGGCAGGTTGAAGAAACCCTATAAAAAACACCTTGAACAAAGGAGGGGCACGCATATGCTGCCAGAGCCCTGTGCTGCTTGTGCCCGTGTGGCCAAGCACACGTGTCGCCGGAGCACATGTGTCACCCACATCTCCCCTCTTGAGATGTGTACTTTCATGCTTACATACTTTTGTGTCTAAAGCTCGGTTATGTGTAGGGGCTTCCTCCACCCTTGGAGAAGCCCGCGTTCTCTCTTGAGTGCGTTATTCTTACTATTCTCTCTCCCACTTATCCCTTCCTCCTTCCCTCAGAAACCTCTAAATAAAAGCTATTTACTTCACTGCTTGTCTACTCCTGAAATTCTTTTCCGCGAGCGAGACAAGAACCCAGTAACTCTGGGTCCCGGGTGGTAGAGGCGGTTGGGGAGAAAGCGACTGTTTTTCTCCTCCCCACTTCACGTAAGTCACCTGTGGGGCCCACCGACATCACCTCCAGGGCCTCTAGCCCCTTCCAGGTTGGTCACAATGAAATTCTTCATTTGGTTTTTCCGGCAACACCCCAAGATGTTTAGAGGTTGCTCCTGGCTCTGCACTCAGGGATCATTCCTGGTGTTGAGCTGGAGACCACAAGGAATGTTGGAGATCATACCTGGGTTGACTCGCATACAATACAAACACCCTCCCTGCTGTCCTATCCTCTCATCCTGAGAGCCCTTACTTGAATGGAATTCTCACCAGAGTGCCTGCCCTGGGGCCTAGTGGTGCTGGCTGGTAGGGGAGGGAGGCTGTGTGTTCTCTCTGTCTTTCCTAGACGTGTCACTGAAATCCACCCTCTCTGGGGCTGGGAATCAGCTGGGTGGAGAGTTAGCTAAGGCAGTTTATTTGTCACACTGGTGATGAAGAGGTGTGCGCTTGAAAGGGCAAGGGGTGCCTTGGCAGGAAGCAGAAAGCCTCAGGAAAGTACCTAAGTCTAAGTCTGTCAACAAGAGAGAGATCAAGTTTGGGTTAACCCCAAGCTAGACAGAACCAATTTATAATCTGAGCGAGCACCCATGACTGAGGAAAAACTAGTCCAGAGAAGAATTTTGCATGGCTGTGGGCTTGGGAGGAGCTGGAAATGAACTAGTTCAAAATAAAGTTCAATTGAGTCGGAGCCGTGGCACTCAGATCCCAGGGCCACTGGCCAGCTGATGTGGAGATGGACCAGACCAGACCCACCAGACAGCTGCAGACACTGCGCGTGACCTGGGAGGGAGCCATGCTGCTAGCGGGGCAGGCTGGATTTCAGAAAGTTTCCAAAAGTTGGGGTTCAGATGTCCATGTGTTTTACTCATCCGAGCTTGCCCTTATCTCTGTCAGCTTTATAGAACCTCAAAAGAGGAAAGAAAAGTAATGGGGGAGCAGGCTGTTTCTGGGGGCTCTTGGCAGGGGGCAAAGGCCCTGCCCTTGATGGGAAAAAGGAACGTAGTTCTTGGAATCTGAACACCCTTTCTTTCTTTCCTCTCTCCCCCTCCCTTTTTTTTTTTTTTTTTTTTTTTTTTTTTGCTTTTTGGGTCACACCCGGCGATGCACAGGGGTCACTCCTGGCTCATGCACTCAGGAATCACCCCTGGCGGTGCTCAGGGGACCATATGGGATGCTGGGATTCGAACCCGGGTCGGCCGCGTGCAAGGCAAACGCCTTACCCGCTGTGCTATCACTCCAGCCCCCTCCCCCTCCCTTTCATACTAGTAACTCTGGTCACCACATGGGCCAGCTTTTGTCGGGCCAGTGGAGAAGCAAACCACTTCTGTCCAGTGGGCTGGAAAGTAATGTCGGCTTTGCAGGCCATAATCCGCTTTGACACAACTCCTTAGTTCTCGCTGTACAAAAGTAGTCCCTGAGCAGATGTAAATCAGTGGGCATGGCTGTGTTCTCAAGGAAACTTTGACATTGGAATTTTTGTATCATAATTTGTGGGGTGGTGGTTTGGGCCACACCTGGCGTGCTCAGGGCTCACTCCTAGTTCAGCCATGTACAAGGCAAGCACATTATCTCCTATACTATCTCTCATCCAATATCTTGTCATTTTAATGACAGTAAATAAAAATATTTATTCAATCTTTCAAAGGGGCCAGGGAGATAGTAGAATAAGAAGGGCACTCCCCTAGTATGCAGTCAACCCAGGTTCAATTCCACATAGGTCCCCTGAGCTGACCAGGAGTAGTCCCTGAGTACAGAGCCAGGAATAAGTCTTGAGCACTCCTAGGTATGACCCGAAAACAAGAAAATGTGGAAACTGTTCCTTAAATCACTCCACAGGAAGAGGGACAGGTCAGTAGTCTTATCCACCTGGCTGAAGAGCATGTCCTATCTGTGTCCCCTCTGGGTTTGTTTTCTTTGGAGGCTACATCTGGCAGTGCTGAGGCCTCTGGGTCATCTGCCAGCAGTAGCAGCAGTCAGTGCTGGGTTCCAACTCAGAGTTCCCACATGCCAACCTTGAGCTCTTAAGCCCTTTGTGCCATTTCCCTGCCCCCCAGAGCTTGGCTGGAAGCGCTTTTGTTCTTCTCAACTCTTCCATGAGTTTTTGACATTTGAAGACAATATGGTCAACCTGAAGTTTTAAGGAATTAAAATTTCCTTCATGGGGCTGGAGAGAGATATGGCACTTGTCTTGAGTACAGCTGACCTGGATTCAATCCCTGGCATCCCAATGGTCCCGAGTACCACCAGGAGTGAGAGCCCTGAGCACCACAGGATGTGGCCAAAGTGGTATAGCACGTAGCTTATACGGAAGAGGCCTGAGCACCACCAGGAGTGGCCTCCCAAAGGCAGTTCAAATATTCTTGGTCTTTCTTCACAATCCACCCCACACAAGCACATGGTTAGGTTGTAGATCTTGGGTCAGCATCCCACAACTTAGGACAAACTCAAACTGGTTCTTTGCTCAAAGGCATGCGGTTGGGCTGTTTGAAATGACTGGGACTGAGATTGCCAACCAAATCCCAATTTATTTATTTTTGCTTTTTGGTCACACCTGGCGATGCTCAGGGGTTACTCTGGCTTCACACTCAGAGATTACTCCTGGTGGTGTAGGCTCAGGGAACCATATGGGATGCTGGAGATCAAACCTGGGTCGACCACGTGCAAGGCAAACACCCTACCCGCTGTACTATTGCTTGGCGCCCCCCTTTCCCCACTTTTTATTTTTTGGTTTTTGGGCCACACCCAGTGGTGCTCAGCGGTTATTCCTGGCTCTGCAAACAGTGATCACTTTGGCAGGCTCAGGAGACCATATGGAGTGCAGGGGATGGAACCTGAGTTTGCTGCCCTCCTCCCTGTCCTATCGCTCAGTCCCACCAAGACCTGATTGTATAAAACTTCACAACAACCACGGGGACTAAAAGGCCTCTGCCTGACCCCAACTATTCTGAGGTGCTACAGAAAGGGGACAAGTGGTTGGGCTGCCACTTCTCTGGCATTATCTATAGCCAAGGGCCTCTGTGGAGCTGTTGTTTCTTCAAGATGAAAACAAGCCACCTCATTTCAAAACACACAGACCAACCTTCATTTCGACACGAAGCTGTTTCCCTCTTTCTGTTTTGACTCATGAGGTTCTGAGAAATGCGAGAACGTCACCTCCCACAGCCTGGGTCTGTGGGGTTTTTTCTTTTGTGAGTCCTGCTCAAGCACATTAATATTCAGTGTGTTGGAAAGGCCTTTCATGAGGCCCTACCTTCCAGGTGGGGCCCCTCTTGCCTGCTTCCATTGGGTTTTTAGGGTCTCAGGAAATAAACAAGCTAACCTCTCAGGAAATTTTAGTAACAAAGCAGTGAAACCTTGCAGCTGCTCCCTTGTAACAGCTGTCTCTTCCAGAGGGGGGGGGTCCCCCCTTCCACCAAGGGCAGGAGATGTAGGAACTGGTCCAGGCAGCCTCACCCCACAGGAGGTGTGAGCTGAGAATAAAATGCATGAAAATACTGGACATAGAGACAGAGAGATTAGGGTGAACATAAATATGAAAGCAATGCCAGATCCTGGGAAAACCCCTGCTTCCTCCCACTCCAAATCTGAAGACTTGAGAGTCAAACCATGGAGTCTTAGCAACATTTCCAAAATAGGAAAAGTTTCAGTTTCGTCTTCCCCAGGAAAAATGAGAATGGTAGGGCACAGAACAAAAGTGGTGTGGAATCAAAATGAAAGGATAACTCCAGAACAAAATCCAACAGTTAAACATAATTTTCCGTGTTTCCTTGGCTCTCCTTTCCAGCACACCTTGTCCCAGGCCAACTTGAATAAACACACACATGTGATCACATGAGGGTGGGAAGAAAACCAAATGGTGTTGCTGGTGGTGGTGGGGCCTTGAATGGAATGCAGCCCCAAGCAGCTAGGGGGCTGGGACTCAGCTCTCTGGCACTGGCTGTGGATTTATACAGGCAGAGAAGCCAAAACAATGAGCTCATGGGCAAGAATGCAGCCTGTGGGAAGTTTGGCAGGCAGGGTAAACTGGCTTTTTGAACCAGGATGGGAATAGCTGTAATAGAATCTCCCACGGGAACAGGATTAGGAAGAGAAAGCAGCCTCCATTCAGTATTTGGGGTCCAGCTGAATGGCGTTTGGAGACTGCTTTATTTGGTTCTGTAGAGCACTTGCTTCATGCCTTTGGGCCGCTTTTTTTTTTTTCTATTTTGGGTCACACCTGGTGATGCACAGGAGTTACTCCTGGCTCTGCACTCAGGAATTACTCCTGGCAGTGCTCAGGGGACCATATGGGATGCTGAGAATCGAACCCAGGTCGGCCGTGTGCAAGGCAATCGCCCTACCCGCTGTGCTGTTGCTCCAGCCCCCTTTGGGCCGCTCTTAAAGATTGAAAGGATCCTGAAAACTGGGATGTGTGGCTCAGCAGTGGAGCATCTGCCTTGCATGTGTGAGGCCCCAGTCAACTCTGCCTCCTGACTCTCCAAAAATTAATTAAAATGAAAAAAACAAAGGGCTGGAAAAATAGTTCAACCATCTGAGAATATGCAGCTTTACATGGAGGAGACTGGGATTTGATCCCTAGCACTGCCACGCGTGACTCCTGAGCACTGAGCCAAGTGCTGAGTACAAGGTGTGTCTCCCAAACCATGAATAAAGTAAAAACTTGGTGTCTTTTACTGGTTGTGACCGTTGGTGGGTAAAGCTGAGGCAATGAGTGAGCAACCTAGATGATGTAAATAAAAACAGCTTTATTTACACCAGGTCTACCAATCCAACTCCTTCCCCGAGATCCAAATAATGGCTATGATGCCGAGACTGTATGTGTTTGAGGTTATCTTAGTGAAAGAGGGAACATTAGCTCTATCTTCTTTCCTCTCCAGATACAATGTACCCTACTGGCTTCTAAGACCAAAGAGCCATAATTTCCCTATCAATGCTTTTCAATCCCCAAATGGACTAAACTGGAGATATTCTATTCACTGTCAGGGTGAAGGGGTAGGCAGGCAGAGCCCGAAGAGTAAGACCTTCCTTTGCCTCAGAGAGGTTTTCCCAAATCCATGCTGTGGGGTGTGTCTTTCTTCCCCACTCATGAAGTTTCAGCTTCACCATTTCTCTTGGAACCTTCTGGCCACCTACTTTTCTCACCTCATTCTATTATTCTGTTTTCACTATATTGCTTTGTGCATTATATTCTAGTTTTGCACTGTTTTGTTGCCAGATGGTTATTTTCAGCTGTCTGCTACCAGATCTTGATTCTCTCTCCAGTCTAATTTTTTTTTGTCTCGGACTATCACTTCTGCTAGACTGTAAGCTTTAACTTTCTGCCACAATTGCATTATGCACAAATTCTTCAGCATCTCTCAAGAAATTCTCTGAAGAAGAAAGACAGTCACTTAAATTGCAATATAATATACTCAAAACTTAACAATGATGGGGCTGGAGTGACAGCATAGCGGGTAGGCGTTTGCCTTGCATGCGGCCGACCCAGGTTCAAATCCCAGCATCCCATATGGTTCCCCGAGCACCGCCAGGAGTAATTCCTGAGTGCAGAGCCAGGAGTAACCCCTGTGCATCGCCGGGTGTGACCCCCCCCAAAAAAAAAATAACACTGATGAGTACTAACAAATTAGCTGATTTAAAATATCTTTGCTTGTCCCACGCCCTCAATTTTTTAAAGAAAATATCAGGACCCACAGACCCTGCATCTAGTTGTATTTCAATTATTTCCTAGTCTCTCTGACCAAGTTTTTGGACAGGAGGGATTCTTGATAATCTCCAGCACCCAGCAGTATATGGTACTGCCATAGATAAGTAACTCAACAAACGTGACTGAGCTCATTTAAGATCCTGAAGTTCAATCAATCACGAAAAATTCTTAAGGAGCCAATGTAATCTTTAAGCAAGAGAAGGCAAGCTAATTATAAGCAGTGGCAGAACCAAGTCATTATAGAAATAAATACGTGAAGTGATCAAAATCACAGTGGTATCCTTGTTCCTGACACATTGAGGAACCAAAGAAAGTATAAAAGAGAAAGCAAGCATGGGAACAAAAGCCTCAACACGTTTAGTCTTTTAGTTCAGAATCACTACTAAATAACTCTGAATTTTCAGTTACATTTGCCTGGAGGCAGATTCCTAACCCCCTTTCCACATACTTCACATAACTAAGATAACACTGTAACAACTCTGAAACTGAAGAACAGTTACTGCAAATCTTGAAAGGGAGAACAGCTTTGTGAGATGGCTCAAGAAGACACAGTTGTGTGATCACTGAAGGAGCAGAGCCCAGAGAAACTAGGGTAAATGTAGACTGATCATCTTAACCCCGGGAATTAGTAGCCCCAAGCTTTGGGTGTCTGCTGGAGCCAGGACACACACCAGTTGTACAATTATTCAAATTTAACTTTTGTAAAGTCCTCCAGCTGTCACAACTGCTTTAAAGAATTTTTTTTCTGAAAGCAATCAGTATGAAGCAAGAGCTGGCTCTAAAGTCGCAAAACAGGAACTGAAATCAGTCTGGTTGTGTCAAATTGTTATTTTGACTCTAGTGACTTGTTACCTGGTTACCATCTGACCACTTCTAAAGGGTCACTAGGGAATGGTGCCACAGATTAGTAGAGCAATCATCTGGACTGTGGGAACTGGAGTCTTGTACCTCTTGCTCTCTCCAGTTTTCTGCTAGGGGTGTACTTGGACAGACCAACTTACTTTATGCTTTGGGCCATACAGACTGCTCAGGGCCTGTTCCTGGCACTGCTCTCAGGAATGACCACTGGCCATGCTTGGGGAACCTATATGATGGTGGGGATTAGAACTGGGATCAGTCATATGCATGGCAAATACCTGTACTGTCTCTGGCTCTCACTTTTCTGATTGTGGCAATCTAGAAACAAAATGTACAGGAGTGATGGTGGTTCCCAGAAGAGCATTTTTCATTACTTAACCCATCACCAGCTTTCTGCTCATCTTTAACTTGCAGAAATTTTCTGCTCAGGGGCAGAGGGTTGCCTTCCAGGGGCTGGTGTGGGTTTGATTCCCAGCACCCCATATTGTCGTGAGCCCTGCTGGGTATGCCCCCAAAATCAAACTAAATAAATTTCTGGGTCGATAGGGAAAGCACGCTTACTTCTCTTATGGGAAGTAAGCACAAATGAACTACCACAGAACTGACTTGTTATTTTCTTCTAAGAATTCAGGTCTCGGGGCTGCAGCCATGGTACACTGGCCTTGTATGCAGCTGACCCTGGCTCAACCCCCAACAACCTCTAGTCCCGAGGCCCTGCAAGCAGTTAATCCCTGAGAGCACAGTGTTGCCCCCACTTCAACAAAATCCAACACACAAAACCAACTAATTTTACCCTCTGGGGCTTAGGGCAGTGGTGATTTAAGAGGATGTTATGGGTAGTCTATTGAACACTGGACATTCTGCCAGCCTCAAGATAGCTTGAATAGTAATGCAGACAAACCCTGAATGGGGGAAAAGCACAAAAACCTGTTTGCATGATTAGCACTTGGTTTTCAAGGTTCAAAATCAGTAATAAGCAAACCATGCATTTGCACATCTCCCTGGTTTTTTTTGGGTCACACCCAGCCCAGCATTGCACAGGGGTTACTCCTGGCTCTGCACTCAGGAATTACTCCCGGCGGTGCACGGGGGACCATATGGGGTGCTGGGAATCAAACCCGTGTCGGCCGAGTGCAAGGCAAATGCCCTACCCACTGTGTTATCGCTCCGGCCCCTCCCTGGTATTTCTACTCCCTTTAAAGGTAGCTGAAAAGACAAGCTAGGGTTTCTGAAACTGACTTAGGCTGAACAAGTAATGATAGCACTCACCCTAAGGTTATTCCAACATTTTTGTGATTAAGAAATCCAGGGCAGAAATTGTAATTTTGCAAAGAAGCTACTCTCCATGTACAAAAGTGATGTGTTTAATTAAAAACCCTATATCACTAACTTGAAAGAAGTGGTTTTTCTGAAGGGAACTGTCTTTTGCTCTAATGTAAATCAGCTTTATGGGATTTGTGTAATTAACTCACCTATATTTGCTCAGCTGACTTCCCTAAAAGACCTTTAGAGGGGGAAGGAAGAAAGCTAGAGATTAGAAAACACTGGTACCACACCTTGCATTTGAATAGAAGATTTATTATTTTCTTCTCAGGAAAAACAGGAAGTTAGGGAAACAGACTACATTTTACAGCCCACATGAATTTGTAGTTGGTCCTAACCCTTCCTGGCACAACTGTCAACAGTATTAGCTGTTACACCAGAACCACGATGTTCACCTGGAGCACTCATGCACACAGGACACTGGAGGACTGCAGGTTTTTCCCTGAGAGAAGCATAAGACAAAGTTGCTGAAAGACATTTTTTTCCCAGGCAGCCTCTCCCCATCTGTTTCAGAGGATTTGCCTGAACTATACAGCTAGTCAGCACTTAAAACACTTGCCTCCTCTCCCTATAAACCAACTCCCCCTTTCCCGGAGAGGCTGGGTTCCCAAAACTTCAGCTGAGACCCTCTCATCTACATTTTTGCAGTCACACCTGGTAAACTGGGAAGCAGAACTCCTTAAACTCCACCAATTTACACCTACACACTTATTTCCACAAATGGGCATGGGGAGACAGGGCCTTTTAGTCACCTTAACCAGATCTTAAGATTAATTAAAAACTACATAAAGTGCTTTTTAGATCCTTAGAGATAGACATGATATAAATAAGTGATGTATGATCAAGAAGGATAAATACACAGGTAAAAGAGCTCTAGCTAGATGACATTATGGCTTAGAGATGGGCAGGCATGGTCATTCTTCCCTATTACATTCTTAGTCATTTAACTTCTGCCTATTTATCACAAAGTCCACAGACTAAAGGTCACGTAGTTTCCAATCACCCTAGATTCAGGGTTAACTTTTTATTCAGCTTACCAGTAGCTTTCATAGAACTCTTGGGGTTTAACAAAATCCACTTCTATAAATTTTAAATGAGCATATTCAAATGCAAGGGAACCAAGAAAAGTTTTTGTTCCCTCTTCTGTAAAGTCCCAAGGGGACTTTTGAAAGGAAAATCAGGAGAAAACCAAAAAGGGACTAGTTTTTAAGAAAAGGATTCTTCCCTCCTGTCACAGCAACGAAGATACCACCACACCCAAGGGGACATTCACCAAGAATCTAAGTCTGTGGACTCCTTGGGTGGAAGCTACTCAGGCTCCCTTTTTGGGAGTAAAACTGCCACAAACTAGAAGGGCAATAAGGGTTCAGGGATGGCAGGGTGGGTGAAGATGGAACTTATATAAATATCGAAACAGGAAGCAGAAGAAGCAGCAAATAATAAAAAGGAAAAGAAATAAACTACGTAATACCAAATCTTCAAGCCAGAGATGTCAATACAAAAATTTAAAACAAACCTTGGGAATCATTAATAGAAATAAAGCAACTATTTTATCGACATACTAGGCTTAGACCTGTCTTAACAAGCAAGCCTAATAATAGCACCATGGTTAGACTCTTGCCTGCTTTCCCAAGACATCATTTTACAATTTATTACGCAAACAAGGGATCAAATATCTCTCTCATCCACCTAATGTGATCTTTTTATACACATACTGCTAGTAATAGGAAGCCCCCTTTGGAACAGCTGAAAATCTTTTAGCAAAAGCTTTGAAGATGAGCTCATGAACTCAGTTTAATATCACTTTAATTAGGTTAAATAGAACTCCAACGTGTAGGTAGCTGCCCAATCAGAATCCACTGTTTCTAAGTTAATCAGTCTGTGGCCCACAGCCCCCATACCCCAACAGAAACAACTTAAAACTCCATTTTGACTCAAAAACCTACATGTAACAAAGTGAAAGGACTTATCTCCATTCTCTAACATCTCAATCACAGGTTTTGTTTGCTTGGTTTCTTCCCCCCCCATAAAAAAACCTATCTAAGGACTACTTACCAAAACCAGTAAGAAAATGAAAGCCTGCATATACTGGAGTTGTTCCACTACAACCAGGTTGCATATAATTACATCAATCGATTCCACATACACTCCACAACTGTGACCAGGACAAAGTTTATAATAGAAAAACTGTAAGAAATAGGCTCCTAACTACCTAAGCTGTAAATTTCAAAAGGGTATGAAAACTAATATAAATTTGAGACTCCCTTTACAGTTCAAAGAAATAGACTTTCTGTAAAAATATATAGTTTTTACAGACAAATACATTTACAAGCTGTTTCTGTCTTAAAAATTAGGACACTCCACATTTGTAACTGTAATAATTGAGCCTTAAGTCAAGTATTCTTGGCCATTACTAGGCTGATAAACTAAGAATCATCCAAACCAAGCCAACTAGAACAAGTACAGGTATAAAAAGTCCTGAACACTTAAAAGACTTCTGGGAAAGTTACTTTTCGAGTGAGGAAGAAGCTTCCCCCTTCAAACTCTTGTACAGTGCTGAGGCTTCTAGTCATAGCTATATCTTTAATCCATTTTACACAAATCACTGGCATTGTTAGTGCTTCTAACACCATCAGAAATTAATGAGTTCAGTGGGCATATTTGATGAATTCTATGACTAGCCTGGCTACCGGCCACTCTTCTGGTTCTAGAAAAGGAAAAATTAAGTCTCTCCACCCTACCATTTTCACTAACTATAAAGTTCTCCTCCACGGCCTCCTGAAGTTTTCCTGTTGCTGAAACTGAACTTTGCTTCCTTCAGACAGTGACTCTTCAAAGGGGAACTACTTTTCCCATGTATTTATTCCTATTAGCCACAATCCTCTTGCCACTTGCTGTTCTACTCAGCCAGAGTAGAACTCTTGGAGGTTACAGCCTGGGCAGCTTGAAGTCCAACTTCATAAATACATTTGATTTCACAGCAGTCGTTATGTGGTTTTGGTGGCTGGAGTTGGTTAAGAGTCAATTATTGCACTTCAAAAGGCTATCTTATCAGATATGCCAAACCAGCTCCTACTCCAGCAACACCTGCAAAAGCCAGCAGCACATTTCTGATGCCGCCTTCTAGATCCTCTACATGGAAGAACTCCACAAACCCATCCTAGAAAAGAAAAAAGAAACAGTCACTTCTCAAGCATGGGTTTCCACTGCATTAAAAACTATTGGAAGAAGGTTGATTAATACCCCCCAAAGCAACTAAGAACCAAGCGGTTCAAAAAGCCATCTCTCATTCAGCTCAGTATGCAGGAAGACAGCAGTTAAGCTTGACTTTTCAACAATTACCTAGGCCATGTCAGCAGTGTGATGTAGGCACAGCAGGGAACACAGAAAAAACTGTTGGCCCAAAGAAAATTCCCAGTAGTGAAATTCCTTGAGAATGACTCCAAGATATGCACCCACATCACAAAGTTCATCCTCACTCTTCACTTTTCCAACCTTTTTGTCTTACTACCTCACATGCCTTAAACTCTCTGCAAAATGCTCTCACCCATTCCCTACAGTTAAGATAGAAAAGTTTTTTTAACCTTTTCAGGGGAATCCTACTCAAAAAGACTTGGTTTAACTTAGATAAAAAGACCTAAGCATTTACCCTCAAGTTCTACCACCTGGTTCAACTTTACAAGACCAGCATTTCTCAAGGCGGTTAAGCACCTCCTGACTCAGAACCACCTAAGATGGTTTTAAAATACCTACGAAGCACTGGCTTCGCATATAGCTATCAGGTTATGCTAACAGACGGATGTGCCCAGAGGCTCGCTAAGAGTGATCCCGGAACCCAGACTAACAGACACCTGGCTCCACCCCCTATTCCAATAGTAAAGGGAGGGGCCATGAATTTATTTTATTGCCATCCCAGGTGACTTATTCCTCTGTAGTGCGTTTGAATAGACTGGCAAGGAGTACCCAGGCTCGTTATTAAATGTCCAAAGCACCAGGCTCAGCCCCAAGCTCCACAGCAAGCCCAAAGGAAAGGATTTCTGAGGCAACAATTTTAGGCAGCCAACACTACCATTCTTAGAGCTGTCCACTAAAATCAACGTCAAGCGATCAACATGAAGCTCTCTGGCCAGCCCCGTCTTCCCTTTCCACTGCTCCCCCGTCTTGCAGAGTAAGCCACACTTACCCAGCCTCTTTGTTTGAGGAGCCAGTCTCGTTTCGTCCTGACCAGAACGTCCGTGATGCTCTCTGCTAATGGTTCGATGCAGCTTTCTTGGTTTATACTTTTCAAGTGTTTGGCTACAAAGGCCCCAAAAGAAATGAGAGTCACAATCCTGCCCCAGTTTGTTACTCCGTCATTGAAAACGTGGACCATCACGCGAGACAGGGACTTGACGTCGTCCTCGTTTTTGATGTCCAGTTTCCGCAGCATGCCTGACAGGGGGAGAGAAGCACGAGGATGCTCAGGGCCGCCTTTGTCTGCGCCCCGCCCCCCACGGCGGGCCCCCCGAGCGCCCCCCACGCCCCGGCCCACCCTTTCCGGCCGGAAACAATGCCGGCCCGCACCTTGGAAGGCCGTCTCGTGGTTGCGCTGCACCCCGTCGCCCACTCGCCGCAGTGTCTCCAGCGCCTTCCGGCTGGCGGCCCCGGGCGCGCCCAGCGGCTTGGCGTCCTTGGCGCCCGCCGCCTGCTCCCGCAGGTACCGCGAGATGATCTCCAGCGACAGCCGGTACAGCCCGTCGTCGTCGTCCTCGGCCGGTGGCGGCGTCGAGGGCAGCGAGCCGTCCGTGCCCGCGCCCGCCTCCCCGCCCAGGCGCAGCCGCGGCAGGCCGGCCGGCCGCTTCCCGAGCGCCTCAGGCTCGTACCCGTCCAGCTCCTCCTCGGGAGACACCATGGCGGCGGCCGGCCCGGCCATCTCGTCCGGCGACGGCGCGCGGCTGCCGGGCGCGAAGACCAGGCACCGCCCGGGGGTCGCCGTGACGTCGGGGCCCTCGGCGCCAATGGGCGCGGGCCGCGCGACCCTCCGCGCGTCGGGCGCGAGCGTGGCCGGGGGGCTCGCACGGCCGCTTCCGCCCAGCTCGGCGCCGGCGTCCCCTCCCCCGCCCGCGCCCCGGGCCTCCTTCCTCACGCCGACCAGCCCCGCGGCCGGGGGGGCGCCGCCGCCGCCTGCGCCCAGGCCCGCGCCCCCGCAGTACAGGTTGAGCCCGATGACCGCGTTTCTCGTCAGGCCGAACATCTCCAGCTGTCGCCGAGGCCGCCGGGCTGAGGAAGGGGGGCGCGCGACGCCCTACCCTGAAGGAAGCGGAAGTGGGGTGTGCGAGAGCGCTCCCGGACGGCTGCTTTAGGCCCGTCCCGGCCGGTGGCGTCAGCCGCCTCCGAGAGCCCCGGCCGCCAAACAAGGGAAGGGGCGGGGCTTCCGGCGCTGCGCACGGCCCTGAAGCCGGGGGGCGGGGCCTTCCGGCGCTTGGCGCCGCCCTCCGCCGGCGCGTTACGTAACGGCGGCCCCGCGCGGGCTCTTGGGCCGGCGGCTCCCACGTGTGGCCCGCGTCGGCTTCGGGGGCAGTCTGAGCTGGGTGGACCTGCCGATGCCTCCGTGTCCGAGAGTTCCTTCCACACGTCGAGCCCCCGGCCGCGGAAGGAAGGGCACGAGGAAGCCCCGGGAGGGCATCGCCGGTCTGAGGGTGGGGCCGAGAGCGGGCGCTCGGGGCCGCTGGTGTCCATCCCTTTGGCTGCAGCCCTCAGTGGACGCTCCGTGGCGGCCGCCCCGCGGACCACGCGTGCGAGCTGACCTTCAGCCCTCAGCGCCGCGAGGTTTGCCCCCGGCTCCTCCTTACCTCCGCCAGCCTCTCCTGGCATTACTCTGTTGGCGCCTCTCCTGAGACTCTTAACACGGTTTATTTTTATATTGATAATAAGGCACCTTTGACCCTTCTAGGACAAGGATCCTGTTTCATGCTGTATGTTTCAGTTAATTGTGATGGATGCAATTGCTTTTTCTTGAAAGTTTTATTACTTTTTTTTTAGCTAGCATCTCCTAGGGTTGGAGCCCCAAGTTCGACACCCACACCACGCCCCACCCCCAACTCCTACACTGCTGGGTGTGGCCCCAAACCAAAAGAATAATAATAATAACTAAAATTCAAGACAAGGCATTTGAAGGGCAAGAAAGAGAAAAGGTTCTAATTGGGAAAAAAAAGAGGGTCCTATCTCCCCAGATAAAATAAGGATATCGGGCTTCCATCATTTTTTTTTTTATGTTTTGGGGCCACGCCCAGCGATTCTCAGGGCTGCTCCTGGATCTGGGCTCAGGAATTACTCCTGGCGATGCTGAGGGAAACATGGATACCAAATATCAAACTTTGGTTGGCAGGTACAAGGCAAGTGCCTTACCCTCTACTATCTCAGCAACTCTCCTCCTATTTGAGGGGCTGGAGCAATGGTACATCAAGTAGGGTGCTTGCCTCCCACGCTGCTGACCTGGGTTTGATCCCCAGCATCCCAGATGGTCCCCTGAATCCCATCAGGAATAATTCCTGAATGCAGAGCCAGGAGCATCACCGGGTGTGGCCCAAGAACCAACCAACCAACCAAACAAAACAACACATATTTGGGCAGGAGGGTGTGGAGAAACTGCAGTGAATAAGAGATGGTGTCCTTGGAGGCTAGAGAGCTAGTTAAGGCATTTGCCTTATATACTGCAGACCCCAGTTCAATTCCAGGCACTTCTGATGGTCTTCCTAAACATCCCAGATATAATCCCTGAGCACCTCCCATGTGACCAAAAAAGAAAAAGAAATGGTTTCGTTATATAAGGAAACTTTAACCTTGGATAGATAGCAAACATTATAGTAATAGATGGCATACAGTCTGCAGGAGGCCAGCAGCATTTGGTGGTTGAGATGTTAGAAAATTCATTTTAGGCTAGGAAAACTGCATGGAAGAGTTAGCTTTTCTGTTGGCTTTCTCAAATTATCTGGTAGTGAAAGGGAAAAAGATTTAGGAAAATAGCAAGTGCAAAAGTTTTTCAGAGGCTGCAAAAGGAAGTGAATTGCAAGTTTCACTTTGAATGTTTAGCCAGAAATTTCAAGTACTCAGCAAACCTGTGGCATGTTCTTATTCACTCTCCATGCTTCCCAGTGCCTATTTAACAGCTTCTCTTCTGTCCCAACCATCAGTATTCCTTTAAAAAAAAACAAAACATTTTGAGGTCACAACCAGTGATGCTCAGGGCTTACTCCTGGCTCTGCACTCAGGAATTACTCCTGGCTGGGGATTGAAACTGGGCTGGCTGCCCAAAAGCAAAGAACCTACTCCCTACTGTCACTCTGGCCCCACCACCAGTATTCCTTTTTCCATTTCTTACTCTCAGCTATCAGTTTATTTCACTGAGATAAAGGAAATAATCAGAAGATAAAATTCATTTCTTGCCACCAAATCTACTCATCTACTCTGATCGCCTTTTCCTATTGTTAAAAATGAATGGACTAGGGCTGGAGAGAGCACAGCGGGTAGGGCGTTTGCCTTGCACTCGGCCGACCCGGGTTCAGATCCTAGCATCCCATATGGTCCCCTGAGCACGGCCAGGGGTAATTCCTGAGTGCAGAGCCAGGAGTAACCCCTGTGCATTGCCAGGTGTGACCCAAAAAGCAAAAAAAAAAAAAAATGGACTGGGGGGAGGCACCGGCCCCTCCTGCCGCTGCCGAGATGTGATCCCGGGGGCCGCACACGTGTGCGGCCCCTCCGCAGCTGCACGAGTGTGAATCCAGACCCAGCTAAACCACTTTCGACATGGGCATCTTCTTGCAGAATGTCTCCAGCCTGAGAACTAAGCTGCGACCCCATGCCCGCCCAGGAAGGGAAAGGTATTTCTCTCTCTCTCGCCTGTCCCTTCCCGGGGATGAAGGGCGTGCAGACCGCCATATTATGACGACCACAGATGGGGTTTACAAGCTTGCAATGATCCAACATCTGAAAGAAATCTCCCTGGACTTAGTTGTTAAAGTACAGAAATCCAAAACTGCGCCACACGACCTCATTTCTCTTCACAACAGGTCTGACTCTAGTGGGGTGCTCCTAACAATAATGGTGAGGTTAGTGTTGAAATATTGAATGTAACCAAAGTAAATAGAAAGTAAAGTGAAAATTATCAGTTACAAGGCGGGGTGGGGGTGCGGGGGTGGGCGGGATGGGAGGTGTACTGTGGTATTTTTTTTTGGTGGTGGGATATGGGCACTGGTGAAGGGATGGTTGTTTCAGCTTGTATTACTAAGACTTAAGCCTTGAAAGCATTGTAATTTTCCACATGGTGATTCAATAAAATAAAATTCTTATTAAAAAATTAAAAAAAATAAAAATTGAAGTGTAACTAAAAATAAATGAATGGACTGGGGAGAGAGAGAGAGAGAGAGAGAGAGAGAGAGAGAGAGAGAGAGAGGAAGGGAGGGAGGGGAGGGGGAGGGAGAGGGAGAGAGAAAGAGGAAGGTACTTGCCTTTACGTGACAGACCCATATTCAATACCCAAACCACATATGGTCCCCTAAGCTCTGCCAGAAGTGATCCCTGAGTGCAGAGCTAGGAGTAAGCCCTGAGCCCTGTGGAATGTAGCCCCAAAACAAAACAACAGCAATGAACTGTGGGGCCAGAGAGCTAGTACAGCCAGTAAGCTGACCCTGGTTCAATCCCTGGCACTACATACATTCCCCGGAGTCTGCCAGGAATGATCCCTGAGCACAGAGCCAGAACTAAGGTCTGAGTATCACTGGGTGTGGCCCCCCAAATAAAGAATTTTGGGGCGTGGCAAACCCAGGTTCAATCCCTGGCACTGTAATCCCTCAAGCCCCAACAAGTGTGATCCCTGAAGGCAGAGCCAGGAGTTCTGAGCACCAGTGTTTTGTCCCAAAACTAAAAATAAAATTTAAAAATGGAAAGTTTTTCCTCCTGGAGCACATATCTGGCGTGTCGGTACCCCCTCCCCAGGCCTGCAGTGAATCCTCTGCTCAGCACAGGTCCCCGGCCAGAGCCCAACCCCACGACAGGCTTCCCCAGAGCTCAGCTGGGTGTGACCAAAACCAACTTAAGAAAACAAATCTTGCCTTTCTCTTTCTTTGCTCACTTATTTCCTCTCTGAAGAAGCATGTGTTCTCTCTTGAACACATTTCCCTCTTTCTCTCCTCTCACATATTTCTAAGCAAGTTTCAGTCAAAAATTATCTTGTGAGGGGCTGGAGAGATAGCACAGTGGGTAGGGCGTTTGCCTTGCACTCGGCCAACCCGGGTTCAAATCCAGCATCCCATATGGTCCCCTGAGCACAGCCGGGGGTGGTTCCTGAGTGCAGAGCCAGGAGTAACCCCTGTGCATCGCCAGGTGTGACCCAAAAAGCAAAAAAAAAAAAAAAAAAAATTATCTTGTGAGCCAGAACTATTGTACTGTGAGTAAGGCACTTGCCTTGCATGCAGCTGACCCAGGTTTGATCCCCAGCATCCCATATAGTTTCCCAAGTCTGCCAGGAATTATTCTTTAGTGCAGAGTCAAGAGTTACCCTGAGCACCGTGGAGTTGGCCCAAAAACATAACAAACGAAAAAAACTATCTTGCTTGAAAAAAAAAAAATCTGGGCCACAGAGATGCTCAAATGACTTGAATGGAAACTTTGCGGCAGACAATCCTGAGACCCCTCACCTCAGCACCCGGGTGTGGCCTCGGTCTCAATAAAATGACTTTCTTAGAAGGGCTTTGAAAAGTTTCCTAAAACCAAATTGTGTGTGTGTGTGTGTGTGCGCGCACGCATGCAGTAAATAATTTTATTTCGGGAAACAGAACAAGGGAGACACAGAGAGAAAAGCATAGAGAACATGGACTTCTCAAAGCAGGGAGAGCAGAGCACACATCTCAGGCCGGGAAGCGGTGACCCCAGAGTAGGGGGACACTAGAGCCATGATCCGGTGATATTCCCCCATCAGCGAGAATCTTCAAGGTTCTTCCTTGCTCACCTTTCTTCCTGAATTTATTTCCACCAGGCCACTAAAACCATTCTCTCAAGGTCACCACATACTAGGCAGACCTGGCCAGCGGTAGTCCTCGCTCATTTGACTTCTAGCAGTCAGCTGAGCGGAGACTCGCTTCCCATTTGTAGCATGGAGCCACACGTACTGGTGCTGGGAGCCACACAACTCCCAGCTCAGGGTGTGAGGGGGCAGGGTTGCTCCTGGCCCTGGTTGGCCGGTTACGCTGTCTCTCTGACCCAATCATTCGCTTCTTGGGGGGTGGTGTAGAAGGTCCGTGCCATGCCCTCCCTCAGGGGCTACTCCCAACTGTGCTTAGGGGACGCTATGCAGCTCAGATCCAACCAGCTTTGACTGCTTTGGCTTTCTGCAAGTCCAGTGCTCTCCTTCTTTTGGTAGTGACTACAACTAGCAGGACAGGAGCGGGGGTGGGGGTGGGGAAGAGGACTGCGGCCTCAATCCCACCTGCTCCGAGGTCACTCCAGCTCAGGAGAACTTTGGGGCTGGGAATGGAACCTGGGCCTCCTGCAAACAAAACATGTGCTCTAGCCCACTGAACTCTTTGACCTCATCATTCCTGTCTTGAAACACTTTCTTGGTGTGTTTTAGGGCAACAGTGATATTGACATTTCCTCTTGCACTGACCTCTCTTCAGTTTTATTCTTTTCTTTTTGCTTTTTGGGTCACACCTGACAATGCACAGGGCTTACTCCTGGCTTTGCACTCAGGAATCACCCCTGGCGGTGCTCAGGGGACCATATGGGATGCTGGGAATCGAACCTGGGTCAGCCTCGTGCAAGGCAAACGCCCTACCCGCTGTGCTATCGCTCCAGCCCCTCTTCAGTTTTATTCTTACCTTCTTTTTTTGTTTTGTTTTTCGGTGACACCTGCTATGTTCAGGGGTCACTTCTGGCTTTGCACTTAGGAGTTACTCCTGGCAGTTTTCGGGGTGATGGGGATGATGAGGATCAAACCCAGGTTTGTAGGGAGGTGCCCTACCTGCTGTATAATCATTCCAGCCCCTGACTGATCTCTTCTGATGAGAAAAAAACATTCACCCTGTCTCCTTCCTGGCCAGGGCTGAGCAGTGCCAGATACTATACAAGTGAGCGGCTGAATCAGAATGTTTATAGCCTGAGATACACAAGACTGGAAAAGCGACCTGTGGTGATTTTATTGAGGGTTTTGAAAATCAAAGAGCTATGAACTCTTTATGCAGTGGGGAGGGAATTTTGGGGGTCACACTCAGCAGTGCTCAGGGATTGATCCAGGATCAACAATATGTAAGCCAAGTACTTTATTTTTTATTTTTTGATTTTTTGGGTCACACCTGGCAATGCACAGGGGCTACTCCTGGCTTTGCATTCAGGAATTACCCCTGGCAGTGCTCAGGGGACCATATGGGATGCTGGGAATCGAACCCGGGTCGGCTGCATGCAAGGCAAAAGCCCTACCCGCTGTGCTATTGCTCCAGCACACAAACCAAGTACTTTAATCCCTGCACTAGCTCTCTAGCCCCAAGAACTATGAACTCTCTGGGTTATTTTGGGTTGCGTGGGATTGAACCCAGGGCCTCATACATGCAACACATACTGCCACAGTCATCTCCAGCTTTTAGAGAGCTCCAAGCATTTCCAGGCAGCTGGGATCCACTGAGTGTGATACAGGCTCTGATGCAGGTTTGTTGCTTGAGTTTTGGAACAGACTGATGAAGAAAGGATTGGCAGCAAAGAAATAAGTTAGGAGGCACATGCAATAAGATATAGGCACAAATTAATGGTGATTTCTATGTGGGGGGCATTAGTGGAAATGGAACAGTTCTACTGAAAGGCAACGGAGCAGGGTTCACTGAAGATGCTGGAGCAGAGTGACGTTAGCATCAAACACATTCACACCACATGAGATGAGCAGGCAGAATACATCCAGGCTCTTTGGGACTATTTTATTTTTTATTTATTTATTTATTTATTTTATTTTTTAAAATTTATTTATTTTTAATTAGAGAATCACCGTGAGGGTACAGTTACAGATTTATACACTTTTGTGCTTATACTTCCCTCATACAAAGTTTGAGAACCCATCCCTTCACCAGTGCCCATTCTCCACCACCCGTATACCCAGCGTCCCTCCCACCCTCCCCAATCCCATCTCCCCCACACCCCACCCTGCCACTGTGGCAGGGCATTCCCTTCTGTTTTCTCTCTCTAATTAGCTGTTGTGGTTTGCAATAAAGGTGTTCAGTGGCCGCTGTGCTCAGTCTCTAGCCCTCATTCAGCCCGCAACTCCCTTCCCCCACATGGCCTTCGACTACAATGTAGTTGGTGATCGCTTCTCTGAGTTGCCCTTTCCCCGGAACGTGAGGCCAGCCTCGAAGCCATGGAGTCAACCTCCTGGTACTTATTTCTACAGTTCTTGGGTGTTAGTCTCCCACTCTGTTATTCTATATACCATAGATGAGTGCAATCTTTCTATGTCTGTCTCTCTCTTTCTGACTCATTTCACTCAGCATGAAACTTTTCATGCCCATCCACTTAACTACAAAATTCTTGACCTCCTTTTTTCTAACAGCTGCATAGTATTTCTTTGGGACTATTTTAAAATTAGAACTACTCACCTCACAGTGGGGAAGATTGGCTCTGAGGTATGGTTCTGGGTTACTTAGAGGGAAGGAGGCAGCATGTTTCAGGGTGGCTGGGAGGAACTGCCCTTGGGATTTGGGTTCATTCAGAAGGTCTCTGACTCCTAGTCAGGTTAAGAATCAGATGAGGGGGGCTGGTGCGATAGCACAGCGGGTAGGGCGTTTGCCTTGCACACAGCCAACCCGGGTTTGATTCCCAGCATCCCATATAGTCCCCCGAGCACCGCCAGGAGTAATTCCTGAGTGCATGAGCCAGGAGTAACCCCTGTGCATCGCCAGGTGTGACCCAAAAAGAAAAAAAAATCAGATGAGGGGGGTCAGAGCGATAGTACAGAGATACTCCTGAGCTTTGCCGGGAGTGATTAAGTACAGAGCCAAGTGTAAGCCTGAGCACTGCAGGGTGTGCCACCCCCAAAGAAAATAATCAGAGGGGCTGGAGAAAGACGGGTAAAAGTACATGCCGAAGCCCAGTCTGATACCAGTCCCACACACAGAACCCTAAGCGCCACAGAGTGACCCTGTGAACACAGAGCTGAAGCAGGCTCTGCACACTCCTTAGCTTGACCCAAATCTACTGTACCCTGCTGAAAAAACCAACAGAAGAATCTCTAGATTTGTGTACATCACATATAGAACTCTACAATGGTAATCTCCTTCTCCTGCTTTGTGTTTTTTCCCCAAGTACCAGAAGAAACATTAAGCAAATTCCCCCACATGGGGATTTTATTGAAAGCATGAGTTATTTCCCTCCCCAAAGGCCGGCTGTAATCCAGTGAAGAGAAATTGCCCTCATGGTTGTCTAATCTCCAGAATTAAAGAGGAAGTTTAAAACTGGATCACCTGACCCCTTTCTTCTTTTTTTAATCTCTCAGTTCAAAATGATGCATCTTGGGCCTGAGAGATAGTACAGTGGAGAGTGTGCTTGTATTGCACCCAGGTGAACCCAGGATTGACTCTGGCATCCCATAGGGTCCTTGGAATCCTCACCAAGCACCAGGAGTCCAGGGGTTATCCCTGGGCAGATTGGGGTGGTCCAAAAACCAACCAAAACCAAAAAAAAAAAAAAAAAAACACACCATAAAAGAAAACAAACTGTTGCATCTCATCTGCAGCTGGATTCAATGCATTCAAGAAGGCTCCACACAATTTTCTTTTTTTAAGTTTCAATTTTATTTTCATAAAGTCCTTCACAATAATTGATTACATTCAATATTTCTACCATCCCACCACCATTACTTCAAATTTTCCCACCCCCACTCAAGCCTTCCCCACAGGCAGATGCTAAATAATTTATTTTTGTATTGCTTGGTGTGAATAGTATGAAATGTCTCAAAATCTGCCGTACGCTTCTGGAATTCTAAAACTTTTTTTTTTTGCTTTTGGGGTCACACCCAGCGATGCACAGGGGTTACTCCTGGCTCTGCGCTCAGGAATTACTCCTGGCGGTGCTCAGGGGACCATATGGGATGCTGGAAATCGAACTTGGGTCGTCTGCGTGCAAGGCAAATGCCCTACCCGCTGTGCTATTGCTCCAGTCCCCTGGAATTCTAAAATTTTAAATAATTATGGCCGGACACATCTCTGCAGTGTGCTGCTCTCTTCCGAGATTCATTTATGAATCTCTCCACGCAATTTTCTTTGTGGCTTTAGCCTTTTTCTGGAAAGTTGCTTGTTCTGTCTCCATAAGCACTTTGCTTCCTGCCCTCTGCTCTCCTTGGCTCACAGAAAACCCTCATCCTCCAGATACTGTGTGAGTTTGTGGAGCTGATGCCACCACATTTCTTACAGGAAGTCCAGGGGCTTTTAGGAACATTCACTTTGCTTGCGAGAGTGGCATCTGAGAGAAGCTGTGTTTTGTTCTTAGGATAACTATTTTGGCCCAGTCTGAACCAGGAAAACACAGTTGACATACTGCCTGCCCGTCTAATCCTCTGAAACTTCTCTGAAATCCTTTGAAGTGTGAGCACATTTCCTCTTTAAATTGTGCCTTTTTTTTTAGAGAGAATTAATTTAACTCATTTCTTTCAAAATAGAAAATTAAAATTAGATTTGGGTGTGGGTGGAGGAACTAAGTATTAACCCCTGAGCATAGCCAGTGTGACCCAAAAAGCCAAAAAAAAATTATCTTAATTAGGAGTACAGTATTAATATTTCTCCAATGGTCTCATTCTCCAGTCTTTTAGAGCCTGGATTTGGGGGTACCTAATCTCTTATGTTGCATACCCTCTCTCTAATTAAAGAGTTCTTGCTCTTAGCTTATTCTCTTTCTTCAGTAGTCAGCCCTTTTATTCCCTTAGCAAAGAAGTGGATTGCTTTGTTAATAGTCCCTCTGTATAGCTCAAATTTGGGAAGGTGCTCCATTCTGCTGATAGAAGTTTCCAACACTATTATACTCTATTATGTTTCTCTAAACTGGTGCTGATTTTGTTTGTTTTGGGGCCATATCCAGCAGTGCTCAGGAATCACTCCTGGCTCTGCACTCAAGGATCACTCCTGGCAGGCTAGGAAGACCTTCTGGGTTGCCAGGGATTGAACCCAGGTCAGTTGCATGCAAGACAAGTGCTCCCCATGCTATATTATAGCTCCAACCCCTGCTACCTTTTAGTTTCATTTCTTCCAATTTTGAGTCACATCCAGCAGTCCACAGGATGGGACTGGGATTTAATGGGGGTCCACTGCATGCAAGGCAAGTGACTTACCTCCTGTGCTATTGCCCTGGCTTTCCTCTAAGTTATTTCAGAGAACTTATCAAAGAACAAAGTTCTTGGGGCCGGAGCAATAGTACAGTGGGCAGGGCATCTTCCTCATACACGGCTGACCCAGGTTCAATCCCCAGCATCCCATATGGTCCTCCGAGCACCATCAGGAGTCATTCCTGAGTGCAGAACCAGAAGTAACCTCTGAGCATCTCTAGGTATGACCCAAAAAAAGCAAACAAACAAACAAACAAACAAAGTTCTTCCAAACTCTTCACACCATTATTATTCAGTTAGTTATTTTGGTTTTTGGGCCACACCCAGCAGTGCTCAGGGGTTACTCTTGGTTCTGAACTTAGGAATTACTCCTGATGGTACTCAGGGGGCCATATGGGATTATAGGGATCAGACTTGGGTCAGCCACGTCAAGGCAAGTGCCCTACCCACTGTACTATCACTCCAGTCCCTTCACACTGGATACTATCACTCCAGTCCCTTCACACTTTAAGTATTTTAAAATATTTTTCCCTCTAGAGAGATAGTACAGGGGCTAAGGTGCTTTTCTTGCATGTGATGGGTCCTGGTTTGAGCCCAAGCACCATGTATGGTCCCTGAGTACTACCAGGAGTGATCCCTGAACACAGAGCCAGAGTCACCCCTGAGCTCCACCAGTGTGTTCTCCCACCCTTTCACAGGCCTGTGGGGCTCGTTGGGAAAATGGTGACAATGATGTAGGGAAGGTCACACTGGTGGTAGGATTGGTACTGGAATAGTATATGCCTGTAACAAAGATATAATGAATGTTGTTATAAATCATGATGTTTAAATAAAGGTGAAAGAAGGAAGAAAATTAGGGGAGGGGGATTTGGGGCCACATCTGGTGGTGCTCAGGAACTACTCTTGACTCTGTGCTTAGGGTCACACACAAGGTGATTGGGGGCACTTTGCCATGCTAGAGATCAAACCATAGTCAGTCGCATATAATATAGACAAGTGCTTTAACCTTTGTACTGCCCCTGCAGTCCAGAAAGGAAAAGGGGGGAGTGTGGTAGAGCCAGAGTACAGTGGGTAAGGCATTTGCCATGCATGCAGCTGACCAGTATCTGATTCTCCGGCATCCCATATGATCCCCTGAACACCATCAGGAGTAATTCCTGAGTGCAGAGTCAGGAGTATTCCAAGCATTGGTGGGTGTGGCCCAAAAGCCAAAAAAAATTTTGTTTCTTGAGCCAAACCTGATGGCATTCAGGGCTTACTCCTGGCTCTGTGCTCAGGGATCACTCCTGGCGGGATTCACCATATGTGGTGCCAGGGACTGAACCCGGTCAGCCATGTGCAAGGCAAGTGCCCTGTTTGCTACACTATTTTTCCAAAGCCCTGGAAAAAATTTTAGGGCTGGAAAGATGGCTCAAAGGAGCTGAATGCTGGGGTGCCCTGGAGGGGGTGGGTGAGACCCCTGCCAAGCCCAAGGGACCCAGCCCTGGCAGCCAAAAATCTCCAGAACTCAATCACTGCCATGCTTACGGCAGCTCTCTACACACTCAGGCCAAACCTTACCTACAAGTAAAACCCCAGAAAACCGAAGTGTGTGGGACTTGTGACTGAAAACTCTGGGTTCAATGGGACTGGGAACAGGGATCCGCTGCCTGTACCCCCTGTCTCTGGCAACGCAACAATCAAGCCTACAAGCCACCTCTGGCTGGCGCCAGATAATCTCATCAACTACCATCCAGATCGCATGTCCTCTCCCGGAAGGGAGCATAACACAACACTTGCCATAACTATGCTGCCGGACCCCGCACCAGGCTGTTTCATTCGGGGCTCCCCGGAGTGGGGTGGGTGAGGCCCTCCCCGCCCCAATGGACTCAGCTCCAGCAGCCAAAATCCCCCAGAACTCAATTGCCACCATGTTCAAGGCCATTCTCCACACGCTTGGCCTGAGCCTCACACACGGGTGAAGCTATGCCTGGACCGCACTATACCACATACCTTACCTATACTCCATAAGTATCACACCACATTTGATGGGGTTCAAAGTAGGTTCAATCTTAGAGGGATATATATATATATATATATATTTGCTTTTTAGGTCACACCTGGCTCTGCACAGGGGTTAGTTACTCCTGGTTCTGCACTCAGGAATCACTCCTGGTGGTACTCAGGGGACCATATGAGATGCTGGGAATCGAACCTGGGTTGGCCTTGCGCGTGCAAGGCAAACACCCTACCTGCTGTGCTATTGCTCCAGCCCCAAGGGGGGAAATATTTTTTTTACAGATATACATATATATGTGTGTATATATATGTATATATATATATCACTGTATCACTGTCATCCATTGTTCATTGATTTGCTCGAGTGCGTGCCAGTAACGTCTTCATTCGTCCCTGTCGCATGCTAGTGTAGCCCGATGGTGTATTGGGGGCTCTTTCAGGGTCAGTGGAATGAGGACTCTTGTTGTTACTGTTTTTGGCATATTGAGTATGCCACGAGTAGCTTGCCAGGCTCTGCTGTGTGGGCAGGATACTCTCAGTAGCTTTCCAAGTTCTCTGGGAGGGATGGAGGGCTTTGGGGCGGCCTCTAATCACCTTTACAGGTGTTCCCAGTCTACCGAATGTAAGCTTTTGGTCGACTAGCATGTTGTAACGATCTGCACACTGACAAACACACACCTGCCTGTGTATCTGGGCAGCATCTGGGATATCTACAGCCTTAGGTTGATCTCCTTGAGGTTGATGGGCCGGGGCAGGTGGCAACGCTGCCATCGCCGCTGCAGTTTCTCCATGTCCCGCCAACACCATTCTGTCCGAATCTTGCAGAACAGCTGGCGATGTCCAGCAGGAATCATATGTAGAGTTCCAGCAGGGATCATGTGTAGAATTCCCTGCCTGGCGTGCTGAGCTTCGAGCTGTCTAAGGCGAGATGGGGAGCTGGGTTCGGGAGAGCGTGAGGGGTTTGGGCAGTGGTGTCATTTCCATAAAAGCACACAAGGCTCAGCCTTTAACAACATGCTAGTGATCTCCTATAGAAGGGCTAAATGGCCCCTCGGTGAAATATAACTATCTTCCACTCTTCTCTAAGGAAACTTTTTTGTAGCATTTTCAGTGGTTTTTCATAACAAATAATACGAAATATATTATTTCGGTTCCCCTTTGGGGCAGGGGTTGGAGTTCGAGATGGAAACATTTGAAATATGGTGGTGAGAAGGTATAATGGTGGTGGAATTGGTGTTTGAATAGTAAATGTAATCAAATATTGTGAATTACTTTATAAAATAAATTTTTAATTAAAAAATTTAAATTAAAAACAGAAAAGAAAAGGAGCTGAATGTATCCCTGGCATTCGATCCTCATTGTCACATGGCCCCTAAGCACTGCTAACAGTGTCCCTCCAAACAAAAACAAAGTACAAAAAAGATATGTAGCTTTTTTTCTTCAAACATAGTTGATCTCCCCTACAGTGGTCTTCTGTGGCCAGAAGCAACCCCCGTAGCCACACTCTGTGAAGGTTTCTGTCAAGGCTTTCTGTAAGAATGACTCACTGAACTTCTTGCTAGTTGGTCATTTTCCACAGTTCTTACGGCTGTGCACTGGTATCTTTCCACTCACCCATCACTGTCCACTACCTGGCCTCCTGGTCTAGCTCACGGCATCAGGGACTGGTCCCCCTAGGGAAGGATGCAGGGTAGAGAATATACCTTGTGTCTTGCATGTGTGAGATTCTGGGTTTGATTCCTAGTAACACACATACAGACACACATACACACACACACACAATGTGCCAGACACTGCTAGTTGCCTTATCCAATATTCATTCTTCTTTTGATATTTTGTTTGTTTGGGGGACACACCCACGGATGCTTTGTGCTTACTTTGGGTCTATGCTCAGTGGGGCCCAAGGAACAAAATGGGGTAACCTGGGTTGGCAAACTCCCTATCCACTGTACTATCTCTCCAGCCCCATTCAGTCTCTCTTTCAGCCATGCTGGGGGCTGCTCCTGGTAGTGCCCTGGCACTCGCGCAGTCAATTGTAGGCACCCACACGCAGAGCATGTGTTCCAGCTCTTCGGGCTCTCTTGTTCTTTCTTCCTTTTTGATTGAACTAAGAGTTGGCATGGTTACTCTCTAAGGGTCAGAAACTCTATTTCTTTTTGATTATGTTATTTATTTGGGGGGGCCACATCTTCCAGTGCTTAGGGATTACTCCTGGCTCTCTGCTCAGATGTCACTTCTTTAGTGTTCAGGGGATCATAATGGGTGTTGTGAACTGAACTTGGGTTGGCCACCTGCAGTGCAAGGGCCCTCACCTCCTGTGATACCTCTTAAGTCTCTCACCACCACTAATGACGCTTCCCAGAAGCATTAGTACTCTGTTCACTATACATCACCATTGTAGGTAAATGGTTTCCTAGTTACAAGGGGGCTAGGAAATAGTCTTTATTCAGAGTGTCTGTGGATCCAGCTAGGTCACTACATAAGAAATAGAAGTGCAAACCATAATCTCTAGAGAAAAAATTAGGGGCTGGAGCAATAGCACAGTGGCTAGGGCATTTGCCTTGCACGAGGCTGACCCAGGTTCCATTCCCAGCATCCCATATGGTCCCCTGAGCACAGCTAGGGGTAATTCCTGAGTGCAGAGCCAGGAGTAACCCTTGTTCATCACTAGGTGTGACCCAAAAAGCAAAAAAAAAAAATTATATGGAGAAAATGAAATAAAATGAATATAAATACAATCCAAGGAAAGACATAGCCATGTTTACATATAAGGAAGCAAAATGTTGTAAGAAGTCAATATTCCGTTGATATGCAGATTAAATGAAGTTCCGAGAAATTGGATACGGTGATTTAAGACACAGAGAAGACCAAAGGGCCAAGACTTAGCCAAGAAATTATTTTTGAGACCTCTACAAAGGAAACTATAAAACGCTATTCCATGAAATAAAAGAGGACATGAGGAAATGGAAACATATACCCTGCTCATGGACAGGGAGAATCAATATTGTCAAAATGGCAATACTCCCCAAAGCATTATACAGATTCAACGCAATCCCTATAAAGATACCCATGACATTCTTCAAAGAAACGGATCAAGCAATCCTAAAATTCATATGAAACAACAAACGCCCACGGATAGCTAAAACAATTCTTGGGAAAAAGACGATGGGAGGTATCACCCTCCCCAACCTCAAACTTTACTACAAAGCAGTAACAATTAAAACAGCATGGTACTGGAACAAAGGCAGAGCCGCAGACCAATGGAACAGGGTGGAATATCCCTACACACAACCCCAAATGTATGATCATCTAATCTTTGATAAGGGAGCAAGAGATGTGAAGTGGAGCAAGGAAAGCCTCTTTAACAAATGGTGCTGGCACAACTGGACAACCACATGCAAAAGAATGGGCTTAGACCTCAACCTGACACCATGCACAAAAGTCAGATCAAAATGGATTAAAGACCTCAACATCAGACCACAAACCATAAGGTACACTGAAGACAAGGTCGGCAAAACCCTCCATGATATTGAAGACAAAGGTATCTTCAAAGATGACATGCAACTGGCCAACCAAGTGGAAACAGAGATCAACAAATGGGACTACATTAAACTAAAAAGCTTCTGCACCGCAAAAGATACAGTGACCAGAATACAAAGACAATCTACAGAATGGGAAAGGATATTTACACAATACCCATCAGATAAGGGGTTGATATCAATGGTATATAAAGCACTGGTTGAACTCTACAAGAAGAAAACATCCAACCCCATCAGAAAATGGGGCGAAGAAATGAACAGAAACTTTCCCAAGGAAGAGATACGAATGGCCAAAAGGCACATGAAAAAGTGCTCTACATACTAATCATCAGGGAGATGCAGATCAAAACAACCATGAGATACCACCTCACACCACAGAGACTAAAAGAACAAAAGCAACCACTGTTGGAGAGGATGTGGGGAGAAAGGGACCCTTCTACACTGCTGGTGGGAATGCCCACTGGTTCAGCTCTTTTGGAAAACAATATAGACGATTCTCAAAAAATTAGAAATTGAGCTCCCATTTGACCCAGCAATACCACTGCTGGGAATATATCCCAGAGAAGCAAAAAAGTATAGTTGAAATGACATCTGCACTTATATGTTCATTGCAGCACTGTTTACAATAGCCAGAATCTGGAAAAAACCCGAGTGCCCTAGAACAGATGACTGGTTGAAGAAACTTTGGTACATCTATACAATGGAATACTATGCAGCTGTTAGAAAAAATGAGGTCATGAATTTTGCATATAAATGGATCAGCATGGAAAGTATCATGCTAAGTGAAATGAGTCAGAGAGAGACAGACATAGAAAGATTGCACTCGGGGCCGGAGTGATAGCACAGCAGGTAGGGCGTTTGCCTTGCACGCAGCCGACCCAGGTTCGATCCCCGGCATCCCATATGGTCCCCCAAGCACCGCCAGGAGTAATTCCTGAGTGCAGAGCCAGGAGTAACCCCTGAGCATCGCTGGGTGTGACCCAAAAAGCAAAAAAAAAAAAAAACAAAAAAAAAAAAAGAAAGATTGCACTCATCTGTGGAATATAGAATAACAGAGTAGGAGACTAACACCCAAGAATAGTAGAAATAAGTACCAGGAGGTTGACACCATGGCTTGGAGGCTGGCCTCACAGTCTGGGGAGAGGGCAACTCAGATAGAGAAGGGAACACCAAGTAAAATGTGGTCGGAGGCCATGCGGGGGAAGGGTGATGCTTGCCGAATGTAGACTAGAGACTGAACACAATGGCCACTCAACACCTTTATTGCAAACCACAACACCTAATTAGAGAGAGAGAACAAAAGGGAATACCCTGCCACAGTGGCAGGGTGGGGTGGGGGAAGATGGGATTGGGGAGGGTGGGAGGGATGCTGGGTTTATTTGTGGTGGAGAATGGGCACTGGTGAAGGGATGGGTTCTCGAACTTTGTATGAGGAAAACATGAGCACAAAAATGTATAAATCTGTAACTGTACCCTCACGGTGATTCATTAATTAAAAATAAATAAATTATAAAAAAAAAGAAATTCTTTTTGTCTTGCTTTGCTTTGGGGCCCCACCCAGCAGTGAACAGAGTTCAGCTGGTTGCTTAGGGTTCATCCCTGGGGATACTCTGTGGGAGAGCTGGAGGCTGGACCGAGCCCCATAGGTAAACACACACACTAGCTGAAACATGGAGAGAAACAGAAAAATATTGTGAGGAGGGGACTAGCCATCCGAATATTAGGACTCATTGGTTTACTAGGGGAAAAAGTGAGCTTGGCAGAGCTGGACAAATTGGTTCATGTAACAGAACAGAAATGCTACAGACTTCTGTGTATGTGGAAATTTGATACAGAGCAGAATTGCAGATCAGTAAGATTTGTTCAATAAATGAAATTAGACCAACTGGATCTTTATAGGAAAAAAAGTAAACCTTTCACGCGGCTGAACCGTGTTTGATTCCTCCGCCCCTCTCGGAGAGCCCAGCAAGCTACAGAGAGTATCTAGCCCGAACGGCAGAGTCTGGCAAGCTACCCATGGCATATTGGATATGCCAAAAACAGTAACAATAAGTCTCACAATGAGAGATGTTAGTGGTGCCTGCTCGAACAAATCGATGAGCAACGGGATGACAGTGACAGTGTCAGTGATATATCTTTCTTAGATTTCTTTTTATTTGGGGGGGAGGGATGGCTGGGCCACACCCAGCTATGTTCAGGGATTACATCTGGCTCTGAACTCAGGAATCACTCCTGGTGGGGCTCACAGGACCATATGAGGTACCACATATTGAACTCAGGTTGGCTGTGTGCAAAACAAGTGCCCTACCCACTCTACTATCTCTCCGACCTTCATCCTTCCTTCCTCTTTTCCTTCCCTCCTTCCCTCCCTAGACTCCCACATGCAAAGCATGTGCTACAGCTCTTGAGTCATTTCCCCAGCCAAATCAGCTTCTTTTTTTTTTTTTTCCTTTTTGAGTCACACCCGGCGATGCTCAGGGGTTAGTCCTGGCTCTGCACTCAGGAATCACCCCGGCGGTACTCAGGGGACCATATGGGATGCTGGGAATCGAACCTGGGTCAGCCTCGTGCAAGGAAAATGCCCTACCTGCTGTCCTATTGCTCTAGCCCCCAAATCAGCTTCTTTTTCAAAAATAATTAATCATTATTTCAACTTGAAAGAATACTGACAGTTAAACTACGGTTATTCCCAGGTATTCGGGATTTGTGACCAAAATCTCCAGGCTCTCACAGAGTTGGAAATGGGTGACCTCCCCCATCTCCCTGTTCTTCCGGGAGCCTACCAGTCATGCCCACAAACTGCATCAGGCACCATATAAGCTCATTAATGCCCATGATACAGAGACTCACAAATAAATCTCTGAAGAAAGCCACAAGCTGCTGAGATGCCTCCAGACCCCAAAGTCACCATCCAGTTAAAAATTTCACTTCAACTCTATCATCCTATTTAAAATTTTAGAATTCCTGGAGTGACACCTCATTCTCTAAGCCACTGATGTACCAGGAGTAGCACACCACATTTGATGGGGTGTAAAGTAGAAGGCAACTGATCTCAATTTACAAAAAGCACACGAGGCCCAATCTGTAACAACATGTTAGTAATCTCTTATATAAGAGGTTAATGTCATCAGGGTAAGATACAACAATCTTCACACACTTTCCTCTAAGGAAACTTTTCTGGATCATTTTTAGCTTATTATCCATAACAAGCAATACAAATAAATTATTTAGGATCTGCCTTTGGGGCAGGCTTGGGTGGTGATGGGAAAATTCAAAATAATGGTGCTGGTTAGATGTAATGGAGGTGGATTGGTGTTGGAATAGTGAATGTAATAAATTATTGTGAATAACTATAAAAATTTAAAAATCATCTATGGTAATTAAATTTGCATATTAGGCACTTATTCAAAAAGAAACATCCTGTCACTCCAAGGAAAACTATTTGAGACCAATGATAAAAATGTGAGATTTTGTGGGGCTGGATCAATAGCACAGCGAGTAGGGTGTTTGCCTTGCACTCAGCAGACTCAGGTTCGATTCCCAGCATCCCATATGGTCCCCTGAGCACCGCCAGGGGTAATTCCTGAGAGCAGAGCCAGGAGTAACCCCTGTGCATCGCAGGGTGTGACCCAAAAAGAAAAAAAAAAGTGAGATTTTGGAGTAAGATAGTACAACAGGTAAGGCACTTGGTCTGCACGTGACCAACGTGGGTTTGACCCCCAGAATCACACATACAAATAACAAAGAACTAATATCCAAGATTTGGTATATAGTATATGAAAACAAGTATTGGAAAATCAGGGATCATCAAGAAAATTCAAATCTGAAAGACAGTGAGACCAGCTCACACTAGTGAGAAAAATCCAGAAGCAATCAGAGCAGAGGGGATGTGGTGTTAAAGCAACTTTACTCACTGCTGGTGGCACTGCTGGTGGCACTGAACACAGAGCCAGAAGTAAGCCCTGAGCACTGCTGGGTGTGGTCCAGAAAAAAACGCAATTATAAAATAGAGAGGCCAGGGAGCTGATGCAAAGACTTGAGCATGTGCTTTACACGCTCCTTGGTTTGACCCCCAGCATCACATGGTCCCCTAAGTACCAGAGAGAGCAATCTTCTGCACGTGATTGATCCACATGTGCCTGAGGGCCAGAGCGATAGGACAGTAGGGAGGGCACTTGCCTTGCATGTCAATCCCGATGATTGTGTTCAATCCCTGGCACCCCATATGGTCCCTTAAGCCAGCCAGGAGTGATCCCTGAGTGCAGCACTAGGAGTAAGCCCTGAACATACATAGAGCCAGAAGTAAGCCCTGCGTGCCACTGAATATAACTCAACACACACACACACACACACACACACACACACACACACAATATGTTCAGAGAGCTAGGAATAAGCCATGAGCACCACTGGGTATGGATCAAAAAACTGATAAAAATTTAAAAAAAACCAAAAAAACAAAAACCAAAAAAACACCCCAAACAAACCAAAAAGCAAAGGGAACAACTCCCAGCACAGCCAGGTGTGGCCCCAAAACAAAAATAGAAAAACATTAATTTGAAAAGTCATGCAAACTTATGTTCACTGTAATGCTATTTATAATAGCAAGATTTGGAAGCATCCTAGGTGCTCAATGACTCAGGAGTGGATAAAAAAATTGTCATGTAACAATAGTTTACTACTCAGTTATGAGAAAATAAATATTTTTGTTGTTTTTTGAGTCACACGTAGCAGTGTTCAGGAACCACTCCTATGGGGTCTGGGGGACCATATGTGGTTTGAACCAGTACTGAACCCAGGTCAGCCACATGAAAGGCAAGTACTCTACCCAGTGCACTATCACTCCAGCCCCAAGAAAAGATGTAATCTAGCCTTTTGCTCTAGCTTGAAAGAACTAGAGGGCCAGAGAACTGAAACGTCAGGGAGGAGGATAAATGCCAGATGATGTAACTCTGATCTAGAGAGAAACAAAGGGACTATGGAGGATAGAAACACTTGAACTCTGACAAGAGAACCCAAGTGACCAAGCCCAGGGTGGTGGGTCTGGGGTGGTCACTGTAGGGGTTCGAGTATGGAGTGGGGGTGAGGTGCACTAATAGGGACAGTGGGGCAGACTTTGGGTACTTTGGTGGCAGAAGTCAGTCACTATACACCCAAGGCATGCATTGGTGCTAACATGTGAACCATGTTCCCTCACTAATAGTAAAGTGTTCAAATTGCTTTTGTTGATGGGATGATGATGTTAGGAAACGTTTGTTTGTTTTTAAGCACTGGACAAGGAAATGTCTCAATATTTGGAATATTTGGATTACTCTGTATAGAGTGAACCAAAATTTTCCAAGTAACTGAAACTAGCCCAAAAGAAGTTAAAGGCTGGACTCAGAATTAAAGTCAGCAGAGTCCTCTGGACATGGGCAGTAGAGATGGAATGTTTCTCTGATTTTGTCCTTCTCAAAAACCCAGTACAAGAAAGAGAGCACGTAGGCAGAGTCCTCATAATTCTCCAGATTTAGGGAACAGATGCTGAGGCACTCGCAAAGGCCAGCCTACAAACACGCTTATCACCACTGTGGGTGCCTACCAGTTTGCAACACATCCTGTCAGAAACTTGGCTTCCTTTTCTTTTCCTGTATGAGCTGCTTCTTGTAATAGTGCAGGCAAGATGGTTCTCTAGGGATCAAAACCACCATCATCCAATCTACCAGCTTGTTAATAAAGCTACCCTCCCACCCCAACTCCCCCCTCTTTCTCTCTGGTGCCACACCCAGTGGTGCTCAGGGCTTACTCCTGTCTCCTGCATGCAGGGATCACTCCTGGCAGGGTTTGGGGGACAATATGGGCTCTGGGGACTGACGTGGGTTGCCTTGTGCAAGGGAAGAGCCCTCTCTGATGTACTCTCTCTCCAGCCCAACCCCTTTTTCTTTTTGTGGTACCACTGATTGAACCCAGGTTTCATGCATGCAAGGCCTGAACTTAACACTGTGTCTCATCCAGAGCCCAGTAAAGCTCTCCTCTCCTTTTGCCTCTATATGACTAACTCTGTCCACTGCCAATGGGCCAGATTGTCCTGGTCATATGACTGATGCATGATGTTTCAAAATCATACTTGGCATATGGGAGCAGGACAGGTGTAGCCCTGCTTAAGCCCTGGTGGGCTGATCATAAAAACAATATAAATGAATCCTAAAGCCAAAATGTTTGAGAACTGCTGGTCTGTGAGATTTACCCTAGATTCTGGAATATAAGCACTGATAGGTTATTGATAAGCAATGGATGTGGGGGCAGCGGGAGGAGAGTTGAGATGGCAGAGACGGTACATGCTAGACTGATGATGGCCTCCTGGGAGCCACTGGCAGGATTTGAAGCAGGAGATACCATGACTGAATTTCATATTTTAGGGATCCAAGTCTGAGAGCATCCAAGAGATGGCAGAGGCTGGTCCCGGAAACTCTAGCTAGAAAGTTGGTACAGTATCTGGGGAAGATTGGACAAGGATCTGGAGGGAAAGATTTAGATTCGAGAGACATTTCTCAAGGTAGAATTGCAGGAGTTGATGCCCAATTGCCATATAAGGGAGAGGAAGGATGGGATCAAGAGAAGGGACAGTGGGTAGAACACTTGCCCTATGCACAGCCGACCCAGGTTCAATCCCTGGCACCACAGATGGTCTCCTGAGTACTGCTAGGAGGATTACTGAGCACAGAACCAGTAGTGACCTATGAGCACAGAGCCAGGAGTAACTCCCGAGCACCACTGGGTATAGCCCCCCTCAGAGAAAGGCAGGGGGAGGAATCTAGGATAACTTAAGGTTTCTGTAAAGGGGGGCTGGGTAACTAGTGGTGTTCTAAAAGTTCATATTTGAAAGACAAGATTTGTTGGGGAAGGCGCCAGACACTTGCCTTGCATGTGGCTGACCTAGGTTTGATCCCAAGAATCCCATATAGTCCCTGAGTCCTGCCAGGAGTGATTCTTGAGGAAGGGCCAGGGTAAGCCCTGAGCTCTGCCAGGTGTGACACCTCTAGAATAAAATTGTTGGAGAAGACGATACAATGCTGCATATGGAGTCTGGAATATGTGGAGTCAGCCCTATAAAAGATAATGGGAAATGCAGGCCTGAGGCCACAGGATGGGGAGAGATGACTGTTCCAGAAGTGATCCAAGTTAAATTTACTGTATTATAAAAAGGAGAGAAATAGGGGCTGGAGCAATAGCATAGCGGGTAGGGCATTTGCCTTGCACGCGGCCGACCTGGGTTCGATTCCCAGCATCCCATATGGTCCCCTGAGCACTGCCATGAGTAATTCCTGAGTGCAGAGCCTTATATGCAGGAAGTATGTGCACCACTGCAGAGCTAGGAGAATGATCTCATGGTGTGAAAGAAATAACATAGAAGGGGCTGATGTGATAGGACAGTGGGTAGGGTGCTGGCCTTGCATAGAGCTAACTTGAGTTCAATCCTGGAATCCCATATGATCTGAGTTTGCCAGGAGTGAGCCCTGAGCTCCAAGCAATGCCTGGATTTCACAGACAGGATGACAGCTGCAGATTTCATTTGAATTAGGTGCTAAATGCCACAGGCTGAAAAGCGAGTGAAAACACCTCTATCCAGGAGAAAGCCTTAAACACTGCTGGGTGTGGCCCCAAACCAAAGAACAACCTAAAAAACCCCATCCCAACCCCCACCAAAAAAAAAAAAAAAAGACAAAGAAGAGAGAAATGTCCTGAAGAGGAGATGGGAGAGTACGAGTACAGGCTCTCCATTCTTAGACAGATGCTGCTTCTGGGAGAAAGGGCACAGAGTGGGCACAGGCCAGGCTTGAAGTCACAAGGTAAGACTCTGGGCTGGGGAGATGCCTCAAAGGGTGGCGCTGATGCTGGAGCTGGAGGAGCCCCAGGTTTGATCCCCAGCACTCCAGGGTCCCTGAAGCACACCAGGAATGATCTCCAGTACTCTGCCAGGAGTGGCCCCTGAGTACCACTGGCTGTATCCTTGGGGAGCATCCCCCCACACACAAAAATGCTGGGGAATCTAGCACTACATGATCTTATTTTCCTTTTGAAGGGATGCAAGGTGGCGTACATAGGGTGGAGGCCGGGGCCAGAGACAGGAGCTCAGAAAGTACCATGAAGGGAAATCCACCAGGCATGTGAGCCCGAGGAGGGCTGGTCAATGGGCACTGCCCTATGAATTAATGTTTTAATGCTTAACGAGGGGAGGGCTGTGCCATATAGCCAACCACCGGAAGTAGAGAAATCTATCCCTAGAACCTGAAACAACTCATGAGACACTGGATAAATATTTTCTGAATGGACAAATACAATTCAAGATTAGATAGATTTACAGCTAGGGAGTGACAGGGCAGTTGAGACCAAAGACCAAAGATAAAGATAATTGGAAGCCTGACCAATAGTACAGTGGGTGGGGCACTGGCTCTGCACACACTGACCCAGGTTTGATTCCATGCCCCACATATGGTGCTTGAGTCCCACCAGGAGTAAACTCTGAGCACTGTCGGGTGTGCCTACCCCCAAAATAAAAAGTGATTGAGAGTTTGATTTTTGTCCACAGAGCTGAAGGTGGAAAGGAAAAAGAAATGATGCCCTATGAGGGCTGGGGAAGCGGGTGGAGGGGGAAATGAAGCCACAATAAATTAATCCTGTCTGTGGGTGGTTCACATCAGGTGACACACCTGAATGAAGAGTGAGTGACAGTCAAGGCCATGCCACCCTGAGCATACCTGATCTCGTAAGAACGAGTGACAATCATACACACGTTTCGGGGGAAGTGCCTGCCCCTAGCACTACTGGATGTGGCCCAAAAACAAAAATAAAAAGTGGATTCTGAAATGGAAGAAGCAGGGGCTGGAGCGATAGCACAGCGGGTAGGGCGTTTGCCTTGCACGTGGCCGACCCGGGTTCGAATCCCAGCATCCCATATGATCCCCTGAGCACCGCCAGGGGTGATTCCTGAGTGAAGAGCCAGGAGTGACCCCTGTGCATCGCCGGGTGTGACCCCAAAACCAAAAACATAAATAAATAAATAAATAAATAAATAAATAAATAAATAAATAAAATGGAAGAAGCAGATCTTCACGGACCTGGTCCAGAGACAGACAGCCAAGGAAGGGGCTAATCCACTGGCTTATTCATTTGAATTTCCCTCATTGACTTGAGACATGGAGCTCTGACTTTTTTCCCCCCTACTTTTATTGGTGCCCTAGCAGTGCTGGGGCTGGAACCTGGGTTGCTGCATGCACAGAAAAAACCTATTGTCTTGTCTCTCCAGGCCCAGGTTTCTCTTGAAGACAGACAATGAGGCCTATAGGTGCAGATTTCATTTGAATCAGGCACCTCGTTGTCACTTGCTAAAAAGATAATGAGAACAACATTCAGAGTCACTTTATTTTTTGGGAGTTTTGGGTCACACCTCACTGCTTAGGACTTACTCCTGGCTCTGTGCTCAGAGATCACTCCTGGCAGGCTCAGTGAACCCAGATTAACCTGGGCAGCCAGGCAGGCAACCTTCCCGCTGTGCTCTCTCACTGACCCCTTACTTCTGTTGTTGCTCTGTTTCCTTGGGCCTGGCTCAGAGCTCAGGGGCCACTCCTGCAGGGCCCTGGGAACTGTGGATGGAACTCTGGCCTCCTGCATGCCAAGTATATGCTCAGCTTTTGAATTCTCTAGAAATCCTTTGCATCAATAATGGATCAACTCCAAACCAGAGGTGTCTAGTGCATCACGCAGGCTCTTGCTGAATGCTGTTTCATGTTCGCATGAAGTCTGGTGATGGCCTGAGGCACAGAGCAGGGATAGGGGCTGGGCACACATGGCACGCACAAGAGGCCCTGAGCTCTAGCCTCCATCCTTCCAAATATCTGGGTAGTGTGTCAGAGAAAATAAAGCAGCTCCTGGCTTGCAGGTAAATGAGATTTAGTGGAAATAGGTTAAATGTAGAGACTAGTACAAAGGTTAGTTTGTATTTAACCTAATACTTTTTAGATGATATAGCATAATACGCTCGGAACATTACTCAGGAGCCCCAACAGAAATAGGGATAAAGTGGGCAATTATCATAGAGCATGCAAATGGTAGCAACGTGCAGACATGGTGTGTATTATGTGTTATATGTAACTTGTTTACCTTTCAGTGTGCCAAGATTTTGGTTTGTTTTGGGTGCCCAGGACTTACTCCTGGCTCTGCACCCAGAAATCACTCCTGGAGGGACTTGGGGGACATATGGGTTGCAGGGGATTGAACTGATATCTCCCTCATGCAGGGCAAACATGATCCGCTGTGCTATCTCTCCTCTCCAGCCCTTACAGCCTCCGTTTCCCTACTAATCTCCTTTGCGGAGCAGTGCCGGCTGTTCCATCGCTGCTGATTCCTTGGTGTGCCGAGAACCCCTGCTGGTGTGTTACTGTGCTGCTCCCGAGGAATCTGACCACTTTGCAGAAGCCCTTGAGGCGGCATTGGAAAATACCACCTCCGGGGCTGGAGTGATAGCACAGCGGGTAGGGCATTTGCCTTGCACGTGGCCGACCCGGGTCCGAATCCCAGCATCCCATATGGTCCCCTGAGCACCGCCAGGGGTAATTCCTGAGTGCATGAGCCAGGAATGACCCCTGTGCATTGCCGGGTGTGACAATAAAAAAAGAAAATACCACCTCTGGCCCAAGAGACAGGACAGTGGGGAAACGTCCTGCATATAGCTGGCCCGGGTTCAGTCCCTAGTACTACACATGGTCCCTTGAGTCCCTCTTGGAATGATCCCTGAACACACTGGGTGTGGGCCAGTCTCCCCTGGCCCCCAGCCCCCCAACTCAACAGACACCACACACAGGAGCTTCACTAGAAACAATCCCCCTCTTCTGTGACACACTTGAGAGGAGTAAACACGTAGATCTCATGTCTTCTGTGCATGTCAGACTGCAGAATGGAGGCAAAATGGAGGCGATCTCCACACATTCCCCTCACGCATCTCTATAGAGAGGATGGCAAAGATGACTCCATGAGTCAGTGCCACTGTCTCTGTGGGCCACGCTGTCCATGCACCGAGAGGCAAGCGAGGTTCCCAGAGGCCCGTGGCTGCTCCCCAGGGCCCCGCAGCACTTTGTCCCCGCACGAGAACAGTCTGTGCTCTGAGCATCTGTTTTGCGAGCCATGGTACACGTTACATATATCTAGTTTAATTCTAATGGAAGTCTTGAGAGGTTTGTACTGTAGCTTCATATTATTGATAAATGGCTTCAGCAGGGGCAAGCAGTCTATTCTGGGCTGGAGACAGTTGAATGAGCAGGGCACGGTCTGTGTGGGGAGGCTGGGTCTGACCTCCGGCACCCTGTGCATCCCAGAAGCAAGCCCTGAGCACAGAGCTGGGAGTAGCCCCTGCACACTGCCATTTGTGGCCCCAGAACAAAATGCGCTGTGAATCATGCCTCTTTGCCCTTCCTTCTGTTGGTTTTGGTATCTCAGGGTCACACATTGGTATGGAGCTCACCCCTTGATTGCTGTGATCTCCAGGGAACACCCCTTGATTAGAACAATCCTCAGAGCATCTACTACTTGATTACTTTGCTCCCTGGGGATCTCATACTTTGTTTTTTGGAAGGGGCCACCTGGTGGCGCTCAGGGCTTACTCCTGACTGTGCTCAGGGGACAGTATGGGATGCGGGGATTGACAGGTAGGCAAACGCCTTATCTGCTATACTATTGCTCCAGCCCAGGATCACAAACTTGATTACTGCGGTCCCCAGGGACCTCACATTTGATCACTGCGCTCCAGGGGTCAGTCATACAGCTGTCATTATGCCTGGATCATGACAGCCAAGCTGGTGATACGGGAGGAACTGGGGAACTCAGCTCCAGGCATCACGCGTGCAAGGCAGATGTTCTACCCAAGTCACAGCCTTGAACCTGATGTTTTCTCTTTTTGCAGTAGTGAGATCCAACCTGGGCCTCCCTTCCATGAGGCAGGTCCTATGCTGAGCTATACCCCCAATCCTTTTGATTTTCTGGTGTAGAAGCCTGGGAGTGAAGGAATTCCATTCCTAAACTGTGACCACCTGAGCAAATGGGATATTTCAGAGCCTTCAGAGGGCAAGAGAGAGTGGGCAGGGCAGGAGCTCACTGTCTGCCCTGCAGGAGGCCTGGCCTCCCTCCCCCACTCCTGCCACCCGGTCCCCCAACACTGCCAGGGAGTCAGCCCCAAACACTGAGCTGGGAGTAGCCCCCAAACACCACTGGGTGTGATTCTCACCCTGCAAAAACATTCAAAAAGAGCCCTGTGTGGGGCTGGAGAGATAGCACAGCGGGTAGGGCGTTTGCCTTGCACGCGGCCGACCCGGGTTCAGGTCCCAGCATCCCATATGGTCCCCTGAGCACGGCCAGGGGTGATTCCTGAGTGCATAGCCAGGAGTGACCCCTGTGCGTCGCCAGGTGTGACCCAAAAAGCAAAAAAAAAAAAAAAAAAAAAAAAAAAAAAGAGCCCTGTGTGGTCAGCGGGGTGTGGTGTCTGGGGCAGGAATAAGCCTGGAAACCTGAGCACAGGAGGAAGATCACACCCCCAATGCACTCAACTCCTCTGAGCTCAGCCTGGGTGGTACCACCTGTGGCCCAGTGCGTGCATGTTTTTATTTAAACATAGCTCTATAGCAACCAGCTGGTTCTAGAACACCACCGGCTGCTGGGGTCTAAATATGGGCCTTTGGTGAGGATGCGCGTGGGCTGGAGGAAGCTGTGCAGAAGGGAGGCCTGTCTGGGCACCCTTGCACATCTCCCCATGGCACCCCAGGACGACAGTGGCCGGGCTGGAGTGTCCGGGACAGCCCCCGCTGAACACTGGGTCCTGTGTTAGCACCTGGCAGTGCTTTGGGCTACTCCTGTGGTGCTCAGACCCAGGGCTCCCACATGCAAAGCACATGCTCTGGCCCTCTAGCCACCTCCTCTGCCCCATTTGGTCTTATTTTAACCAATTATGTAAATTCTTCTCAGTTGGGGGATCCCCCAGTGCAAGGGGGAAGGGCAGATGTGTCTGCTTCCCATTTTCGCCCAGATGCCACTTTCGGGCCCAGGGGGTATAGAAAGAGGTTGGAGGATCCCATGGATGATGGCCCCAGAAGGAAATTGAGAAAAGCAAGACATAGGATAAGGGTGGGCACTCCTTAGAGGGTTATATGGGCCCAGGCCTGAGTTCCAAGTCCTGTAGGGTTTCCAACCAGCGCACCTCTGGGGGCAGATGGCAGTAGCTGGGTACAGATTTCTGGGTCTGGGGCTACAACTGATGGTGCTCAGAGATATCACTGGTAATGTTTGGAGGACCACATGTGGTGCTGAGGATTGGACCAGGGTTGGCCACTGTGCAAGGCAAGTGCCTTAACCCCTATGTCTCTGGCCCAATTTAATTATTTTTCATTTGTTCTGTTTTATTTAGAGCCATACCTGGCAGTACTCAGGGCTTACTTCTGGCTCTGCATCAGGAATCACTCCTGCCCAGGCTTGGGGGACACTATGTAGTGCCAGGCATTGAACCTGGCCCAGGTATGTGCAAGACAAGTGCCCTCCCACTGTACTATCTCTCTGGTTCTTGGGTATTTTTTTGAGGGACACAGCACCAAAACCATGAAATGCTCTAAAGTCCACAGGAGAGCTTTCACAACAAACGCACACCAGACCTGAACAGATGAAGCAGCTGGTCTCCGGGGGTGCAGTAAACCCAGGAGGCCAGACCGTTCGTGGGCCCTGTCACTTCTCAAACCTAGCCGTGGGAGTTTAGCAGGGGACCCTCAGTCACTGCTGGGTCCGTTTCTTCAGGAGACCACGGCCGAGAGTTGACTCCTGGCCTTGGTTTCCCCACTTGTAAAATGACGGCACTGACGGCATCAGTGTGTCTTGTCTGAAGTGTGGGCGAGAGAGAGGAAATGACTCAGATGCAGGGAGGGAAGTCTCAGTGACTCAGACTTTCCGAATCATAGAAGGTACTTGAGACACAGACTTAACATCTCAGCAGGCTCCTGATCACGGGGTGCTGGTGGGCTACAGCCAGCAACAGCTCTGGGGGCATTTCAGCAACAGCAGGTTGCCTGTTCCAAAGGACCATGTGTGGGCCTGCTGCTGTCTGCATTCACTCCCATTCAGAGTAGAAAGGGCCAGAGCCACGGCACAGCAAGGAGGGCGCTGCCCTTGCACACGGGCCACTGGCCTTGCTGACCCGGGTTCAATCCCCAGCATCCCACAGGGTCCCCTGAGCCTTACCAGGAGTGCAAAGTCAGGAGAGAGCCTGAGCACTGTTGGGTGTGGCCCCCAAACCAAACCAAAAGAATGATGTTTGCTTATAAGTATGTAGTCCTGGCAACTAACATCTGAAAAAAGTTTGTTCAATGCATATTCCATTAAGTTGTTTTTGATCTACATATTACAATAAAGATTCGGTAACCAAGAGATATTTCACTGAAAAATATACTGCTTATTTTTTATTTTTACTTTTTTGGTCACAACTGGAGTTGCTTAGGATGATGCCAGATAGTTCTCAGGGGATCATGAGAGGCTGGAGGTCAAAAGTGGGGGCTCGGGGCTGGAGTGATAGTACAGCGGGTAGGGTGTTTGCCTTGCACGAGGCCTACCCGGGTTCGATCGATTCCCAGCATCCCATATGGTCCCCCGAGCAGTGCCAGGAATGATTCCTGAGTGCAGAGCCAGGAGTCAGTCCTGAGAAACGCCGGGTGTGACCCAAAAAGCCAAAAAAAAAAAAAAAAACAAAACCAAAAAACTGGGGGCTCTTGCAAAACACCTGTTTCAGCCCTTGGCCAGCTCTCTGCTCCCCATCCCTGGGTTTACATTTTATTTTACTTGTGATAAATGTCAGAAAAAGCCCATCCAAATTCACTAACTGTCTCTTCACTAAGCTTCTCTTTATATAGGGCCTGGAGTGATAGCACAGCAGGGAGGGCACTCGCCTTACATGTGGCCAGCCTGGGCACCCTAAGTTCAGCCCCTTACCAAGTACCCCATGAAGCTCCAAGCCCTGCCAGGAGGAAGTCCTGAGCACCCTGGGTGTGGCTGCCCCCTCAAAATAAACAAGCCCAAACTTCTGTGTATAGCAAACTTTCCTTTAATGTACTCGACTGTGGTTATAATTAACATGTCTCTCTTCCTGTCATGTGGAGACATCTTAATGTCTCTAAGACATGTTCTTGGAGTTGGTAATCGAAGCACCTGTCCTTAGGCATGTGGTTCATCTTCAGGTTCCCAAAAGAGAACCCCTTCGTGCCTGGGGAATAGCCTCCCTGACATCTCAACTCTTGTCGGGTTCAAAAGCTATGTTAACTGAGGTGGGGTGCAAAGGGCAGGGCTGTCCAGGGCCCTTCTGAGGTTCCAGCAGAGTAGGGCCATCGTCCACTGGCACGTCAGTCAAGTTTGGTACCAAACAATTTTTTGGTTTTTCTGCTTGTTTTTGCATGAGTGCTACACCCTTTCTGGACAGTACTCCTGGCACAGGGTGCAGGGGACCAGGCACAGGGGACCAGGCAGTGCTGGGGACTGAATCTGGAGTTTCTGTCTGCAAAGCCTATGCTCCAGCCCTTACTCTCTCTAGGCCATGGGGCCAAACAACTTTTATTTATTTTTGTTTTGGTGCCACACACAGAGATGCTCAAGGCTTACTTCTGGCTCTGTACTCAGGGATTACTCCTGGCAGACTTGGGGACCCTATGGGATGCCGAGGATGGAACCTGTGTCTGCAGTGTGCCAGCCAAGTATACTTACCCACTGTATTATTGCTCTGGCCCCCAAAAAACTCTTGGAACAAAACTGGGAACATATAGGCTGATAACAAAGTGGCTCTCCCTTCTAGAATGCCTGGACTCTCCCAAATGCAGAATTCTTCACTCATCTCTACTTTCACTTCTGGTCCACTTGCTTCTCTCATGCCTCCCACACAAAAAATTTAGAGAATTTCCCTCGACCCACTCATTCAAATTAGACCTAGGTTTCCCCTGCCCTGGCTCCATGACCTGCTTTATATGAGCCATACGGTGTTTCCCCACCTCCATCAGAAAGTTAGTGACCGTGGGGCTTCCTCAATTACTTGAGCTCATACTTTTTCCACAGCCTGGAAGCTCTCTGACCTGGGCTCACGTCATCAGACTGAACCTCCCTTCCTATTCTCCATTTCTGTCATTTCCACACCAGAACTACCGTTTGGTTCCATCTTTTCTTCCCAGTCTGACTTAATTCTGGATTTATTTATACTCTGAAGCACAGAACCAACATACCAGGCCCATCATTCTTTGCTGTTTTTTTTGGGGGGGTCACACCCGGCAACGCACAGGGTCACTCCTGGCTCTGCACTCAGGAATTACTCCTGGCAGTGCTCAGGGGACCATATGGGATGCTGGGAATCGAACCCGGGTCGGCTGCGTGCAAGGCAAACGCCCTACTCGCTGTGCTATTGCTCCAGCCCCTGCTTTTTTTTTTTTTAAACAAAACACTTTAGTTAATTCTTTTTACTAAAAAGAAATAGTTGGTTTTAACAAAATTTCACAGTACAGAGTTCCGACACTTAGTTCCTGCCTTTGCTGCTGACACGGAAACTCCCTCCATTCTTCGGCACTTGGTGGCCTTTGACCCCTCTTCAAAGCTCCCCGTCCCTACTGCTTTGCCATTACATCAAAGGATGGAACAGCTCCAACTTCTTTTGGGGGGTGGTGGGCACACCTGGTAGTGTGCAGGGGTCTCTTCCAGTGCTGCTTGGGGACCATAAGTGGTGCCAAGGATAGATCTGGAATTAGCCACCTGCAAGGCGCTTTCCTACTGTACTATCTCTCTGGTCCCCAACTTAAAAATCTCAAATGTGGGTAAGGAAGAGATTTTTAAGTTGGGGACCAGAGGTTAAGAGGTTAAGACACTTGCTCTGCATGTGTCAACCCCAGTCTGACCCCTAGCACTGCATGGTTCCCTGATCAACCCAGGACCAACCCTCAGCAGAGCCAGGAGTAGCCCCTGAACACCACTGGGGGTTGCCCCCTCTGCCCCCACCAAATCTTAAACACAAGATGAGAGGAAGATCTCAGTGAGCTGGAGGGCAGGCTTTGTGTGGAGGAAGCTTGGGTTCAGTCCTGAGCACTGAGCCAGGAGTAGCCCCTGAGCACTGCTAGGCATGGTCCAAAAACAAAAAACCAAGCAAATGCTCACAATCCCCCATGAAAACCACCTTTAACACAGTTCAGACTGCCCTGTGGTGAAGTTTCAGCTTACACATCCAGACCCCTGGATCATGAGCCTTCGACCTTTCCCAGACTTCTCTGGGCAGAGCCAACGGGCCTAACCAGCCTGAGTGGGCTCTAGACCCCCACCTCGGCACTGCAACCTGCCTTACCCTCGACAAGCCAGGATCCAGGGCCTACACGGAGTGTAGCTGTATTTGTGGGGCGGTCTGTTCCTGCAGACTTGCAGATCTAGCACTGCTCTGCACTCGGGGGTCACTCCTGATGGTGCTAGGATTTGCGATGGAACCTGGGTGAGCCGCATGCAAGGCAAATGCCATCCACATTGTATTATTGCTCCAGGCACCAATACTGTTCTTATCAGCATGTCCGTGTCATTTTCTCCCACCCTTTCTCTACTTGGCTGCCACTGTCTTTGTGTGTTGGGGGGGTGGGGAAGTGGGCCGGTTAGGTCACACCTGGAAGTGTTCAGGACTTACTCTTGGCTCTATGCTCAGGAATCACTCCTAACAGGCTTGGGGGGGACTATATGCGGTGCTGGGGGTTGAACTTGGGTCAGCTGTGTGCAGGGCAAGTGCCCTCCCCACTCTATCGCTCTGTCCCACCACCTGCCACTCGAAAACCTCTCATCTCCTCTTCTGAAACCCTCAGCTGACTTTACATCCATTCCACAGAGGACGATGATGTGTCAAATCAGGAGGCCCATGAGAGACTAGCGGAATGCCCTCTTGCTAGCGGCCACTCCAGGCACAAATGGCTGCATGACCCCATGGTCAGTGCTCCCGGGTCTTGGGCAGGATGAGACCTCAGGCCTCCTGCGTGAGACCAATTTCTTTTATTTTTTGAATCACAGTGAGATATAGTTACAAAGTTGTCCATGATTGGATTTCAGTCATATAAAGTTCCAGCCCCGCTGAGACCCACCTTGACTCCGTCAGTCTCGCAGCCGGATACACTTTGCTGGTACATGCGACAAAGGCTCATGTGTACAGTGCAGAGTTTTTGCCGAGATTAATCACGTCCACTGGAGTTTACTCTCTAGCCTGCTCCTCTCCCTCCCCAGCTCTGTCTTTTGGCTATCATTGTGCTCTCTTGAGTTTCAATTTTGTTTTGGTTTTTTTGGGGGACTACACCTAGCAGTACTCAGGGCTTACTCCTGGCTCTGTGCTCAGAGATCACTCCTGGCAGGCTTGGGAGATCTTATGGGGTACTGAGATCTTATGGGGTACAGTCTTCAGTTGGTTGAACAACCTTCAGTTGGTTGCTCGTGTGTGGGGCAGCCCCCCCCCACACACACACTAGACTATCGCTCAGGCACTTCAACTTTCTGTTTCAGCCCTATCCTGCAGAGTTGGCCTTAGTACTCAAAATAGCACCTGGCACAGTGGTGTGCCCGATGCTTTGCTGCTCAGCCTCATGGCATGGAGCTACTCAGGCCACCCCAGAGGTGTTGCAGGGTGGGGGGGCGAGGTGTGTGGTACTAGAACATTTCCCCCTGTCCACCCCATGCATATGTTCCAGCCCTCTGAGCTATCACTCTGGTCTCTTGAGCTTCAACTTTTATTTACTTATTTTCTCCTAGTAAAGCCATGTGTCCAAGCTGTTAACACCCTAGAATAATAGACAGGAGTAAGACTTTCCCGGCAGCTCATTTCTACAAGTAAGTTTCTCTCATTTGCTGAAACAGGTCTCAAAGGGATGCTAATCATCAAATCAAGTGGATCTATTTCATAAATTTAATAAAAACCATCTGACTGGCGTGACAGTACAGAGGGAGGGGTCTTGCCTTGCCACAGCCAACCTGGGTTCAACCCCTGGCACCCCATAGGGTCCACAGAGCCCTGCCAGGAAATGATTTTTGAGCACAGAGGCAGGTGTAAGCCCTGAGCACCACAAACTAAAACAGAATATGTGATCTTTGTCACACCGTTAGGAATGTGTGAGAACTGCAACAAAAAGACGTGGGACCTGTGGCCAGTGCCAGACTACAGACATATGAAGCACTGAGTCCAGGTGTATGGTCCTGAGGAGCATGTGAATCCCACTTGTGCAAACTCACAGCAGCCCCTGACTGGCACTCAGGTAGGCACACAGCTGAGACCAGGTGGACCCTGGTGAGTTATGTGGGCACAAGCTCTGGTGCGAGCACGTGTGATCCCTGGTTAGTAGCACTAAAATGAGCAGAGGAAGGGATTAAAAATTACAAACAAAAGGGTCCAGGGGTGTGGCTCAGTGGTAAAGCACCTGCCTTGCCAGTGTAAAATCCCCAGCACCTCAGAAAAACAAAAGCAAAAAAGTTGAGTACTGGAAAACTACCAAAACCAGAATTTAAATCAGGTAGGGTGACAGTGTATGCAGTGTGTGACTGATTCATTCACTTGAACACCAATGCAGTGACCTCTGTAAAACACCTGTGCCCACATATTTTTTCTGCCATCATTTTAGTGGCCTCTGGAATCTGGCTCCCAGCTGCCCTGGACCATTTCTCCCCACTCACTAGTTGCAGCCACTCAGACACCCTAGGCCAGACCAGCTCACCTCTAAGTCCCCGTATCCATAACCCAAGGCACGTCTACACCTTTGTTTTCTGGAGAATCAATGCTCATCCTTCAAACTTCCTCCAGGCATCTTCTCCCGGTCACTATTTTGCACTTTCTTTTGCAGGCAGGAGAGAATCCTGCCTTTGCTCTTGGAAGCCGTGCCCTGGGCAAGTTACTCTTTGAGTTTTCTCATCTGTGCAAGGGCAGGAGCAAGAGAATTGTGAGGATGACAGGATGGTGCAAGCTGCAGGACCCCAGGGCTCAGCAGACAGGCGGAATATTCTACAGTGAATTCTATCCCCGCTTCCCCCACAGCAAGGCCTCTGCTTGCACAATTGTGGTATGATTCCTCATGCGTAGTCTCCTGAGCGGAATATAATCTTGAAATGAGCACCCACCTGATGGCTGTTCTTGTTTTATCACAGCACTTGGCTTTTATGTGGGTACTTATTGATAGTTGAACTGGACTACTTAACACTTACCCATCTTTGGGTCTGGATAGTATAGTGGGTACAGTGCTCATAGCTGACCTGGGTTTGATGCCCAGTACCACATATGGTCCCCTGGGCCCAGCCAGGAGTGATCCAAGTGCAAAGCTAGGAGTAAGCCCTGAGCATATATGGGTATAGTCCAATAAACAAATTTAGCCAATTTTTGGTTGGAGAGTACTGCTGTTAAGGCACTTGTCTTGGATGTGACTGGTTGCCTGAGCACTGCCAGGAGTGATTTGAGTGCAGTGCCAGGAGTAAGTCCTGAGCACCACCAGGTATGGCTCAAAACCCCCAAATAAACAAAATTGTTCATCTTCCAAAGCTGTTTACCTTTTGTTTCTTCCACTAGTATCTGCCTAATGATTCCAGCCCTCTGAATTGTCCTCTTTCCCTCCCCACTTTTTTTTTTTTAGCTTTTGGGACACACCCAGCTGTGTTCAGGGACCACTTCTGGCTTTGTGCTCAGGGATCACACTTGGTGGTGCTCTAGGGACCGACCATATGGATACTAGGGGTTGAATCTGGGTTGGCCACATGCAAAGCAAGAACCCTGACTGCTGTACTAGATCTCTGGCCCTAAATTTTTTTTTTCCTTTTTGGGTCACACCCGGTGATGCATAGGGGTTACCTGGCTCTTCACTTGGGAATTAATACTGGCGGTGCTCGGGGGACCACATAGGATGCTGGGAATCGAACCCGGGTCGGCCGTGTGCAAGGCAAACTTCCTCCCCCCTGTGCCATTACTCCAGCCCCTGAATTTTCCCTTTTGAGAATTTTCTCCACTGACTAATGGCATACTGTCCCTCACATGCTGCATATAGAAGCGCTAGTTCCAAGGGGGTCCACACCTCGCCAGGACAGACATCATCTTCCACACTGCCCACTGCCTGACATCTCCAACTGCTATTGGTCCCCGTCTCCAAGGGAGTGTTCAATCATAGCTTAGCATACTGCAGCCCAAGTGGGGTAAGCTTCATCTTACCTTTATTTCTCTGTCTCCTATCTCTATAGAAATTCAGCTAATGCGACCCACTCTTCATTCTCTTCGCTCTTGGAATTCTGTGTAACTGCTTTACTTTTTATCTGTATGCCATAATCTGGTTTTGGCATCCCCCACCTCGCTTTCCTTGTTAGTCCCCTCAAGGGCCAGCAGAGGGCGGCAGGACCACGGGATGGCTCTTTGTCAACTCCTTCAGGCTGGTTCTCGGACACTGTCCCTGCTCAATCACCTCTGTCTGAAATAAACGCATCTGGACAGTCATGAGATGACCCCAACCCTGCAGTCACCGCCCTCCCTTTAAGCAGAGCCCTGGAGGTCACTGGCGTTCAAAAGCCAGTCACTGCAGTCTGCTCTGACGGTTTCCTTTGGGGGTGAGGGGGATGTCCAGACAGTGGTCCATACAAGGCCTAAGAAATCCTGTAAACCGGCCCTGATACATGCTAGACCAGACATGAAGCTCTTGTCTGCCCTTGGCTCTGCCTGCCTGTGTCAGATGGCCCACAGGTGATGTGATAATATCCAGATGGCTGGAATAAAGGTTCCCCACTCCTGCTACAGTTATAGACGACAGAAATGAAAGAATGGCAAGTTTGGTGTTTTTTAGGGGGGCGATTTTGGGGCCACACCCAATGGTCCTGAGGAAGTGATCCCTGGTGGCGTGTGGGAATTGAACTGGGGCTAGCTGCATACAAGGCAAGTACCTTTTCTCCAGATGTTATTTATTTTGGGGGGCTCTCTTGGCTATGTTCGAGGAACAAAACACAGGTCAGCTGTGTGCACAGCAAGTGTACTACCCACTGTACTACTTCTCTGGCCCCAGTCTATTTTATTTTGGTTTTGGGGCCACACTTGGCTGTCCTCAGGGACCATTTCTGGTGGGGCCCAGAGGACCAAATGTGGTGCCAGAGATGGAACCTAGTTTGGCTGCATGCAAGGCCAGTGCCTAATCTGCCGCCCTATCTGTGGCCCCCAGGATTTTATTTTGGTGGGGGGCACCCCCAGCAATGCTCAGGCAAGCACTCTCCCTGCTGTACTATTGCTCTGGCCTCCCCCACACCCCCAGGATTTCTAAAAAGATTTTTGTTTTGGATTTGGGGGCCATACCAATAGGTGCTCAAGAGTCACTCCTGACAATGCCCAGATGGAATTCAACTGGATTCAAAGAGATCAAACTGGGGTGAGTCACACACAAGTGCCTTACATCCTCAACTATCTCTTTGGCCCCAAAGCCCAGGATTTCGGAGGTTAAAGGTCAAAGCTCAAGAGCAGGAATCAGGAATAATGAAAAAGTCACATGAAAGATAGATTATCAACATAAATTCACCAGTAAGTCTTGCAACCTTTTAAGTCAATTCCTATGCTTCCTGACCTGTACAAAGCTTACACTGCACTGAGTGATCCCAGTTGGTCTTACCATTCCCCAGGGACATGCTTGTAAAGACATGGGCCTGGATGGAGAGTAAGACCGAGAGGACTCACGAATCTTGTCACAGCAGAACACCCTAACCTCAGACACACAGAGCCTATGGGGCTAAGGGTGAGACAGCTCGAGGGTAGTAGTCCACGCTTCCTGTGCAGAAAGTCTGAGTTTGGCTCTTTTGGTTTTGGGTCACATCTGGCGGTGCGAAGGCCTTACTCCTGGCTCTGTCCTCAAGGACCGCTGCTGGTGGACGAGTTTAGGGTGAGAGAACACGGTGGCTAAGGCACTTTCCTTGATTGTGGCTGACCCCACTGTAACCCCCGGTACCCCTCATGGTCCCCTCCACCCAGCCAGGAGTGACCCCTGGGCAGAGGGGAGAGTGATCGTGAGCACTGCCGGGTGTGGCCAAGGCACTCCCTCAAAATGAGACTTTTGAATTTATATTTCTATAGCAAACTTTGTGTTTTCTTCAAAGCACAGCTCCCAGGTGAGGGGACCTAGCTCTGTTCTGCCCGACCTGCCATGTGTTAGCCCTGCTGCTCAGAAAGATGGGGAGCCGGAGTGCAGCTCAGAGCAGTTTCCTAACCTGCCCCCATCCTGGTTCTTTCCTGTGGTCCCATCCAACCGGCTGCCCCTAGTCTCTTGCCGTGGCCTCCGTTTATGACTTTCCACTGCAGTCTGCACGGGCTGACAACACTAGCCAAGTGGAGGTCCCAGGCCACTCCTGGCATCACCAACATAAAATCAAGCCAGACTAGGCAGGAGGCGCCATGAGTCCCGGCTCAACCAGGAGAGCAAGTCATTAGCCACCTGTTGCTGAAAACTCACTTGACAATTTATTAAACAGACTGTTGCTGTTTTTGGGGTTACACTTGTCGATGCTCAGGGCTGACTCCTGGCAGTGCTTGGTGGACCATATGAAGTGCCATGTGAAGGGCAAGCACTCTCCCCACTGTTCTCTTGCTCCGGCCCACATACCTGCCAGTTTGACCGCATTTCCGGGAACATTCCTTCCCCTGTTCTGAAGAACCCTTTACTCCACAGGAAGGCAGTTCTCAGGAAGGCAGTTCTCAGGAAGGCCTGCTTCTGGCCGCAGCCTCCTGTCCCATACAGGTCAGTCTGCCCTGGGGCACCACAAAGGTGAGCATTGGGAACTGCTATGAAGGTGGCGTCGGCAGGGGCAGGGGTTCGGGGGCACGGGCCCATCACTTCTCCTTTGGAGATGCCTCCTAGAGGCAGGAGGGAAACAAGTGTGTTCCTGTGAGTCCTGGCCAGGGCTGGCGGCCAACAAACAGGCAGCGAGGGCACCGGGCAAGGGTTACTGCTTTCCTTTGGCTTGTCAGGTCACACTTCTCTAACATGAAGAACATGTGTGCGTGGTGCAAGTCAGCAGTGCTGGGGCTGGAGATCAAACTCCTGCACATGCAAAGCAAGACATGCGTCGTTTTTGCCTTTTTTGGGGGGTTGTTTTTGGGGCCTGACCCAGTGGTGCTCAGGCCTTACTCCTGCTGGGGCACGGTGGGGACCACATGGGGTGCTGGGGATTGAACACCAGCATAGTACACCCTCCCTCTGTCCTATGGCTCCAGGCCGTTATAGATCTCTGAATAGGGGATACTCCCTGCAAAAGCTCCAACACAGCTGGGGACACTCAAGTATGTGGTAGAGGGGAAGGGGGTTCGGCACGTAGTGCTGGGGCCAACTCAGGCCATGTCCGTTCTGGGCATGTGCTATGGCCCCAAGAAGCATTGTGAGAGGAAGCCTGAATGGGAAGGAGGGACTGTCCTTTGTCTGAAGCCATAGGTGCCAACAAACCACTAGGGTCAAATGCCACAGGTCTGCTTGGAGTTGAACCCCAAGGGTGGCACCTCTTGCATGAGCTGTGAAGGGGAGGGATGGGAAGGCAGCAGCGTCTGGTCTGAACCCCACACCCCTACCCAGCCCTAGGAGGGGTCTCCCCCAAGGGCCTCCCCTACCCACACCCAATAAAACACACCAACCACTTCAGAGTCTTTCTGAGCTGGGTTTTCCTGCAGGTTTTTTTTTAAATTTCCAAAACTGAAAAATGTCTCCCTGGGCTCTGTGGGGCTCCCCACACTCATGGCCCCTCCCCCTACCACTGCCCTTGCCCTTCACCCCACAGCAAATCTATTCCAAGGTCAGCACTTTGTTTTCCTTTTTAATGAACAGTTCACACTGCAATCTCGGCATGCTCTGCAGAACCAGAGGAGCCGCGCTCCTGGCCAGTTAGCTGACAAGTCCTCTCCTCTGACACCAGGTTCCCAGGCACAGAGGCCAGCGGGGCGTGTTTCTACAGAGCTCAATGAGATGCCTTCGTCTTCCGTCTATTCCCCAAACTCCAGCCCCTAAATATGGCTAAGGAGAGTCAGAAACGGTTTCATCGACTCCAAGGCCCAGTGCATGTCCTCCCGCCCCCCACCCCCGCCCCACCCAGAATTCCACTGAGGTTTCTCCAAATGGTTAGTTGGAAAAAAGGTGAAACAAAAAAGGTTCAAGGTCTTGGTGCTCAGCCCAAGGGGCTCCAGTGCCGGGGCGCCAACAGGCAGGGCCTCACCTCCCCGGCCTGAGTCCGCCCCGCGCCCCCCATCACCCCTGGCTGCAAAAATAAGGGGGGCAGGAGCCAGCACAGGAGCCAGGGGGGACAGCGTCTCAGGATCTGGTGGGGCCCCAGGCAGCATCATTCAACTTGGCCGCTGTGGACGAACACAGAAGAAAAAGAAACACTGTCAAGTAATAAGGGACGACGCCTCAGTTCCAGCCCCGCCTCTGCCCGTCCTCGCCCCATCCATCTAGGGAGACAGGGAGGGGAGCAGTCCAGTCTGACTGCATGTACAACAAACTAGAAAACAAGATGCGTTCTGTTGTTTGGATACAACCATGAGAACAAAGACAGTTTAGACAAGATCAAAATAACCAGAGGTCTGCAAGGCTTCTGCTGCTGAGTCTCGGGCAATGCAGATTTGGTTTCCAGGACAGCCGAGCCGCTAGCAGCAGTGGGCCCGACAGCAAGGAACTGACCGGAGCTCTGGGCCGGACTACACACACCACTGAGGCTTATTCAATGTAATCTGGCTCTGGAAATGACTTTAATTTTTTTGTTTGTTTGTTTCTGAGCCACTCCTGGCAGTGCTCAGTCCTTAGTCCTGGCTCTGCACTCAGGGATCATTCCTGGTGGACTCCAAAGACCATACGGGATGCTGGGGATCGAACCTGGGTAAGTCATGCAAAAGGCAAGCACTTACCCCATTGTGCTATCTCTCTAGCCCCTTGGAAATGACCTTTTTTTGCCACAGAGTCTACTTCATGTTGTTGAAATAGGTGGCAAACAGGAATGTAGTTTATTTCTTTTCTGCGTCATGAAGATGACAGGTGGGAGAGGAAAGGACCGAAGTTTTTTTCCCCTTCTCCCCCCCCATTTCCCTGTGTTTTGCTGTGACCTTAGTCCTAAGGACTCAAACTGGCCAATAGAGAAAGCAGCTCAGACAGAAAAGAAAAAAAAGTACAAACTCTGAGAAGATTGAAGATGAAAAAAACGTACAAAATTATATATATATTTATATATATAATCATGTGACATATCTATGTACAACATGGCCGGGACAACTGAGGAGACTATTAGGGGGTGTTGGCATTTTCCCCTTCTCACATGGACTCAGAAGACAGCATGAGGAATGGAGCAAAACACACAAATTCTATACAGTTACAGGGTGGGTGCAGGGGCAGGGGGGAGGGAGACCTGGGAACCCTGCTCTTGCCATCCCTTCCTGTCCAGTCTGAATGAGAGCCTGAGACGGGAATGGCCGGTCAGGACAGAGGCTGCACATCTCCGGGCCACTGTCACTGGGCCAGTATTTGGCAGATCAGACTCTGAGGTGACAGGGCAGAGACAGGGACGGAACTGTACCCTCTTGAACAGTCTGCTCTCACTATGGCCTGGGGGACTGCAGTCAGGAAGATTCAGGCCAAGCTAGTAACAACCAGAACCTCCTAGAAACTACTGGCCAGCTGCAAGCCCTCCCCTCCCGTCCCCGTGCCTGACTCCGTCTTCTCCGGAGTGGCTCCTGCCTGGTGAATCATCCCTGGAACCTGCTGCTCCAGCCCAGCAGGAGGAAGGCCCCGGAGGCTCCTGCAGCTCCTCCCTCTCTTCCTTCTCTGCCAACACACCCGCCTGGGACTGCGCCAAAGGTGCAGACCTGAGCCTGTCCTCCGTGGCCCACCGCTGGCTGCTACCCCAGGACTGTGGGACGGGAGTGAGGCAGAGGCTAGAAGCTTCTACCCTCCAGCCCCAATGTGTTACTGAGGCCTCGGGCCTGAGTCTATACAGCCTAGTCTATTCCACCCAGAGCGTCAACTCCCGCTCTCCTACAGCCTTCACCTGTGCCCCTCTCTGCAGGGCACCGCTGCCATTCTCACCTTTAGTGGTACAATGAATAGCAGCGTTTTTCAGCTGGATTGGAGATTCAGAACCAACTAAGTCTGCAGCCAACTCTATTTTACAGAGAAGCTAGAAATCCAGAGACAGCCTGACCCGACCTGGGGAGTGGGTGGGTTCTGCGAGAGCAAGCGCAATCCGTCAGTGCTGTCCAGCCCCCGAGAGCCTCCCCAGGCAGGTGAGGGAGAGTGTGCAGGGAGACAATGGCGGCACGGGGGAGAGGGCACTGTCCTTTAGGACAATGAGCTGCTCTTTCCTTTGGAGGCTCCTCCACCCCTGTCTGAATGAAGACAGGGACGACAGCAGCCTGGAGGGACAGACGCTGAGGGGCACAGACACACAGCTCCCGGCTCGGCCAGTCTACAGGCACGGGGCTTGTCAGACCCCCCCTGCGCTTCATCTAAGCTACTCCAGGGCCTCTCTTCCAGATGCACAATGCACACCTCAGTTTCTTATACAAAAGGGAAAAAAGAAGGTATATCATCCTCCAATCCTAGTCTCCTGCTTTTGGGTTCCTACCTGGGTTCAGGGAGGGTGTGGAAATAAATGAACTCAGGGTGCTTCTCAACCACCTGACCTTCTCAGTTACGGCTGGCGAGTGAGCTGAGAAGATCTGCTGAGAGCCCGCTCCAGCCCTGCCTACGACATATAGAAGTCCAGTGGGTGAGGAAGGGGAGAAGGGGTCCAGTTACCCCGCAAGCTTGCTGGTGACGAGCGAGGACTTTCTCTGGGGTAGGTCCTGTGGGGTGGGGATGTGGTCGCCAGTCACCAGGTTCTTGTCTGCTCCCGCACTGGGCAGCTGCTTATTCTTCATCTTGGCCTTGGCCATGTTGTAGTCTCCTGAGTCAAAGTACTTTTGCTGAGAGACAAGAGGGGGTCAGGTGAGTTAGGAGCTCCGGCCTCGCGCACAAGGAGACAACATCCCTCACGAACTCTGCCCACAAGCAGCCTGAGTCTTCTCAGATTAATGTCACGCACAGAACCCTGGATCAACTATAGGAACTATGTGTCCTCCCAGGCTAACTTCGCACACAAGGAGCTCTGGATCAATTACATGTATTTATATTTGTTCCAGAATAACTTTTCTAAAAAATTATTTATTTTGGTTTAGGGCCATACCCAGTGATGTTCAGGGATTACTCCTGGCTCTGTGCTCAGGAATTACTCCTGGCTCTGTGCTCAGGAATTACTCCTGGCGGGGTTTAGAGCTCAGCATATGTGATATTGGCCACATACCAGGCAAGCGCCAACCTGCTGTGCTATCTCTCCAGGCCCGACTAACTTCTACGTGTTCCTCCCAGCTCAACTTCATGAACACAGAGCTCAGTATCAATTACATGTATTTATGTATTCTTCCCAGATTTCCCAAACCTTTTCAGGTGCAAAGTTTTCAGGTTAGAGTAAAAGGTCTCTTGGTTTGTTTTAGATCACATCTGGCTGTCTCAAGGATGGCTCCTGGGCAGTGCTCATATTTCACATATGCTGTCAGAGATTAAACCAGGGTCAACTGCATGCAAAGCACCTGAGGTGCTCAGGGAGCATATGTGGTGCCCAGGATCACAATGAGGTCACCACACGTAAGGCGAGCACCTAACTCCAATACTCTTTCTGGTTTCTAGAGCAAGTCTTATCCTACCCCCACACCCTCCCACAAAAAGTATCAGATTTACATGTAAATTAAAAAAAGAACTATCTTGGCACAGTGGCAGTGATCAAACTGGGGTTGGCTGCATGCGAAGCGTGCACTATAACCCCTGCGCTATCCACCTGGCTCCCTCAAAGCAGACTCCTGAAGTTACGGCTGGTCCCTATCTCCTCTGTATCTACCTCCCTCGTCACCCCATTAGCACAGAATGGTTAACTTTACTGACTTGATTCATAAGCAAGACTTATTGAGGACATATTAATGTACATGTGGTGCTGGGGAAACTGAGAGAAGGGTTAATTGGGTGCCGTCCTAGCAATGACAGCAACTTCAAGCCAGCAACCTCGAAACAAAAAATGATTCTCAGCCCATGAATAGAATCTGGGCTTGTTCATGCGGCAAATCTGCTCTGCCTGCTTCCCACCACTCCCACACATGTTCCAGAGCTGTGGCAGCCCGCCCACGGCCGCCGAGCCACAGGGAGGTAGCTGCGAATTTACCACACCAGCAGGGAGACAGGACTCCAGAGCCAATGCCCCTCACAGCCTCTTTCCCACTCGCTCTTAGGCACCCCCAACACATGTTCTCTGGGTCAATGACTTGATGGGGATCACTAGACCCGATGTGAAGGGAATCCTCCCTTAACCAGGTAGACCACTCTGGGCAGCAAAGAGAAAACTCTTGGGGAAGTGTGATTAATATCTAGTGCTAAGTCCAAAAAAGGCACCATTCAAACTGAGGATATCTGTAGGGCAAAAGTTTGATCTTTTTCTGAAATGACACATCCCAAATATAGCTCTGGTTTTAAGCAATAGAATCCTAACACTCTCATCAACTAAACAGGCAAGTGCACACATGGGGCTATCGGCCTTCCAGCCACTAATGTCCCTTCCTAATTCCTTTGCCTTCCCAACCCTCCTGCCCCTTTGTCCAGTCTTGATTTCCTCAGGGGAGGCCAGAAGGAAGCTGACACTGCATCGGGGATTACCATGATCTGCCCTTTGCTCTTCACAAGTTTCTCATTCCTCTCCAGCCCTGCCAAACCTCCAGCTCAGCCATCAGGAGCGTCTCTTAACACGCACTCTAGTTCCGAAGTACGAGATGGTGGTCCATACCCCTTTCTGGAGTCTCTTCATGAGGAAGTCGGAGCCGCCAGGCTTTTGTCCTAGGCTGGGGTATTTGGCCTTCAGCTTTGCCTCCTCGGCTCTCTCAGGGAGAATACCTTCTTTCTCCTGTGTGTCCTAAAGGGAACAAACAGGCCAAGAGAATGACAGACTGAGAAATGAGTGCCTCTAATATCTGATAACCCTTCCCTGATCCACCTATTCGCTAACGTGCTATCTCTACTGTCTCTTAAAGCTGAACCTTGGGCCTGGCAGTGGCAAAGTATAGGCCTTGCATGCATGAAACCTAGGCTCCATCTGAGGCAGGGGGAAGGAAGTGGCTGCATAAAGCTAGACTCTGTTCCAATCCAAATCCCTAAAGCTCCAGATGACTGCATGACGAGGAGACCAGCAGCTCTGCACACTGCCTATGCCCTAGAATTATCTGGGTGACCTGGGAGTACCGGTTAAAGGTGACAATGCTGTAATCCCAGGGCAAGACATGGCTCACTCAGCACAGAAGCAAGAAAAGGCAGAGACCAGAGCCAGCCAGAGCTTCCGGACTGCGAGATGAGAAGAGTTGCTGGTGTTCCTTAACATTCACTACAGGTTAAGTGGAGCTCCCGGGGGATTCTGCTTAGCTGCTGCCTCCTCCCTCAGCCCTGCTGTCAGCTGCAAGTGTCTCTGCAGAGGCCCTAGGTCCAGGCCCTGTTGCCCTATCACCACCCAACCACTGCTTCAGCATTTCCATAGACTTCGTCTCCCAAAGGTCACAGGTACACCAATGAGTTTTTAACCCTGGGGAAATGAAATAATACAGTAAATTCAATAGTATCTACCCATCCATTTTGGCCCGAAAAAAAAAAAAAACAAAAACCAAAAAATAAAAAAGAAAACAAACCAGCACCTTCCCCTCATAGTAAGATAAGCGCTGTTAATCTGGGGAGCATGAGAAGAGCTGAGTGAGCTGCAGGGGTTCTCAGGTTATCATTTTTTTCTTCTCTCGGTAGGGCCGGCTGACCTTTCATTTGGTGACTTTTTCTAAGGACCTACATAAGGTCAATCTGTAGCGTTTATAATTCTTTAGTGCAATGTTTCCCTCCCTAGAAAGCCCAGCAAAACTATGACACCAGTGTATTTCCTTAAGCCCTGAGTCCAGGAGTTAAGGGTCAAATACAAACCCCAACCGGAGGTTCAGCTGGCCTGTGTGCCGGGACTGCGGGGCGAACGGTCAGTCCCAGTCCGGGCGTCCGGGGCAGGGCCGGCTTCGCACAACCGGCGATCCCTACGTCTGACCCCCATCATTCTCTACGAGAAAGCCGTTTCGGAGCAAGGGCACAGCACATGCTTCCCTAGGCTCAATCCCTGGCACTGCAATATTGAAACAGTTTACTGAAACGTTTCTATTTCTCTTTTCTTTTTCTCTGTTGGCCCCCACGGTTGCCGAGTCTGAACGTGGTCCCCCCGCGGGGACCCGGGGAAGTGGTCGCCAGCGACTACCAGAAAGATTATCCCTCCTCTCCGTCCCCCAGGGCTGCTATTTACAAGTCTTCACCACCACCTGCATCTTTCCGAGGCTTAGGGCGAGGCCCCTGGCACGACGTCGGGTCACTGACCTCTGCGAAGCGAATAACACACTTCTCAAGTCAGGACCACCAACCCCCTTCGCTCACCCACTCTTTCCAAACACCCGCCTCGCACCAGAGCTCAGCCAATCACAGCGCACCATGACGCTTGGCCTAGCAGCCAATCAGAAAGGGGAAGGCCCTGATTGATAGGAGGCCCAACCAACCAAAACCTGAGCAGCAAGTCGCGTTCACGCTCACCCTGCGTGACGCAAGAAGCGGCCAACCCCTGCGGAGTCCGGGGCCATGGCGACCAATCGGCACAGGTGCGAGACCGTCTCCCGCCCCATCACGATCACCCCCGCTTGCCCACCCGCACCCACTTTACCTGCTTTTCCTCTCCGGTCTCCTCCGCAGGGTTCTCCTCTTCTTGTTTCTGGGACATGGCGGGGCCGGGAATGCGGACAGTAGGGGAGCCAGGAAATCAGCTGGAGAAGGGAAGGGGGAGGGGGGGACCGGACAACCTGCGCTCAGCTCCTGTCACTAGGGTTGCTCCGTTAAAATGGCGACCTTGCCTGTGACGTTGCGACCGCCCCTTCTCATGAAAACCAATGGGAATGAGGAAGACGAGACAATGACGTAACGATTCGCCAATCGGTGTTAGGGGGAGGTGGGCGCCACTAAGACGATGGACAAACTGAAGCACCAATAGGGAAAGAAAGGGTGCCACAAAGCCCAATTGGAAGTCTGTGAGGCGGTGCTACTTGCTTTGGCTTTTTTTCCTATGCTTTGCTTAGACTTTTTTCGGCTCCACCTCTTAGCGCTCTGGAGGCGTTGCTGAGTCTCAAGCTGTAGAGCTAAAGGATGCAGATCTTTTATTTTCAATATTTAAGCTTTGCTCACTGTTATAAAAAAAATCTATCCAGAAAATAAGTTGGAAATCAAAATGAGCTTCAGAATATTCCTATGTGTCACTGATGTGTCTTCTATTTTATAATTTCTATTTAGTTTTATACTTGCTAAACTTCATTAAATGTAGACTAAGCCTAAAACATAGAGCACAGTTCTAGGTATTTGCAAACTTAGTGAATACAGATCACAGTTCAATAGTATTTCTTGTGCATTTGGAGTCAGTAGCTGTGCTGTATTCGTTTTACAAGGAAAACATGTATTAAGACTGTCTTTCCTGTCCTTGGAAGCTCAAGCTTAGAGCATGTGAGATTTTCACAGTAATGCTATATGTACTCTAAATTCACAATATTCAAGAGACAAATATTCTTGAAGTGTTAGTTAAAAACACAGCTTTCATTCTTTATATTAAATTTTTGTCTTTGTTTTTGTTTTAGGTCCACACCAGGCACCAGGCACTTACTCCTGGCTTGGCATTCCGTACCAAATGGGGTACTAGGAATCAAACATGATTAGGCTGTATGCAGGTCAAGTGCCATACCCACTGGACTATTGCTCCAACCCCTTTTTAAGGTATCTTTTTGAAGTAAACAAGATAATTTTTATTGAATGAAATTTACTTAAAAAAGATATGAGGGGAATGAAAGAGGATTATGTGTTCAAAAGAATGCACAGGTTTCCCCAGAGTGGAAAAAGAGAGGAAGCTAAGATATGTGTTCAAGGTAGTACATGGGCTTGAAAGAACAAGCCTAAAGTTTTAAAATGTGTTTTTTGGTGCCTGGATAGAACCCAGAGTCTTAACATGCAAAACATTTGCTCTGCCACTAAGCCATATCCCAGACCCAACATAGCATTTTATATAAAAAATAATCGTTAGTCTGATACCAATTACATTGTAACAATAAATTGTGATACATTTTTTCAGTCAGCTTCTTGTGGCAGATGGCTTTGAAGCTGTCTGCTCATTTTTTTGTATAATTAAGTGTACTTCTAATAGAAACATATGAGAAGCTCTGGAGTATGCATATTGTTATCATACAAGACCAAAAAGGGGCGGGGGGCAATGCTTATCTACCAACACTGAGAAATGAGTGCTAACAAAGTCTGAAGGGACTCAAGACTTAGATATCACAAAATTTTATTTTAGGTTAAAAAATGTATTTAGGACCAAGAGTTATGTGAAATAAGCTTTGAAGAATTAAAGAGTTGGACAGAGGTAGGAAGGAAAGGTTGGAAGGGAGGGAGGGAAGGAGGGAAGAAGGATGAAGGAGGGAAGGAGAGAAGGGTGGAGGGAGGGTATTCAAAGCTATGGGTATCAAGAAGGATAGAAAAACAGTTGTGTCCAGAACACATAGGGCCTGGATGGCAGGGTAAGGGATCTGTGACTAATTCAGTAATCCAGGAGAAATATTTAATATTTTTAGGGAAAAAATCAAAGATTACTATTCTGATTGTAATTAATAGAATTCAAGCAGAAAGACGTTACAGGTGGCCAATAGAACCAGGCCATGGCAATATTCTAGGTCATTGTAATTCAGATTTAAATTAGAAGTATAATGAAGTATAGAAAACAGAACCTAATTGAGAAAGTCTTTGAAAATCTACTAAACTAGCAGTTGGGATTGAGGAAACCCATGTGCCTCATGGGTTTATAGAAACAAAACTGAAGAACAGTCAGTTTGGGAATGGGATCTGAAGCAGAGAATGAGGTCTGCAATGTAAAACCAATGACTTTTGGAGGGACAATGGGGATATTTTAAATTTGTGTCATTCATGGTTTACTCCTGGCTCATGCTCTATGCCAGGGAGCAAATGGGGTTGGCCCTATATAAGGCAGATGCCTTAACCCCTCTCCTATTGCTCTGAGATCTATTTGTGGACAATATCCAAGTAATGGAGACTTAGGAAAAATGACCTTTGAAATCTCTATATTTTAAATGTTAGGATTCTAGGAATATAGAGCTTCAGTTTGGGAGAAGAAGAAAATATATGAATGTAAACCTCTTCTCACAAATGAAAATTGTGAGAATAGATGGGATCACCAAAGGAGAAAGTAGAAGAGGCCCCAACTCGAGGAAAGTTGGCAAGAGACAAGAAAGAGAGGACCAGTGTGAATGTGAAGTCAGAATGGAGGGGACAGCTCAGTGGCTCCAGGCTGAGGTACAACAATCTTCACACTCTTCTAAGGCAAACTTTTTTTTAATCATTTTTAGAGAGTTATTCATAAAAAGAAATACAGCATAAATTATTTAGGACCTGCTATTGGGGAGGCTTGGGTGGTGGTTGGGAAAATTTGAAATAATAGTGGTGTGCAAGGTGTAATAGTGGTGGGATTGGTATTGGAATATTGAATGTAATAAATTATTGTGAAACTTATAAAAATGAAATTAAAATTCATTAGGGAGATGCAAATCAAAACAATAATGAGATATCTCACACCATTGAGACTGGCACACATTCAAAAGAACAAAAGCAACCAGTGCTGGCGTGGATGTGGGGAGAAAAGGGAAGCTCTTTCACTGTTGGTGGGAATGCCGACTGGCCCAGCCTTTTTGGAAAACAATACAGACAGTCCTTCAAAAACTAGAAATTGAGCTTTCGTATAACCCCATGATACCACTTCTGGAAATTTATCCTGAGGGTGCAAAAAAGCAGAGTAGAAATGACATCTGCACCTGTATGTTCATTGCAGCACTGCTCACAATAGCCAGAATCTGAAAACAACCTGAGTGCCTGAGAACAGCCGACTGGTTAAAGAAACTTTGGTACATCTACACAATGGAATACTATGCAGCTGTTAGGAAAGATGAATTTATGAAATTTGGTTATAGGTGGATGGTCATGGACAATATCCTGCTAAGTGAAATAGTCAGAAAGAGAGGGACAGACATAGAATGACTGCACTTATTTGTGGATTATCATCATCATCATCATCATCATCATCATCATCATCATCATCCCGTTGATCATCGAATTTCTCGAGCGAACTCAGTAACATCTCTATTCGTCCAAGCCCTGAGATTTTAGAAGCCTCTCTCTACTCGTCCTTCCAACGATGCCATACTGGAGGCTCTTTCAGGGTCAGAGGAATGAGACCCAGCTTGTTACTGGTTTTGGCATATTAATATACCATGGGGACCTTGCCAGGCTCTCCCATGTGGGCAGGAAACTCCCAGTAGTTTGCCAGATTCTCCCAGAGGGAGAAGTAGGGAGAAGTAGCAGCTGTGTGCTTCCAGGAGCTGGCTTTTAAGTCTCTGGATGCTGGCCGTTGACAGGATTACACGGCGCTGGGGGCAGTCTCTGGGTGTGACTGCCTAGCTACTGGGAGATGGGAAATCTGGGCAGAGAAGGCCCAGTCCCAATCTGAGCAGCCTTGGAGGGCTCAGCCCCAGGTCCCATACACCTGGGTTCCTTTGCTGGTTCTTTCATGCGTGAGGCTTGTCTGAACGTGTGGAGAGGGGCCTTGAGCATGGCTGTGGCTAGGCTCCGGAGGACTTCAGCTGCTGGGAGCTCTGCTCGGGGTGGGGAGGGAAGTTGGAGCCCATCCCCTCCGAGGAGACTCCGGGGAAGACAGCCAGGTTCGCGGGCAAGAGACTCTTAAAAGCCAGCTCCCGGAAGAGAGCGACGCAGAAGGTCTCTTGCCCGCGCCTGGCTGTGGAATATAAAATAACATAATATAAGACTGACATCCAAGGACCAGGAGTATTGCTCCATGATTGGAAGCCTGTCTCAGCTAGGGGAGAAGGCAACTGGAGTAGAGAAGAGATCACTAAGTCAATGATGGTTGGAGGAATTAGTTGGGATGGAAGATGTGTGCTGAAAGTAGATAAAGGACCGAACGTGATGACCTCCCAGTGTCTTTATTGCAAACCATGATGCCCAAAAGTAGAGAGTATGGGGGAAATTGTCTGCCGTAGAGGCAGGGGGAGGATTTGAAAAGGGCAGGAGTATACTGGGGACATTGCTGGCGGAGAATGTGCACTGGTGGAGGGATGGGTGTTTGATCATGTATGACTGAAACTCAAACATGACATGAAAGGAAGCTTTGTAACTGTCTCATGGTGATTCACTAAAAAAAAAAAATTAAAAGAAAAAATAAACCAGTGTGAATTTGGTTAAAAATTATATTAAATTAAATATTCACTGTATCACTGTTATCCCGTTGTTTGTCGATTTACTTGAGCAGGCACCAGTAACGTCTCTATTACACTCAGTCCTGAGATTTTAGCAGCCTCTCCTTACTTGTCTTCCCCAATGATTGGAAGCTCTTTCAGGGTCAGAGGAATGAGACCTATCGTTACTGTTTTTGGCATATCGAATACTCCACGGGTGGCTTGCCAGGCTCTACCATGCGGGCGGGATACTCTCAGTAGCTTGCTGGGCTCTCCAAGACATATGTCAAAAACCCCAAAAACAAAATGGAGGGGACAAAAGTTCATTACAAGTTTTTTTTTGCATCACACCCAGCGATGCTCAGCGTTTACTCCTGGTTCTACACTCAGGAATGACTCCTGGATTTGCTCAGGGGACCATATGGGATGCCAAGGATCAAACCCATGTTGGTCACATGCAAGGTAAATGCCCTACCCATTGTACAGTTCCTCCAGCCTGACATTGCAAGTACTTAAAGAGTGGGCAGGTGGTAGCAATGCTCAACAGTGAAGCAAAGAAGAATTAAGGCAATGAATTGAAGAGGGGGCAACAGTGTTTCTTATTGTGGGTATAAGCAAACTACTTTCAGAAAAGGGGTAGCAATTGACTGAGAGAAAAACCTAAAACCAGGGCCAGAGTGATAGTAGAGCAGGCGGAGCTTTTGCCTTGCATGCGACTGACCCAGGTTTGATCTCTGGCACCACTTGTCTCCAGAGCTGCTGGGAGCAATCCTAAGTGCAGGGCCAGGAGCAAGCCCTGAGCACTGCTAGGTGTGGTGCAAAAAAAGAACAAACTCTGACATAAAATTTTGATTATTGGGACTGGAGCGATAGCACAGCGGGTAGGGTGTTTGCCTTGCACGCGGCCAACCTGGGTTCGATTCCCAGCATCCCATATGGTCCCCTGAGCACCGCCAGGAGTAATTCCTGAGTGCAGCCAGGAGTAACTCCTGTGCACTGCCGGGTGTGACCCAAAAAGAAAAAAAAATTTTGATTATCTACATAAAGGATGATATAATTAAAATCGAGGGACAGAGGTAGGTTGGTTTTTGGCAGCTGAAGAGTGAGAGATTTTGAATGGGTTCGCTCCTTCCTTTTGACCTTTTCTTTGGGGAGTTCACACTCAGCGGTGCTTACCCTGACTGGGCTTAGGGGTGCTGGGGTGTGGGCGGGGCCAAAACTGGGTAGGTCACAGGCAAAGCAAACGCCCTACCTGCTGTACTATTGCTCTTGGCCCTCCTCCCCTCCTTCCTCTTTTCTTTCTTTTCTCCCTTCCTCCCTCCTTTCCTTCCTTTATCTCTTTTGTTTTGGTTTTGGGCCACACTTGACTGTGCTCAGGGGTTGCTCTTATTGGGCTCAAGGGACCACAGGGAGTGCGACGATCAAATCCACAGCAGCGGCGTGAAGGCAAGCACCATCCCTGCCTGCTTTGGCCCCCAGCTTTGTTTTTCTTCCTTTTTTTAAAAAAAAGTTGAAATTGTTACATATTTTTATTCTAATTTAAAAAATTGATTAAGATTCTGTGGGGTCCTGATGTTTGTTTTTTAAGATGTATTTCTTTTTCTTTTTGGGTCATACCCGGCAATGCTCGGGAGTTACTCCTGGCTCTGCACTCAGGAATTACTCCTGGCGGTGCTCAGGGGGACCATATGGGATGCTGGGAATTGAACCCGGGTCAGCCACGTGCAAGGCAAACACCCTACCCGCTGTGCTATCGCTCTAGCCCCTAAGATCTATTTTTTGAGAAATAAGTAGAATGTAATGGCGAGTCTAGAGAAAATATAGGAAATAGCAATGATTCAAAACAGAAACATCCCGAGATAGGTATGAATCTGAAATCCAATCTGCAGGCTGTGTTTGCTTTGGCCAGTAACTACTGGTTCTCAGAGAATGCAGGGAAAAACAAAAACCGCCAGAGTTAACCAGGCAAAGGACAGGTAAGGAACAGTGTGAGGATAATAAGGCAAAGTTGGTTTGTCAGTTCCTACATACAGGGTATCTACACGCTATAGGAAAGACAGAATGAGATTGATGAGTGGTGAGAATGAGGTGGCGCTGGAACATGAACTGACTTTGAGGCAAACGTCTTACCCGCTGTGCTGTAGCTCCAGTTCAGACAATAAGGCATAACTGAAAAAACAAAAATCCTGATGTTGGTGTAATCAATGTGAAGTCACCCGTTTTGGAACTCTAGAGGTTAACTATGAAGAAGGAAGTTTGGCCAGGGCAACTGACAGTGCTGGAGATGAGCTGAAGACATCAGGTATATTTAAGTCACCACTTTGTATGGCAGCAATGACGATCACCAAATAAGTTCTATTTGTAAATGCTTAAGGACCATTTTTGGCTGAGCTGATCAAGAAATATTTCAGACAACATAGTAACTAAACTCGGACTATTATGATGACACCTGGTCTTTAATTTATTGTGTTTGTAGTTAAAATAATTGGGGGGAGGGAGCCAGTTTTAATACAGATAGCAAGGCACTTGCCTTGCGTGTAGCTGACCCAGGTTCAATCTACAGTAGTTCCTATGGTCCCCCAGTAATACCAAGGGTGATCCGTGTGCACAGAATCAGGAATAAGCACTGAGCACAGCCAGCTGTGACCCCCCCCCAAAAAAAAAGAGGTTAAGGAAAACAATGTCAGGAGTTCAATTTTACATAAGGAAACTATCAATGAAGAAATAAATGAGTTAGGGGGCTGGAGAGATAGCACAGCGGGTAGGGCGTTTGCCTTGCACGCGGCCGACCCGGGTTCGAATCCCAGCATCCCATATGGTCCCCCTGAGCACCGCCAGGGGTAATTCCTGAGAGCATGAGCCAGGAATGACCCCTGTGCATTGCCGGGTGTGACCCAAAAAAAAAAAAAAAAAAAAAAGCAAAAAAAAAAAAAAAAAGAAATAAATGAGTTAAAAATTGTGTGCTAATTCAAAAAAACATTATGTAGTCAATGGTTTGAATCTATTCTTTTCTTGGGTGGGGGACATCCAGCAGTGCTCAGGGTTTACTCCTGTCTCTGTGCTCAGGGATGTGTTCTGACAATGCTCAGGGGACCATATGTGGTGCCAATGATTAAACCTGGTCAACCAGACAAACTATTGCTCTGGCACCTCTTCTGTTCCATCCACCAAAATTCCTTTCTGCATTTCTTACTCTGTTATTAATCAATTCTCTTAAATTACCTCTTTTGGAAATCCAGATAAATGTGAAAAGCACACATATTCAGAAAATTCTAGCATGTAACAAATCATTTGAATAGGTTTGGAGGGGTCGTACAGGGGTAGGGATGCTGGCCTCATATGTCACCTACTTTGGTTTTACCCCAGACGTTCCTGTCCCTTGAGCCCCCTGAGTGATCCCTGGGCAGAGTCAGAAATAGCTCCTGAGCACTGCTGGGTGCAGTCCCTCCAAAGAAAACCCTCTAGAGAAAACAACATTTGAATATAATATTTTCCATGTCAGTCATAGCATCAGTTCTTACTCCTCAAACTGGAAAGTCTTTAAGACTGACTTTAAGTGAAGATATGAGAATGAAGTGGTAAAATATGCTGGGAAGGCGCCCAATGAGTGAAAATATTCAGCTCTCAACAAGAAGTCAGGCCTGATTGGTTTCTTTAAAATTTATGCAGACAGGGGCCAGAGCAATAGTGCAGCAAGGAAGATGTTTGCTTGCATACAGCTGACCCAGGTTCAGTCCCCAGCATCCCATATAGTCCCTGGAGCTCACAAGGAATAATTCCTGAGTGCAGAGCTAGGAGTAACTCCTGAGCACTGACACATGTGTCCAAAAAAACAAACAAAAAACCTTAAAAAACAATAAAATTTATGACAGAGGCTAAACAGACAGTACCTTAAAAAACAAAATAAAAATTGTGACAGGCTGCATAGATAGTACAACAGGTAGGGTGCTCGCCTTGCACACTACCAACCTAGATTCAATCCCTGGTACCAGCTTTGGTCCTTTGAGCCTGCCAGGAATGATCCCTGAGATCCAAGCCAGGAGTAAACAGCTGGTTGTGGCCCCAAACCATTCTTTCCCCCCAAACAAAAGTAAAACTACAAAACATTATTTGGTTACTGTTTGGGCCAGAGTGATAGTACAATGGGTAGGACATTTGCCTCGCACAAGGCTGACCTGGGTTTGATCCCTGGTACTGTATATGGTCTCCAAGCAGTGCCAAGAATCAGTGAGAGAGGGTGGGGAGGGGGGAGAGGAGAATTTTTTTAGAATTTAACTACAAAGGGCTTCAAACTTGAAAGGCTCTATCACTGAATCACAACCTCAGCACTAAATGCCTGGCTGCACTTCTGCATGTGCTGTGTACATTGTGTCTTCAGGCAAAGTCACCATCTTCAGGTGTCTTTAAATAACCTTATAGAGTCTGTTACTGTTGTGAGGAATGAATAATATATAAACTGGTTACCATAGTACCTCTCAAAAATGTGTTCAACCCATGAAAGCTACTATAAATAAATATGACTCCTCCACCTCTTTCCGGCTGTTCCAGAGAGAATGTTACTTCTTTATGCTCCCAAATATTGTTTACACTTCTATTTGAACATTTACCACAAAATATCTGATCTATACACCTTAAATGGTGCTTCTAGAAGCTAAAACTCTTTTCTATGTGTTTGTCCTGTCCCTTCTCTCCTTTGCTGGTGAGGAGATTCAGGATTCACACATTGTTGGTGGGGTTCTTAGTATCACCCCGGTAGTCACTTGGTAATGATGTGGAAGAGTGCAAGGGATGGGACAGTAGCCTATTTCATGTACAGCAGATCATGGCTACTGAGCCATGTCCCTGGGCACTCTATACCACTTTACATTGTTAGCACATAGCTAAGTGCCAGTTAATTGATAAGCACTTGAAATGCGTGCACGAGCACGTGTGTGTGTGGGGGGGGGGGAGGGGGGGTATATTTTGGTTTTGAATCACACCCAGCAGGACTTTGGGGACCATATGTAGTGCGTGAGATAGAACCAAGGTCAGCTGCATGCAAGGCAAACGCCCTCCCTGATGTACTATCACTCTGGCCCAAGCACTGGATTATTTTGAATGGATGATGAGTAAGCAATGAAATATAGATCTGTTCTCCAACTTTAATGTGGTAGCTTTGAGAGACTTCAGGTGTAGCTCCCTAAGCTTTCCAATCCAAAGTGATCAGGAACCTACCTTTTCTTGAGCTTTATTTGCTCATTCCCATTTTTTCCTCCACCATGCTGCTCTGGGTCTTGGCCTTTATACCACATTTTTAGAAACAATGCATAATGGGAATACCTTTTGTTTCAAATAAAAACAGGGAGGTATAAACAATCCCAGTTTAAAAAAACCCCAGTCCTGGGGCCGGAGTGATAGCACAGCGGGTAGGGCATTTGCCTTGCATGCGGCCGACCCGGGTTCGATCCCCGGCATATGGGATGCATATGGTCCCCCAAGCACCGCCAGGAGTAATTCCTGAGTGCAAAGCCAGGAGTAACCCCTGAGCATCGCTGGGTGTGACCCAAAAAGCAAAAAATAAAATAAAATAAAAAAAAACCCAGTCCTAGCAAGAACACACCTGGTGTGCTCATGATCTTTTATTGCTAAGTCTTAAGAGTTTGTTTTTTCTTTGTTTCGGTTTCGGGACCATACCTGGCAATGCTCAGGAGTTGCTCACTGGGAGTGGAAGGACTTCTTGCATGCAAAACACATGCTGCAGTCTGCTGAGCTCTCCCACTGTTTAAAGTCTTCCATATATATGTATATATATATATATATATATATATATATAAGTATACATATATGTATACATAAGACTTTCAGTTCTCAGTTCAGGTGTCACTTAAGACAGAACATACTCTTCTAAGGCAGCAATGACTGAGTCACAGACAGCTGGAGACACGAGCCAGTGTGCAAGTTAGCATTGAAAAGTCTTGTCCTCTAGTCTCTGTGTATGTGTAACTTTTGTTTTTGTTGTTTTTAGGACACATCCAGTGATGCTAAGGGCTCACTCCTGCTTCTGCGCTCAGGGCTCTCTCCTGGAGGTGCTGGAGGGACATATGGGTGCTGAGGATTGTACTGTGGTTGGCCAAGTGCCTTATCCCAGGTACTATCTCTTCAGCCCTGTATGGATAATTCTTATTTCCAACTAAAATAATTCAAGATGTAAAGCCACAGAGACCAGAAAGCCAATGACTGATCCTTTATTACACAGAAACATGAAGGCCATCTACACTAAACCAGAGTGTGTTTTGCAATGAACATTATGCAGATTCAATTGAGGATAATTCTCATTATTTTGAGATACAGAATAAAAATATTGACCAAAAGTTGAACAAAATAACTGAGTTTCTACCTTTAATCAAGGTAAAATGTGCCAACAGAAAACCTGGTCTTAATTCAGTTGTTCAAATGGAAAGGAAAACCAAGGCAGAGGTTTCTGGACTTTAGAGAGCCCGACTAAAGCTTTACTGTCTTAGAATCTTCTCATGTTCAAATTTGTATCTCCAGTCAGCTAAGCAATACCAGCAGTGAAAAATGAAATATGATCATTGATTTGTGGGCTAGGCAAATCTGGGGAGGAGATGAAACATTTAAATGACTTTTGATCAGGAAGAGATGATAACAGGTCTGGGCCATCTGGATTAGTCCTGGTGACAGCATTTCTATGTAATGGTGGAGGTGTGACCTATTCAAAGTATCAGCATAATATATGCTTGATATTAGCATAGCTTGGGGCCTTTCATTTTCATATACCCCAATATTGGACTTTATCTACCATTGCAGTTTTTATACCAAGTTTACCCTCTAATAGGATTCCCCAAAGGGGGGGGGCAAGGGGAGAGAGAGAGAGAGAGAGAGAGAGAGAGAGAGAGAGAGAGAGAGAGAGAGAGAGAGAGAGAGAGAGAGAGAGAGAGAGAGAGAGAGAGAGAGAGAGAGAGAGTTTTTGTTTGAATTCAGACTTGAAAAACATTGTAGATTTACAGAGATGATTATATTAAGATTAGACTAAGGACTAGGAAGGAATCTGTGAATTTTTACACAGAATTATTTTAAGAACTCAACTACCAATTTATGTAGAGACAAGACATGAAACAAGAGCTGGGGTTGAGATGTGCTGTCAGAATGCTGCTATGCAGTACTGAATTTCAGCATAGAAGTGAAAATTAAAACCCCCTCACTTCAATCAGAAGAAACACAGACAGAGAAATTAGGATAGTCATGAGTCAAAGGATGGAAATTCTCATGCCAGCTCCCTTCCTTACAAATTATAAAGCTGACGTATCAGGGCAGGTGTGTGTGTGTGTGTGTGTGTGTGTGTGTGTGTGTGTGTGTGTGTTGGGAGTTGAGAGATACATTTTTTTTTCACTTATGCTTTCCCCTCTAAGGAATGAATGAGCAAAATAATGCTGAGGATAGAAACTATAGTTTGACAATTGTGAGAATCAAGTAATCAAATCTGGAATATTCTCATCAGGTTAGAAAATGAAAAATGAGATAATCATTAGTGGGAATACAATCCTAGAGAAATTTGCTTCAAAAATTAGTTTTACTTCCAACTGCTTCAGAGAGACAGTCATCTCAATTAACTATATTACTTAACAGAGACCTGACTGTGAAAAACATGTATTTCAGATAGAAAACACTTGTAAAAAAGTAACAAATGGTTTACTCTATGTCTCGCTTGCCTTCTGTAGCTGGAGAATCTAGAGAACTCAGCATCGCACTTAGCTCTATGTCTGCATACTTAACAGCACCCAAGAGGGAGGTAAACCAAGACAGAAGTAAAACAGTTGATTGGGTGTATGTGGGTTCACCCAGCTTATTCATCTCGAGTGAAGAGAGAGAAAAAAAGAATGCTTATGGTGACCCAGTCCTAATGGAGATCCTGGAGTCACTCTCTTCAAATCACAGTCTGATTCAAGAGGAGGAGAAAATGATGAAAACATTTCTCAAAACCCAGTGATAGGTGCAGCACCAGTCAGCAGAGAAAATGGGCGACACCCCCACCTGCTGGCTTTATGATTTATTGAAGGCCTCCAGCACGGCCCAGATCATCTCTGTGGCACTTTGCTTTGTCCCCTCCACTTCAGGATCCAGTTCTACGAGGTCCTTGGCTCGGTTCATGGCCACGTCGTACTTCTCATCCGTCAGAGAGGAGAAGACATTCTCCAGCACGTCAGACGAGTGGGCTAGCACCAGGAGCGCTAGTGTTCGCTTGTCCATGCGCTGAGGGTCGTTCACCCACCGCTCCAGAACACTGTCTTGAAGCTTTTTCACTAGCCGCTGTTTCTCTGTTGTATTGGTCACTGGGTGAGTCGTCATATCAAACAGGAGGAAATTCTGCTTCTCGGTGGTAAGAATGCCCTTCTCTACAAGGTTCTTTGCAATTCGTTCTCTTACATTTCTCAGCTGATACTGCAATTTGAAGGGATTCCAGGTCTCACCTATAGGGAAAGGGAAGAGAAGGCGTGAACGACGCTATTAACTAGCTAGACCTGACAAGACAGCTAAAGACCACTTCACCTTATGTATACAGCAGCAGAACTATTCTCTGGGAAACACGGCACAACGGCACACATAGAGCTATTAGGCTGTAATACAGACCTCAACAGTTTCAAAAAATTGGCATCAGACATTATCGTACATTCTCTAACCACAACGGAGAAGACTGGAAACTCACTGAAGATTAAAAAACCAGAAAGTACACAAATATGAAAGTTAGTCTTAAATAAACAAAGGGTCAAAGAAAAAAGTCAAAAAATAAATTCGGAAATTCTTAAAAAAGAACAAAACTACAACATACCGAAATAACACAAGTGAAAGCAGTATTCAGAGGGAAATTTACTTAAGTGCCTGCATTAAAAATAAGAAAGTTCCAATTAATCACTTGACTTCACATTGTGGAACTAGAAAAAGAGACTATACCCAAAAGAAGCAAAGGTATGAGAGTGAAGATAAAAGAGAGAAAAACAGGGCTGGAGAGACAGCACAGCAAGTAGGCACAGCAAGTAGGGCGTTAGCCTTGCATATGGCCAACCTGGGTTTGATTCCCAGCATCACATATTGTCCCCCAGCACTGCCAGGAGTAATTCCTGAGTGCTGAGCCAGGCATAACCCCTGAGCATCACTGGATGTGACCCAAAAACCAAAATAAAATTTAAAAAAAAGAGAAAAAAACAAACTACAGAAATGGATAACAAAAATAGAGAAAAACAAACTATAGATATATTCTTTGTAAAAATCAACAAAAGTAACAAACCACTGGTTAAACTGCTAAAGAAAAAATATAGTGGAAATAAAATTGAGACTATTCCACAGCAAACATTATACTCAATGGGCAAAAACTAAGTCTTACCTCTAAGACCAGACAAGGTTGTGCCCACTATTGCCACGTATTCAATTTAGTACTGGAAGTACTTCCATAGCAATTAGGTGAGAAAAAGATATTATGATATCCTTTCCAGATAGGAAAGGAAGAGGTCAAGTTTGCACTATTTGCAGATGACATGAAAAATCCTTCAAACTCTACAAAAAAGCTCCTAAAAATTTGTAGAGTGAAGTGGCAGGCTATACAATTAATACTCAGAAGTCCATGGCTTTCCTTTATGGAAATAATAAAAAAGAGAATTGAAAACAATCCAATTCACAATTGTGCCTCAGAAAATCTCAGAAAAATTTACCCAGGGCTGGGTAAATAGTACAGTGGTAGGATGCTTGCTTTGCATAATGCCAACCTGGCTTCGACTTCCCCACCCCTGGCATCCCATATGGTCACCTGAGGATCCAAGCACTGCCAGGAGTAATCCCTGAGCATCCTGCGTGTGGCATCCCCCAAAACAACAAACAAAAAACAAAAGAAAGAAGATCAAGTAAGCTTGGAAACAGCTGATCTACAGAGGTGAATAATCTATGCAAAGGAAACTACAAAATCCTACTTCAGAAGAGGACAAGAGGAAATGGAAACACATCCTCTGCTCATGGATTGGGAGGATTAATATCATTAAAATAGCAATACTCCCAAAGCACAGTATAGATTCAATACAGTCCCTATAAGGATACCATGTCATTTTTCAGAGAAATAGATCAAACACTCCTGAAATTCATATGGAACAATACAGTCCCCTCCCCAATTCCCCACAACAGATAAAGCAATCCTGGGGCAAAAACAGATGGGAGGAATCACTTTCCCTAACTTCAAACTGTACTACAAAGTGGTAGTAATTAAAACAACATGATATTGGAATAATGAAAGATTCTAAAATCAGTGGAACAGAGATGAATATCCTGAGAAAGACTCTCAGGTATATGATAAATTAATCTTTAATAAAGAAGCAAAAATGTAAAGGAGTAAGGAAAGCTTGTTTAACAAGTGGTGTTGGAAACACTGGGACTGGGGTGATAGTATAGAGGGTAGGGCTGCCTTGCATGCAGCCAACCCGGGTTCAATTCCCAGCATCTCATATAGTTCCCTGAGCCCTCCAGAAGTCATCCCTAAGCACATTTTCCTCTGCATACCTTACAGGTTCAGGTCTGCTATCAAGGACTTCAATTTATTTTATATTTTTTTATTGAATATCCATGCAACAGACAAAGCTGTTTCATGATTGGATGTCAGTCATACGATGATCCAATACCCATCCCTCCACCAGAGTACATTTCCCATTACCAATGGCCCCTGTTTCCCTCCCTGCGTTCCCCAAACCTTCCCCCCACACCAGCCTGCTTCTACGGCAGGCACTTTTCTTTCTTTTTTAAATTAAATTAAATTTTTATAATTTTTATAATAATTATATTTAATATTTGAACACCAATCCCATGACCATTATACCTTCCCACCATCTTATTTTGAATATTTCCACCCTGAACCCCAAAACCTGCCCCCAAAACAGAATTGAAATTATTATATATTGCTTGTTATGAATAATCCACTAAAAATGATCTAAAAAAGTTTCATTAGAGGAAACTGTGTGAAGATTGTTGTACTTCACTCTGGAACCATTAAGCCTTTCTATAAGAGACTACTAACATGCGGTTAAAAGTTGAGCCTTGTATGCATAAATAGAAACATTTTGGTGAGTCCTTCAAACTAAAGGCAGAACTACCACGTGATCCACAAATTCCATTTCTGAGTATTTATATGAAGAAAAACAACACACCTCAAAAAGATATCTCTCTCCTCCCTGTCCCGACAAAACCCCGAGTTGCCACCCACCAATGGCTCCTCTGGCTCCTGAACGGCCATGATCCCAGAGGCACACAAACCAATCTCGGAACCCAGTGGCTTCTAGCAGAAATGCATCTGGACTGTGCATTAAACTATGGCACCGTGCCATCCCAGGTGGGTAAGGGTGTTGTCCCTTCCGCCTCTTCAGAAACCCTGGGGGCATGGTGGCCACCATCTTTCAGAGCCTACTGGACAGCCAGGTACGAGACTGCAGTGATGAAACACGTCGGCCTCATGGGATGGAGGGTGGTATCGGCCATTCTCCCTGCCCCAAGATACCCCAAGTTGCCACCCATGAACGGCTCCTCCAACTCCTGAATGGCCATGATCCCAGAGATCCCTCCAGATTTATTTACTAAAATATCACTGTATCACTGTCATCCCGTTGTTTGTTGATTTACTCGAGCGGGTACCAGTAACGTCTCTATTACTCTCAGTTCTGAGATTTTAGCAGCCTCTCCTTACTTGTCTTTCCCAATGATTGGAGGCTCTTTCAGGGTCAGAGGAATGAGACCTATTGTTACTGTTTTTGCCATATCGAATACACCACAGGTAGCTTGCCAGGCTCTGCTGTGCAGGCGGGCTACTCTTGGTAGCTTGCCAGGCTCTCCGAGAGGTACGTATATATCTTTTACTGTATCTGGGATATGAATACGCCATAGGGAGCTTGCAAAGCTCTCCCGTGCGGGTAATAGACTCTTGGTAGCTTGTCAGGTTCTCCAAGAGGGAGAACAAGGCTATTAGATGTCCCACGCACTTCTGGGAGCTTGGTCTTATAGTCTCTGGATGTTGGCCGTTGGTGGGATTACATGGTGCCGGGGGCAGTTTGTGGGAGTGGCTGCCAAGCTACTGGAAAATGGGAGGGTCTGGGTGGAGAAAACTCAGTCCCAATCCGAGCAGGCTTGGAGATTTCAGTCCCGGGTCCTGCACACCTGGGTTTCTCTGTGAGTCCCTTCAAGTGTGAGGCTCGTCTGAACATGCGAAGAGTGGCCTTGAGCATGGCTGTGGCTGGGTTCCGGAGGTCTTCAACTGTCAAGGCTCTGCTTAGGGCAGGGAGGGAAAGGCAACCCGTCCCCTCTGAGGGGTCTCTGTGAAGACAGCCAGGACCTGGGGGGCAAGAGACTCTGCGTTGCTCTCTTCTAGGAGCTTGGTCTTATAGTCTCTGGATGTTGGCCATTGGTGGGATTATACAGTGCCAGGGGCAGTTTGTGGTTGTGGCTGCCAAGCTACTGGAAAATGGGGGGTCTGTGTGGAGAAGGCCCAGATGGAAATGTATAATGGAAATGGAAAATGTATACAATAATATCAATTATTATATACCTGAAATTTGTATTGTGTCAATACTGATAAATTTCATATATCACATTAACAGAATGAAGGAAAAAACGTTTTTATTTTTGGACTAACCCTGGCAGTTCAGCTGTGGCCTCAGCGCTCAGGCTGGGGCACTATATAGATAGGCCTTGGCAGTGGACATTCTTTTTTGCTCTCTGCTGGTCCCAATCTCAGGCTCCAAACAGGTCTGTGGTACCTTTGGAAAGCACCAGGGCATGCTGGCCAGGGATCACACTGGCCAGGCCCTCGTGTCCATCTGCATCACTGCAGGACCAGGAGCAGGTGACTGCAGCTACACTCTGGGCCAGATCCAAGTACTGGGGAGAGATGGGTCTGCTCTGAGAGGGGCTGGACCAAGGGGATGGGGATGAATCTGAAACTTGGGGGATGAAAAGCTGCTCATCCTGGATGGCGGTGGGTCAGAGACACCAAGTCATGACCTCTGACACAGGACAGATGGGCTGTGCAGTCTTGAGTGCCTCAGAGCTGCTCCCCTTAAAGAGCTATCACTTCATATCACAGACACTCATCACAAAGGACAACCACCAGTGCTGGTGAGGATGTGGGAAAAGGGACCTTCATTCACTGCTGTGGGAATATCGACTGGTCCAGCCTTTTTGGAAGAAAACATGAACTTTTTTTTTTTTTGGGCTGTTTGGGTTACATCCAGTGATGCACAAGGGTCATTCCTGGCTCTGCACTCAGGAATTACCCCTGGCAGTGCTCAGGGGACCATATGGGATGCTGAGAATCGAACCCGGGTCAGCCGTGTGCAGGGCAAATGCCCTACCCACTGTGCTATCGCTCTAGCCCTGAAAATATAAATATTTCTCAAGAAGCTAGGAACTGTGGGGCTGGAGCGATAGCACAGCGGGTAGGGCGTTTGCCTTGCATGCGGCCGACCCGGGTTCGATCCCCGGCATCCCATATGGTCCCCCAAGCACCGCCAGGAGTAATTCCTGAGTGCAGAGCCAGGAGTAACCCCTGAGCATCGCTGGGTGTGACCCAAAAAGCAAAAAAAAAAAAAAAAAAAAAAAGAAGCTAGGAACTGAGCTTCCATATGATCCAGCAATGCCGCTCCTAGGAATATACCCCAAAACTGTGCAGAAAAACCATCTGCACTCCTATTTACAATAGCCAGAATCTGGGAACAACGTGAGTGCCCAAGAACAGATGAGTGAATAAATTAACTCTGGTACATCTACAGACTGGAGCGATAGCACAGTGGGTACAGCCTTGCACGAAGCTGACCTGGGTTTGATTCCTTCATCCCTCTCGGAGAGCCTGGCAAGCTACCAAGAGTATCCTGCCCGCACGGCAGAGCCTGGCAAGCTACCTGTGGCATATCTGGTATGCCAAAAACAGTAACAACAAGTCTCACAACGGAGACATTACTGGTGCCCGCTCAAGCAAATTGGTGAACAATGGGACGACAGTGCTACAACGACAGTGCTACATCTACACAATGGAATGCTACACAGCCATTTAAAAAAGCCCAAAGTCATGAAATTTGCTTATACATGAATCGACATGGAGAGGATCATGCTGAGTGAAATGATTCAGAGGGAGAGGGACAGATACAGAATAATCACACTAAATTTTGGGATATAAAAAAATCATATACTAAGAAAATAATACAATAAAAAATATAACCTATTGAATGGGAGAAAAAATATTATTTGCAAATCATATCTGATAGGGATTAGTATCTAGGAGCCAGGGCCAGAATGTAGGAAATTGTTAACTACAGAGATAAGAAAATATGGGGCTGGAGCGATAGCACAGCAGGTAGGGCATTTGCCTTGCACGCGGCTGACCCAGGTTTGATTCCCAGCATCCCATATGGTCCCCCAAGCACCGCCAGGAGTAATTCCTGAGTGCAGAGCCAGGAGTAACCCCTGTGCATCAGAGGGAATTTAGGTTTCTGGTTCTGGACTTTCTGTGAGGTCTAACCTATAGTAGTCAATAGATGGCTAGGTTAGAGACAGAATCATCTTTTTTTAACCTGTGACACCAGGCCGATTCCTTTCGATGGTCCCAAAAACCTACACCCTTTCCAAGAGTCTGTAAGATAATGTCTTCCGTGAGCTCTCAGTGGCATTCCTTTTCAATATGAAATAAGTTCACTAATGCTGAGGAACTAATCAAAGCAGTATGACTCTGTTTTGGGGAAGTCTTCTATCAGAACAGCAAAAGGTTCTCAAGATTGATTTGAAAAAGAAGTCTAATTTCAGGAATTTCCAAAGCTCACATACTAAAGCCACAACTAGATAGAATCTTAGCAAATCTTCATAAAGGAAAGGAACATGTTGTAACTAGGCCTTAGGATAATAATTTTTTTTTCCACCTTGGTTTTGGGCTCATACTCGTTTAAGGGCTACTGTCAAGTATGCTTGGGGACCATACATGCTGGAAATCAAACCCAAGGCTCCTGCATACAAGGTGTGCGCAAGTGCTTTGAAACTATGTCCCTGGCCAACTTCACTGTCATTTTTAAAGAATTACCGCATGTTAAGCATGATTTCTTTTCAACCTTTTCCTTGCGATTAACTTTTTTTTCTTTTTGGGTCACACCTGGTTAATAATTGGATTATTTCTGGCTCTGAGCTCAGGAATTACTCATGGCAATGCCTGGGGGACTGTATGGGATGCCCAGGATTGAACCCAGGTCAGCCGCGTGCAAGGCAAATGATGTGCCCTACTAGCAACTTTTTTAAAAATTTGAGAGGGGTGAGCCACATATACAGTGTTCAGAATCACTCCTGGTTCTGTACTTAGGGATCACTCCTGAAGTGCTCAGGGGACATATGTAATGCTGGGGATTCAACATGGGTTATCCACGTACAAGACAAATGCCTCTACTATTTCCAGCCCCCACAAAAACAGTTTGAATCTGATGGGTTGGCCAGTACTAGAGAAATAATAGTTAAATCTAAAATGTGTTAAAACTGTATCTCTTTGTTACTGCTGAGCTATCGGAATTAACAAACGCATGTGGAATAAATATAACTTATGCTAAGATGAAGATATTGAAGGGCCACCTAGTGGTGCTCAGGAGACCAGGAGCCCCCACCAGTGACTCTTGACCAACCACATTGGTGATTTAATGCACAGGCCCAAGGATGGAATACTGCTCAGTTCCTGCAGTGCCAGGGGTATTCAAGCCATCCCAGCAGTGCTGGGGGGCCTCTAGTGCTTCACCTGGCAATGCTTGGGGAGAATATGGTGCCAAAGATCAAACCTTAGACATGTGCATGCTAGGCATGTGCCCTAACCACTGTACCTTCTCCCAACCTTGATAATTTGATCTTTAGCTCAGGGAAAAAGACATCAAATGTTGAAAGGGGTATGAGGAACAGGGTTAGTAATTGGTAGTCTGTGTGCTCTAGTACCTAAGAGTCACCATAGAAAGACGAACACATCACATTGAAGTCACTTGGGTTTTGACACTTCTTTATTTTGCCCCACAAATATCAGCATTTACTTGTTGGATTTGGGGCCATACCAGACAGTGCCCAATGCTTCTGACTCTGCAGGATCAATAATGGCTCTGGGGGTCACATGGGGTACCAGGGATCAAACCTAAGTTGACTGTGTGCAAGGCAAATGGCCTACTCACTGTACTATCACTTCAACCCAAATGTCAGTGCATCTTGATTTGTATTTGTTTAGGGATCACACCTGGCAATGTTCAGGACTTACTCCTGGCTCTGCGCTCAGGGATCACACTTCTATTGGAGCTCAGTTGACAATATAGGGTGCCATTGATCAAACTCTGGTCAGCTGTGTACAAGACAATTGCCCTACTTGCTATATTATCTCTCCAGCTCCCAGATATCAGTACTTTCAGTACTGTTAACATTGGAATAAAAAGACTGTTCACAATACGCAACCCTCAGCTTTCATGAATAGCACATGGCACTGTAGTAATTTATATTACACCATTAAGTGTGGTTCTCTGATTTGTACAGTGACAGGTCATTAAGAATACCTTTGTCTCATCACTATCTTGCAAAATATCCAGGGAAAGGTTTGAGCTTGGAAGAAATGAAAGACACTGAGCCTGCCACACTTTTGAATGTAATTTGTTTTTTTTTTTTTTTTTTTTGCTTTTTGGGTCACACTCGGCGATACTCAGGGGTTACTCCTGGCTTTGCACTCAAGAATTACTCCTGGCGGTGCTCGGGGGACCATAATATGGGATGCCGGGGATCGAACCCGGGTCGGCCGCGTGCAAGACAAACGCCCTACCCGCTGTGCTATTGCTCCGGCCCCTTGAATGTAATTTGATTGGAGCAAACAGACTCTGAATGTTTCTGTGTGGAAAAATATATTTTGTCTTAATTGAGGGTCACATGTGGAATAAGCGCCCTACCTGTTGTACTACCACTCTGCTCCCCTTACATCTTTTTAAAAAGTTTTTTTAATTACCAATATTTTTGGGCTAGAGCGATAGCACAGCAGGTAGGGTGCACGTGGCTGACCCGGGTTCAATTCCTTCGCCCCTGTTGGAGAGCCCAGCAAGCTACTGAGAGTATCTCACCTGCACGGCAGAGCCTGGCAAGCTACCTGTAGCGTATTCAATATGCCAAAAACAATAATAATAAGTCTCACAATGGAGATGTTACTGGTGCCCGCTCAAACAGATTGATGAGGAACAGGATGACAATGATGACAGTGATATGAATAGCTTTTAAACTCAAGAACAGAATGCAATCGAAAAAAGGGCATTAACTCTCATGGCTCATCTTTACAGGCTTGTCCTGGGTCCCCCACACAAGAGACTAAATCTGCTGAAAAAACCCAGATATATGCAGGACCAGTGACTGAAAATGCCAGGCCTCATGGGGTCAGGACTGGGCCATCTCTTCCCATCTCCCTGCCCTTCCAGGGTCCTGGCTGTCACACCCACGAACTGCCTCTGGGTGCCATCTAAACGCATTAAAGGCCATGACCCAGAGACTCAAATGAATCTTAGAACCAAGCAGCTTGCTGCAGGGGTGGTTCTGGGCCCCAATTATTTAAATTTTTACAGTCCCAGGAGTGTATGGCCGCTTTTGCAGCTGCACTACATCTCATACTATATATGTATATTTTTTTTGTTGAATCACTGTGAGATAGACCCTTACAGATATCTTATACTATTTATAACAAGCAATACAAAATAAATGATCTAGCATCTGCCTGTGGGGCAGCTTGAGTGGTGGTGGGAAACTTCGAAATAATAGTGATGGGAAGGTATAATGGGAAGGGATTGGTGTTGAAATATTGAATGTAATCAATTATTACAAACAACTTCATGAAAATAAAATTAAAAAATTAAAAGAAAAACAAAACATGGGCATTAGTGATGGCCCAGACTGGCAAGAGTTAGAGGAAAATTTGGAGAAAACTGCCAATGGGAATGGGGTTTATTTATTTTTCTCTTGGGGGTTACAACTGGCTATGCTCAGGACTGACTCCTGGCTCTGGGCTCCAGGATCACTCTTGGTGGTACTTAGGGGATCATACGTGGTGTTGGGAATCAAATCCAGGTTTGCTGTGTGCAAAGTAAATGCCTTAATACCCATATTCTCTCTTGGCCCAGCACTTGAATTTCTGTTCATTTTTCTTATTTTAAAAATTGGGTTAAGATGAAAAAGTCTGGGATTTTTAAATCATTTTGTGATCATCTTACCAGTAAGTAACTCTATCCATGTTTGGACAGTTTCTGTGGGCTCGGCTGCTTTGATGTGTTTTAGAGTTTCATCCAGTAATACGTCACCAGTTGGGCTGTCAGACCTTAGCAGTACCTTTCAGGAAAGAGACAAGGCACCCAGTTCATTAACTTCCTCCACATTAAAATCTGTCATCACACCACACATACACTATTGGTTAAGTGTTATAGGAAATGCAAAATATACTGACCCTATCCCTCAAGAAATTAAAATATAAGGTAATAATGGAGACAAAAAATTTTTTGAAGTGGTCTTTGGTAACACTGTCACTGTCATCCCATTTCTCACTGATTTGCTTGAGCGGGCACCAGTAACGTCTCCATTGTGAGACTTGTTGTTACTGTTTTTGGCATATCAAATACACCACAGGTAGCTTGCCAGGCTCTGCTGTGCGGGTAAGATACTCTCGGTAGCTTGCAGGGCTCTCCTAAAGGGGAAGATGAATCGAACCCAGAACCCAGGGTGGCTGCATGCAAGGCAAACGCCCTACCCACTGTGCTATCGCTCCAGCCCAAACTGGATATAAATGATAATGGTGGAAAATTTCTTTAACTCTCTGAGCCTAGGAAAACAGCTTGTGAAACAATTAAGACAGGAACGTCAAGGGCTGGAGAGATAGCACTTGCCTTGCACTAAACCAGCCAAGTTCTATCCCTGGCATCCCATATGGCCTCCCAAGTCACGGCAGGAATGATTCCTTAGTGCAGGCCAGGAGTAATCCCTAAGCATTGCTGGGTGTGTGTGGGGCCTCCCACTCCCACCCTGCCAATGGCAAAAGATAGGAAAGCCAGGAAAGGAAAGCCAATTCAGTAAGTTTTATCTTGGAAGAGTGACGTTGAGATATCTGGTCAATAGTTAAATATATTCTGGGAAGTGGACAAGGAAGACCTGTCTAGGAACTTGGCAGCTGATCTCACAAAGGCGACAGGTAAAGCAGTGAAGGTAAGCGGCATCTCCAGGAGGAGGGTCAGTAGTCTGAGCAAGCACTTGGCAATCAGCAGCTGAGTTTTGAGCCCTGACACCAGCACGGTCCCCAGACCACCAGGAACAATCTCTAAGCACTCCCAGATGTGGCTCAACAACTAAAAGGATAGAAAATTATTTTGCAAAGAAACAAAGCGCCACAAGGTGCCTGGAGGTCCCCAAACACTGCTAGGTGTGGCCTAGCGGGTGCTGGCATCACTGAGAGCTCCACAATCCCTGGCACTACAGACTCCTAGCGGCAGTGGATTTGTGGGCCTTTGACTGTGCGCCAGTTCCTCAAGAAATGTCAGAGTGGCCTGCGTCTTCTGAGCACTGCTGGGGAGGCCATTCTCTCCCCGGTCCCACCCCTTCAGCACCCCCTGCAAGAAAAGAAGAATGGAAATAGGTACAACCAAAGAAGTGAGAAAGCCAAGAATTGAGATAGGAGGAGGTAGTGAAAAATGTCAAATGCCTCAGGTAAAAAAGAAACCTAACTAGTTGACTGGAAGGAATTTGGCTTTATCAAAGAATGCAGTTTCTGAATACAATAGGGTGGTTTTATTGTTTTGCTACTGTGGAGGCATCACACTCAGGATTATCAAGTGTTTGGGATTACCAAGGATACCAGGTAGTGCTGGGTGGGGGCATGTGGTGCTGGGGATGGAACCCAGAGCCCCACTCACATGAGGCAAGTCATGTCCCCCGCCAGCTCCGAGTAGAAAAGAATTGGTAGAGGTTTGAGTAGAAAAAATCAGCAAGAAAAGAGAGTCAGGTATGTATATCAACGCGCTGGAGAAGATGTGCCATAAACAGAAGAAAATAAAGCAGCTGGGGATGACCAGAGTCCAGAATAGACTGTTCCTGCTGACATGTCTGCCTGTCTATATAATACTCAACTTTATAATGGTATAGGTACAGACAGAGAAATGATCAACAGTATTTTAAGTGTTTTTGTTTTTGCTCTTTTATTTTTTCTTTCATTTTGGACTATACCCAACGATGCTCAGGAGCTACTTACTACTGGCTACGTACATAGGAATTAGTCTTGGCAGTGCTTGGGGGAACCAAATGGGATGCTGGGAATAGAACCCAGGTCAGCAGCACTCAAGGCAAAAGCTCTACCCACTGTACTATCACTCCTGCCCTAGCATTTTAAGTGTGGTTTTTCTGTACCAAACCCCCCCCCACAAACTTATTTTTTTTTTAGGGCAGGGGTTGCACCCCTGGCAGTGCTGGGGGAAACCATGTAGTTCCCAGGACCACCATGTGCATACCGTGCACTCTAGCCCTTTGAGCTGTCTCCTCTGCCTTTACAATTATTGAAATATATATATGTATATATTTAAAATTTTATTGAATCACTGTGAGATAGACCCTTACAAAGCTGTTCATGATGATTTCAGTCATACAGTACTCCAATACCCATGCCTCTACCAGTGTACATTTCCCAGCACCAGTGTCCCCAGGTTCCCTCCCATCATCCCCCCATGCACCCCTAGAGTATTTTAAGCTACCATTAGTGGTGCTCAGGGCTTAATAATCATTGCTGATGGGGCTCAGGGGACCCTATGGTATTAGGGATTAAACCCATGTTGGACCATGCATGGCAAGAGCCCTGCCTGTTGTATTCTCTCTCCAGCTCCAATTCTTGAGCCTACATACACTTGGTTCCTGCTTGTTATAGGATACCCAATTCTATCAGCCAGAATGACAGCTGAGTCAAGGATATTCACTTTATCTCACTACACAAACCCTACATTTTCAAATGTGGAATGTTAGAAACTGCCCCCATCTCTTCCTCCTCTTTCCTTCCTTCTCCTCCCTTCCTACATTCGCCCTCCCTCTAATAAGGACCACATGGCCTGAGGGTTTGAACCCAGAGCTCACACAGGCTAAGCAGGTGTTTTACCACTCAAGCCAGCTCCCCAGCTGCCAGGAACCTACACTTTTTTTTTCTGCCTTTTTGTGTCATACCTGGCGATGCACAGGGGCTACTCCTGGCTCTGCACTCAGAAACTACTCCTGGTGGTGCTCAGGGGACCATATGAAATGCTGGGACTCGAACCCGGGTTGGTCGTGTGCAAGGCAAATAAATGCCCTACCTGCTATGCTATGGCTCCAGCCCCACCTACCCTTTCTTAAGTAAGAAGACAGTCCCACAGGAGAGAACAGTTCCACAGGGTGCTGTACCTTTCTGTCTAGCAGTCGCTTCTTACGCATAGTTGGGGGTTCCAGATAGATCCGACCCCTCATGGACAGTTCTATGAGGATTCCCCCTCGTAGGCCAGATGATATACAATCATTCCAGAAAGACGTGTAGCCCTGGAAAAGGGAGAGGAAACTGTTCTGAGAGAGGAAGATTTGTAGCAAGCATCCTGAGAGTGGCCCTCTGAGAAGTGGCTCCCTTATGTCACATTACAAGTGAAGCTGAAGAGAAGGAAAATCTCTTTTTAATTCCCTTAACCTAAAGACCTCACCCCTTCCCCATATGACTTTAAGGTCTGACTTAAAAATCTTCATACTTATGGTTTGACTTTTAATTTTTGAGTATTTTTACTTCTTTGAAACCCATTTTCATCACACTCTAAATACCAAATACAAATAAAAAAATATATAAAATATTTGAACCTTTATTCATCCAAGGCATTACCTGATTTGCAAGATATTTTGACGGGTGGTGCAGCATAAACTAGTTTTGCTAGTGGACTTGTTAGATGCTTTGGATATGCTACTGAACCTTTCTCAAATGCAATGCTCTCATCTGTGAAATGCAGACACTAAGATCTATCTTCCTAAATTTGCTGTGAGGCATAGTAAGATGTTCTGTATGAGAAAGCATTTTGTACACAGCCTGAAGCATAGTCTCCACCTGAGTAGTGATTTCCTCCCTTCATTGAAGGGGATTATAAACACTTCAGAACTAGCCAAAAGGGACTAACAGGAAGGGCATTTGCCTTGCACATGGCTGATCTGGGTTTGATCTCCAGCATCTCATATGGTCTCCCGGGGACCACCAGGAATAATTTTTGAGTGCAGAGCCAGGAGTAACCCCTGAGCATAGCTGAGTATGGCCCCCCTAACTGCCACCCCCAAATTAAAAAAATTATGAGATATTTAATTTTTTGATGATTTTAATTTTAAAAGTTTAAACTAAAAAAGTGGCCTAAATGTTGTGTTCCCCCAGAGAAAAAGCCTACATTTACATCTGAAAAGTGAAGCCCTGAGTTTGGGAAGGAAGTCTGAAGACTACCAGAGAACTGGGGCATTTAAGCTGAACTTCCTCGTTCTACTGTGACCTCTACTATTCAATTCTTTGTTTTGTTTGTTTTTGGACTACACCTGGATGTGCTCAGGGCTCATTCCTGGAAATGCCTGGTGGACCATTTGTATGCCAGGGAACCAGGATGGGGTTTGGCTGCTTGCAAGCCAACCCTTGCAAGCAGCCAAACCCTTACCCTGGATTAACTCTCAGGCTCATTAATACCCAATTCTTCTGGTAACTGTCCCAAGGATTCTCTTTTCTAGATTTTGACTTTGGTGTCTGTTTGGGTCCTTTTACATCTTCAAACCAAGAAATTGGAGAAATATTTTATGAACCACCTGACAGCTAATATAGAAACAATAGTATTTTATTTATTAAATTCACTGTATCACTGTCATTCCGTTGTTCATCGATTTGCTCAAGCGGGCACCAGTGCAATTCGTGCACCATTCGTCCTAGCTCTGAGATTTTAGTAATGTCTCTTTACTCATCCTTCCCAACGGTGCTGCATTGGAGGTTCTTTCAGGGTCAGGGAATGAGACCCATCACTGTTACTGTTTTTGGCATATAGAATATGCCACGGCGGGTGGGGGGGGAGCTGGCGTTATAGCACAGAGGGTAGAGCGTTTGCCTTGCATGTGGTCGACCCGGGTTCAAATCCCAGCATCCCATATGGTCTCCCTGAGAGCACCGCCAGGAGTAATTCCCGAGTGCAGAGCCAGGAGTAACCCCTGTGCATCACCAGGTGTGACCCAAAAAGAAAGAAAGAAAAAAGAATACGCCATGGGGAGCTTGCCAGGCTCTGCCATGTTATTAAATTCAATCTTCAAAAAATAAAATTATTGGGGTCGGAGTGATAGCACAGCGGGTAGGGCGTTTGCCTTGCACGCGGCCGACCCGGGTTTGATCCCCGGCATCCCATATGGTCCCCCAAGCACTGCCAGTAGTAATTCCTGAGTGCAAAGCCAGGAGTAATCCCTGAGCATCGCTGGGTGTGACCCAAAAAGCAAATAAATAAATAAATAAATAAATAAATAATAAAATTATTGGTGATGGTGGTGGTATGGAGTTGGGCCACACTTGGTAGTGCTTGGGGTGTACTTTCCCAAAGCCCAATAATACATCCCAGGAGGTTGGGATGTGGTTCAGTAGTGGAAAGCAAGACTAGCACGTATAAGGCTCTGTATCTAATTACTGATGCCACACACACAAATAAGTTTATTCAAGACACACACACTATGGTGACCACGTTCCTCTCATAAGTATACCATCAATGGCCCAATTAACCTGGGGCTTGGCAGCTCCTACCTCTGGCTGTCCATGAGTTTTTATTATGATGATCATGATGATATGGCTTTGAAGAAACTGATGAAATATTTTCATCACCAGTCTCAGGAGAGGGAACAGGCCGAGAATGTGATGAAGCTGCAGAAACAGCTTGTGGGTAGGGAGGTAGGGCCTTGTGCCAGGATGCCACAAAGCCAGGCTGAAAAAGCCAGGAGAGGGAGCATGTATACCTCCCACCCGGAAAACAGCAGCCATCAGTTATTTCTGCAACTACACAAACCTGAAACACACAAAAGTCCCGCGCACACATTCTTCGGTGGCTATTACCTGAATGAGAAGGTGTAATCAATCCACCAAGGGGTGACCACATAAGACACAAGATGAGGGCACCTGAATCTGCTGCAATGGCTCTCTCTGACAAATAGATTGGGACACAAGTGACACTGAAAGCTAAGTCTTATATTGGCTTTGCATAGCCAAGGGGTGACTTTCTGGCCACCCAGGAAGTACGTGCATCTTGGAGCTACCTTCAACTTTTTAAAAGGTTGTACTGAAACATCTACCTCAATCTTTCAAGAAAGCGATTTGATTCTCTCTCAAAAAAGAGACAGGCACTACTATATGCTGCCTGATGACTCTATTTTTCCTAATATGGCCTGGAGAGATGTTTTTGGGGTCTGTGCATTTTGGGGATTCCACACCTTGTGGTACTCAGGGGTTACTCCTGGAGTGCTGTGCAGGGTGTTGCCTAGGAGGAAATCAGTTTCCAGCAGGGAGGTTTTCCCACATGTGCCCTAGCCTGGAGCTCCCTCTGCTGGTCTGACCCAAGTTCCTGGCTGTGTGACACCCCATAGGGCACCCGGTAGTCTCTCCAGTCTGACTGATACTTGCTACTTGGCAGGGGTGACACTGTGGGCGCAGAGGTACTGGGGATCATGAAAGCTATTTTGGCAGTGCTGGCAGAGTCTAAAAAAATACTAAGAGTTGGCTTTATACAATTTAGCTGCCTAATTAAGATTAAACTAGAACTTACTTCAGAATATATAATTTATTGTAGGATAACTTTCATAAAATCCTGGTGACTTACTACATTTCGGCAGGTATTACAAACAGTTTAGCAAGAGTAAAGCAACTAGAGAAAAGTTCTCCTACTGTTTGGGATCTAGAAATCCTCTTTACTGCCTTGGAGAAGCAACGCAAATAACGCAGACCAGGCTATAGAAACCATGTAGTAATGAATGTCAGCCTTTCCTGTCATTGCCTGCCCTCCCCCATTCTTCAAAGGTCTTTAAACAGACCTTTACAAAGACCTTTAAACAGACATTACTCCTATGCAGTGGGTGGTTCCCGGGCGTAGCTGTACTAGTGGCTCTGGGATCACAGCTGGTGCTACTTGGGGGAACACACAGATCTAGGGATACACCCAGGGCCTTGGCCCCTCCAGGCATGTACTCTACCACTGGGGCTATCTTCATGACTCCCAAATGAGTCTTGTTATTTATTTATTTATTTCTAATTTTTTTAATTTTATTTTTGAGTTTTGTTACTTAAATTTTTTTTTCCTGATGATGCTGGAGACTCATCCAAGGTAAATTATTGTTATTTTTTTAATCACTGAGCCATATTTCTGACTCCAAAACTTTCCTCTTGAGTCATATGCTAGGGAAGAAAAAATATATAAAAAACATACTCTTGGTGGGGCTGGAGGGATCATACAGCAGACAGGGCACTTGCCTTGCATGTGGCGAACCTGGGTTCATTCCCCAACCCCCATATGGTCCCCTGGACCCTACCTGAAGTGACCCCTGATGGCAGAAGACAGGAGTCAGCCCTGAACACCACCAAATGTGGTCCCCTATTTCTATCTATGTTTGTGGTGTGCAAAAATATGTACACAGAGATTAAAAAATAACTAATTCTAAGGTCTATTTTCTCAATATATCTGTCTACATCGGTGAATTCTCAAACCAGTTATAGTAAACAAATATAGTAAATAATTGTATTAAAGAGCTAGTGCACAAGATGATGTGGCATATACATGTTCAAGTTCACCACACAATCATTAAATCTTATCACCAACTAAAGAGATAAAGATGGGGATAAAGAGAGAAACCTTAGAAAAAACATGGAATTGCATAATGCACAACTGCATTAAGATTGGCAAAATGGATTAGGCAAAGATCTGTGCAGAGGAAACTTTTTTTCCCTCCCAATACTGAAAGGTCCTTTGAGGGAGCAGGACCACATTTGCATGCAGGAGCCCTGGATTCAATCCCTGTCACCACATAGTCCCCTAGCACGGTGTAGCCTGCCCTCAAATTATAACTGTACTTAGAAAGACCTCATTTAGAAAGTTTCTTATAATTTTTCTTTGGGGGGGGAGATGGCTTTTGGCTACAGCTGGCAATACTGGGAGCTTAGTACTTGAGGATCCCTCTCCCAGTAGAACTTAGACCATGTGGTGCTGGGGATAAAGCCTGGGCCTCCTACAAAGCATGTACCCTAGCCCTATGACCTATCTCCCTGCTTTCAGAGTAAAATGTTTTCTATTATTTTTTTCTCTGGGAAAGGCTGGGCAATGAAATGTCAATAAATTCACAGTAAATACTTTGTGCAGAGTTTCCGCCTAGTCAAGTTCCTTATTCAAACTTCCTTGAAGACACACCTTAAAACAATTCTGAAGGCTAAATGATGTAAAGTTGCTCATTTACCTATAAAGTTATATTCAAGGTGATTATGATTATGTAAGATACTATAGTTTTTTAAGAGTTTATTCAAATAACATGCTGTGAAAAAAATATTACCTTATAAATACACTTTCCTCTTTCCAAATCTCAAGATTTAATGTGAAAATTGTTTAATCTCCCAAAACAGAGTTCTACTGTGTCCTTTTTTTTTTTGCTTTTTGGGTCACACCTGGCAATGCACAGGAGTCATTCCTGGCTCATGCACTCAGGAATTATCCCTGGCAGTGCTCAAGGGACCATATGGGATGCTGGGATTCGAACCCGGGTCGGCCACGTGCAAGGCAAATGCCATACCCGCTGTGCTATCACTCTAGCCCCTACTGTGTCCTTTTTGATACGCCTACTTTTTTGAGGGAGGTGTGCAGTTTGGGTCACAGCCAACAGTGCTCAGGAGTTATACCTGGCTCCGTACTTGGACTGATCCCTGGCAGTGCACAGAAGACCATTATGTGATACAAGGGCTTGAAGTAGGTTTGGTCATAGCATTAAAAACCTCCTGTACTAGCTCGCTAGCCCATAGCTATATACCCCCATATTTCTGGGTGATACATTCTCACTCTGCCCTCAAGGATTACTCCTGGTAGGGCTTAGGGGACCATATGGGTGCTGGGGATTAAATCCAGATAAGTCAATGCAAAGCAAGGGCCTTACCAGCAGTACTATCTCTCCAGCACTTCCATATGTCCAATTCTTTTCTTTTGTTTTCTTTTTGGGTCACACCCGGAGATGCACGGGGGTTACTCCTGACTCTACACTCAGGAATTACCCCTGGCGGTGCTCAGGGGACCATACGGGATGCTGGGAATCGAACTCAGGTTGGCCGAGTGCAAGGCAAACACCCTACTTGCTGTGTTTATTGCTCCAGCCCCACATGTCCAATTCTTTTTTTTTTTTTTTTTTTGCTTTTTGGGTCACACCTGGTGATGCACAGGGGTTACTCCTAGCTCTGCACTCAGGAATTACTCCTGGGGGTGCTCAGGAGACCATATGGGATGCTGGGAATCGAACCCGGGTTGGCCGCGTGCAAGGCAAAATGCCCTACCTGCTGTGCTATTGCTCCAGCCCCACATGTCTCAATTCTTAACCCCAATGTCTACACGATTTTTATGGCTTCTCAAAAATTATAAGAGCAAAACTATTTTACTCCTTTAAAAATTCTGTATGGGAGCTGAAGCAGTAGTAAAGCAGACAGGTGTTTGTGATGCACATGGCGGACCTTGATTCAATCCCCAGCATCCCATATGGTCCTCTGAGCATCACCAAGAGTAATTCCTGAGTGCATGAGCCAGGAGTAACCCCTGAGCACCACTGGGTGTGGCAAAAACCCCCCACCAAAAAAAGGTTTTTGTTGGGGGTGTGCTCCAGTACCAGCACACGAGTGCGGGTGCTGGTAATGGAGATTAAACTCAGGGCCTCACATATGCAAGGCATGCATTCTATTACTGAGCTAGATCACCAGTCTAAAAATTATTTTGAGTGAATGTACTCTTTTTTTCTTCAAAGTGCTGTTTTGAAAGAATTACTTCCAAGATTTGAGCTAAATTCTTCTTTTATTAATGAATGTGATTCATCCTCATTCTAATTCATGTGTCTATGTTCAGCCAACTGAGATATCTCATACAAGAGATTAAGCATTGAAATTCACTCTACTGAATCATTATGGGGAACAAAACGCTGTACCCTGTGTGATATTCTGGTTTACCAGATGACATCATCATGTCTGGCAGGAAGGAGTCTCAATCTAAGGAAACTGGCAGTTTCTCAATAAATTACACTGCATATTATATTCTCTTCATAGATTTTTCAAGAAGTTGGGTGGGAGGATGAAATACTAGTCACAGAATAATTTTATTTTTTAGTTTTCTCAGAACTCCCAGATAAACTTTTTCCCCTTTAAAGATTATCAAAAAATGGGGCTGGAGCGATAGCACAGCGGGTAGGGTGATTGCCCTGTATGCTGCCAACCCAGGTTCGATTCCCAGCATCCCATATGGTCCCCCGAGCATCGCCAGGAGTAATTCCTGAGTGCATAAGCCAGGAGTAACCCCTGTGCATCGCCAGATGTGAGCCAAAAAGCAAATAAATAAATAAATAAATAAATAAATAAATAAATTTAGAAAATAAGGGCTTGAAGAGATTGTATAAGGATTAAGATTCTTGTCTTTCATGCAGCTGACCCCAATTCTATCCCTGGCACTGCTCAGTTCCCCAAGCACTGCTGGGAGCAATCCCTGAGCACAGAGCCAAAGGTAACCTTCAACACTGCCAAGTGTGGCCCAATGTCCTCCAGATAAAGTAAAATTAAAATATGGTAGTGCTTTGTTAGTAAAAAAGAAATCTCAAATTGCCAAGAAACAGTACAGTATGTAGGGTGGCTGCATTGCACAAGATCAACCCAGGTTCAATCCCCATCACCCATTATGGTAACCCAAGTCCGACAGGAGTGATCCTTGAGCACAGAGCCAGGCGTAAGCCCTGAATACCGCTGGCTGTGTTCCAAAAACAGAAACAAAATCTAAAATAAAGGGAGGCAACTGGTAATCTGGTAACCCCTGAATATCCCTACATATTTTTTGAATCTCATTCCAGTTAAAATATCCTACATTTGGGGCTGGAGAGATAGCACAGCGAGTAGGGCGTTTGCCTTGCACGCGGCCGACCCGGGTTCAAATCCCAGCATCCCATATGGTCCCCTGAGCATGGCCAGGGGTGATTCCTGAGTGCAGAGCCAGGAGTAACCCCTGTGCATCGCCAGGTGTGACCCAAAAAGAAAAAAAAAAAAAAAAATATCCTACATTTTTTTTTTTTTTTTTTTTGCTTTTTGGGTCACACACGGCGATGCACAGGGGTTACTCCTGGCTCTGCACTCAGGAATTACCCCTGACGGTGCTCAGGGGACCATATGGGATGCTGGGAATCAAACCCGGGTCGGACGTGTGCAAGGCAAACGCCCTACCCGCTGTACTATCGCTCCAGCCCCCAAAATATCCTACATTTTTTACTCTTATAAAAACCATTACCACATCTTCTCCCATATTGATTTCTTTATCTCCCAATTTAAGATTTAGATTTAGTGCTGGAGAGAAAGTAGGTGCTTGCCTTCAGGTTCAACCTCCTGAGCATCACAAGGAGAATTCACTGAGCACAGAACCAGAGTAAGTGCTGAGCACCAGTGGATGTGACCCCAAAACCAAAAAAAGGAAAAACACTTAGATTTTCTTTTTGGTATATAAATTACATAACATTACACAGTAAGCCTCAATGTCATTCATTGATAGTTTCTAGGAAATTATGGGGTTCTAAATTAAACAAGTATAATAAAAACAGGTTCTCATGTAACAATCATTGGTGTAATGTTTGCCATGATAAAAGCAAGTTCTCAAAACCTTTCTCATTAAGGTTATAATGATTAAATGAAGCAAAATTATTTGAAGGCTCATATTTTAGTCTCAGGTATACAACACTATGCCACTATAGAACATAAAATCAACTCCGATAAGTTAATTAGTTAATACTCCTTATCTTGGAGACCATAGAGAGTACTGGGGCTAAGGCACTTGCCTTGAATCTCACAGAGCCTGGTTTGATACCTGGCACACATAACTAGAGGTCACTTCTGAGCACTGAGCCAGGAATAGCCAACACCACTGACAAGTGTGATCTAACCCTCCACCTCCAAAAAAAAGAAAATTGCCCAAAACACCCAAAAGCATTCATTTATTTCACAGTTAACAAGCTACTTGTTGTGATAAGCACATTTAAGATCTAACCTCTTAGTAACTTTTAAAGATGAAATAAAGTTTTATTAACTGTAGTTGTAATGTTGTAATGTAGTAATTAACTGTAGTAATGTTGAACATATGGTTCCAGAACTTATTTATATGTATAGCTGAAAGTTCGTACCTTTGACTACTTTTGCCTGTCTTCCTCCAGCTCTGGCTACAACCCTTCAATCGTTTTGTGTGAACTCATTAAAAGAAATTCACAGAGCCAGAAATATAGCTTAAAGGCCTGGGTTTTGCCTTTGGAAAACCTGAGTTCCATACCTGCCACTGCACACCATGAACACCAGGATGAACCAAGCACCAAGTTGGGGGTAGAGTAGGAAGCACCAGAGTATCTGTCTCCACACCTAGACAACAACTCGAGTTATCAGCAAAGCAGACTGATAGAATTCTATTAGCAGAATGTACTAATGTAACTCTGTAGTCTGATGTTTCTTCCAGATTTCAGGGGAAGGTCTGACTGTTAAATTACAATTAATTTTAACTTCTTTTGTTCTTGGCCACATCCAGCAGTGCTCAGGGATCACTCCTGTGTACTCAGGAGATTGATTATAAGGGATGCCAGGGACCAAACCCGGGTAGGTTTTGAGCAAGGCAAGGACCCTATCTGCTCCAGCCCCTCTGAACCTTTAATTTATTAGGCACTACTCATCCCTCTTACCCTAGCTCCACAGATCACAAACAAGTACTTGGAGCAGATTACATGTAGATCCTGGGAATGAACAAGGGTAGTAAGATCCCGACTTCTGAATATCAGGAACCTATGTTCACTGATTGCTGCTACAGATCATGGAGACAGTCACCTCGGTCAGGTCTGTGTTCTTCAACCTTTTTATACCTTCTGTCTGGCATGTGGCTTGCGCATTAGTTCACAGGCCAGCAGTCAGACCCATGGCAGCAGACTTGTGGTTTTTTTTTTTTTTTTTTTGGTTTTTGGGTCACACCCGGCGATGCACAGGGGTTACTCCTGGCTCTTCACTCAGGAATTACCCCTGGCGGTGCTCAGGGGACCATATGGGATGCTGGGATTAGAACCCAGGTCGGCCGCGTGCAAGGCAAACGCCCTACCCGCTGTGCTATCGCTCCAGCCCCAGACTTGTGGTTTTCAACCTTTTTACACTGTAGATCAGCAGGGGTCTGTAGAGCAATGACTGAAGACCACTAAGACCACTAACCTGGGTCTTTGTAACTTCCTCTTATTTTAAGACCTTCTTCCTCTGGCTAATGTGAATTATAGGTTATTTAAAGAGTTGTCACCTTTCTCCTCCCTGTCATATTTCTCTTTTTCTCTTTAGGAGCCAGATATTAAAAAACACTTGAAAGTAATAATATATATTCAGAGGACATTAGAAATTCACTGTAAATACCTCCAGAAAAGTTCAGGCCCAGAAAGGATTTAAAAGACTGTAAGTTTACACCTTAGGCTGTTTCTTAGCACAGAGATAGCTTATAACAATTAAAAAAAAAAGGAAATGAAGAAAAAACTCAAAAGACTGAGGGCATGTTCTATAGTGGACCCCTGAGCACTGCTGAGAGCACTGCTGAATGTACAGAATGGGAAGCAGTATCTGACCACTGCCAGCTGTGGCTTCCTAAACCAAAATTAACCAAAAAAAATTTTTTTAAGGGGTTGAAGAGATAGTACAGAGGGTAGGGTGTTTGCTTTACATGTGGTTGACCAAGGTTCAATCCCCGGCATCCCATAATGTCCCCTAACACCACCAGGAGTAATTCCTGAGTGCAAAGCCAGGAGTAATCGCTAAGCATTGCTTGGTGTAGCCAAATAAACTGAAAAAAAAAAAAAAAGTTTCTTTGCCCTTTTAGCTTTTTGGAGTCACACCAGTAAGTTTTGTGTCTTTTTGGACACAAAACAAAACAAAACAAAACAAAACAAGGCTCAAATTAAACAGACTCAGTAGTCACCCCCAAAAAAAATAAAAATGAAAACGCAAATTTTTGGGTTTTTAAATATCAATACAAAATATTTTACATGAGAAGAAGTGTGCATTTGGAGTATGGGATAGTAAGAAGAGCACTGCAGGTTCTGAAACAAGCTTAAACTCTGGGCATGGGAAGATAGCTCAAAGGCCTGGGTCATATGCTTTGCATGAAACAGGCTTGGGAGTTCAATCCTTGGCATATGGTCCCTTAAGCACTGCCAGGAGCAACCCTTGATCATACTGGATGTGATCCAAAAACCAAAACAAAACTGAAGAGGGAAAAGTAAGAAGAGCTTAGACTATATATGTACTGTCAAACGGAATTTTGATCTTCCAGTTTATAGTATCATACAGTAAATAATTCTTTGTGGGACCCAGGAAGAGAGCTCAACGGACTGGAGCATAGCATATGCTTTGTGTGTCAGAGGCACCACATGGCACTGCAAACACCATGGCAGGAGTAGCACCTGAGCACTAATCGATATGGCCCCAAACCATCTCCCCCTATTCTTTGGGGTTATGTGACTTGACATAAAACAGTTCTTCTTTACCAGCAGGTTATGTTAAAAATACCACAAAACTTTATAAACAAGTCCTTCTCATATCTTTGCCTTATTCATAACAGTAATAAATACTAACCAAAAAATTATTGCTCATTTTGTATAAGTGGGTGGGGGCCTGAGAGATGGACCTGCATGCAGCTAATCTTGGTTTGATCATCACCATGGAGTATATGGTCCCCTAAGCACTGCTATGAATAATTCCTGAGCACCAGAGTGTGGTTTCTAAATGCCAAACAGACACAAAACATTTTGTATAATCAGGAAAGTAAAGGGCAAGTGACCAGGCAGTGATCTAAAAAAAAAGAAAAAACTTTTTTGTGTGTGTGGGGAAGGTCCCACACTCAGTAGTGCTCAAGCTCTGTTCTCATGAATCACTCCTGGTGGTATCTGGGGACCACAAGCAGCACTGGGTTGGCTCTGTGGAAGATAAGTGCCTTAATCTCTGTACTATCTCTGGGCTTGGGGACCTTGTGGGATGCCGGGGATCAAAACTTGGTCAGCAAGGCAAGCACCAGACCCAGAGTACTATCACTCCAGTAATTTTGCAGGGATGGTGGTGGTGGTGGTGTTTGTTTTTGTTCCAGGCTTATCCCTGGCTCTGTGTTCAGGGATCATCTTGCAGGTACTTAGGAGACCACATGCAGTGCCAGGAATCAAATCTGGGTTGGCCATATACAAGGCAAGCCTTACCCCACTGTACTATTCTTTCTGGAGCTCTAGACTTACTCTTTTAATAAATATTTTAGCATACAACTGAGTCACTTTTGAAGTGGAGCAATTTTTTTTTTTGCTTTTTTTTTGGGGAGGCGGGTCAAAACTTGTGATGCACAGGGGTCACTCCTGGCTCTACACTCAGGAATTACTCCTGGCAGTGCTCAGGGGACCATATGGGATGCTGGGGATCCAACCCAGTCGGCCAGTCAGCCGAGTGCAAGGCAAACGCCCCACCCGCTGTGCTATTGCTCCAGCCCCAAAGTGGAGCAATTTTTTCCATTCACTCATAGCCATTCATTAATATGCTATAAACTGACTGAATAACTATACTTACTGATTACTTTAATCAGTGTGAAGTTAATTTAATAAGTAAATTTTTCAGTTTTTAAAAAAACTTCCATTCTCAAGCACCCACTCTCTCTTTCTTCTCTCTTTTTATTTTGTTGGTAAACCAGGGCTTCACATATGCACAGCAAATGCTCTACCGGTGAGCCTCATCCCCCAATCCTCCCATTATTAACTGTAACAAGTTTATAACTGATTAAAAAAAATTTTAGCACTAATATAGTTTGCTAATAATGTAAAAGTTTAATCCGATCTGATTAATCATTTTTCTATATGTATGAATAAATGGCATTATTTGAAAAGAACAAGAAATTTTTTTGGGGGGAGAATTCAGTATCTGTCAGTGTCCAGGGCTTACTCCTGGGCTCTGCACTCAGGGATCACTCTTGGCTGGGTTTGGGTGACCATTTGGAGTGCCAGGGGTCTAAACTGTGTAGACTGTGTGCAAGCCAGTGTCCTACCCATTGTACTAGCACTCCAGCCCCATTCAATGTCTATTTTTTTGTTTGTGTTAGGGACACACCCTGTGGTGCTCAGGGATTACTCCTGACAGTGTTTGGGGGACTATATGAGGTGCCAGGGATCAAACGTGGGTCATCCACATGCAAGGCAAGCACTTTACCTGCTGTACTATTGTTCTGGACCCCCAATGTCTACTTTTTAAATGTACTTTAAAGACACTTCAACATGTAGTTAAAAATATTTTCCCGAGAACATCCTGACCCTGTGCCAGGCTGTCTTTACTGGGGCACCTCAGAGTGGGGTGGGTTCAGTTTCCCTCCCCACCCCATGTAGCACTCTGGCAGCCAAAAACCTCCAGAACCCAACCGAAGCCATGTTCAAGGCCACTCTCCACATGCTTGGAGAAGCCTCACCTACAGGGGAAACTGCAGGAAAAACCAGTTATGCAGGACCGTGACTGAGTTCTCCAAGCTCACTCAGAATGGGACTGGGCCTCCTCTCCCCAGCTCCCCAGTTTTCCAGTAGCTAGGCAGTCACACCCACAAACTGCCCCCAGCACCATGTAATCTCATCAATAGCCAAGACCCAGAGACCATGAAATAAAGCTTCCAGAAGAGAGCAACACAGACTATCCTGGAGCATGTGGCTGCATCTGCAGCTACATGTCCTCTTACACTCTAGCCCACTGATGTACCATAAATAGCATACATTTGTTTAGTTTTAATATACTTACTTATAATCTCTTATAAGTAAGATGGCTTAGATGGCTTCAGGGTGAAATACAACATTCTTAACACACTTTCCTCTTATGGTGGTGGGAAGGTGCATGGTGGTGAAATTGGTGTTTGAACATTATTTGTAATGAACTATTGTGAACAACTTTATAAAAATAAAAATAAGTATTTTCTCAGGATAATAGAGCTGCCAATCTATGGCACCTGTTCCTTAAGAGAATTCTCCCCCTCCCCCTTGGGGCCTCCCAAAGGAGAATTTTTAAAAAGACAACAGTAAATTTTCACAATTTGACTGTATGAGGTATTATCTTTGCTTTCAAGGCCTAGAGTTCTTGGAATGTTTATAGTCTCTTTGGATTATTTTCAACTTACATTTTTAAAGCCCTTTTTTAAAATTATAGTATTTAGTTTGATTCCTCCACCCCTCTCAGAGAGCCCTGCAAGCTACCGAGGGTATCTCGCCTGCATGACAGAGCCTTGCAAGCTACCTGTGGCATATTTGATATGCCAAAAACAGTAACAAGTCTCACGATGAAGACATTACTGGTGCCCGCTCAAGCAAATCGATGAGCAACAGGATGACAGTGACAGTGACAAGTTTTTAGTATTTAGTATTTGAAACAGAATCTTATGAAAATCTACAACAAAAGTTAACTTTAGGGTATAAAGTTGAACATTCTTTAAATGGGACTGGACAGAAACTTTAAACCTTGTGTTTTGAAAAAAGCAATTATAACACAGCAAAACATATTGAAAACACAGATTTAAAAAACTCCACAAAAATTAAAATTTGGGGGGTTGGAGCATAGCGGGTAGGGCATCTGCCTTGCACATGGCCAAACCAACTTCGATTCTTCTCATCCCATATGGTCCCCCGAGCACTGCTAGGAGTAATTCCTGAGTACAGAGCCAGGAGTAACCCCTGAGCACTGCTGGGTGTGACCCAAAAAGAAAAAATAAATAAATAAAACAAAAATTTTGTATATATGGCATATATATTGTCTGGCTTCCTTTACTGAACATGATATAAAAATAACACAGGCTCTGTAACACCGTCCATTTCCATTCTGTAAATTTATACTCATTTAAATAAATATATTCATACTCATTTATTATGTTTTGTTGATGAACCTCTGGTTTATTAAACTTTTAAAAGACATCCATATCTTTCTTCCTAGCAGAATTCAAGTTTCTATGTTCATTTTAGTATATCATAATCTAAACAAATAGGGTACCTAAAGTCGCACAGAATTTTCTTTCTTTTTTAAGTTCTTGACCACTCCTGGTAGTGCTGTGGATCAAACCTAGATTTCCTGCACCTAAAGAATGCATTTAGGGGGCCGGAGCGATAGCACAGCGGGTAGGGCATTTGCCTTGCACGCGGCCGACCTGGGTTCGATCCCCGGCATCCCATATGGTCCCCCAAGCACCGCCAGGAGTAACTCCTGAGTGCAAAGCCAGGAGTGACCCCTGAGCATCGCTGGGTGTGACTCAAAAAGCAAAAAAAAAAAAAAAAAAGAATGCATTTAACCCACTAAGCTTTTTTCTCTAGCTCCCATACTAAATTTTAATGAAATAACTCCAAATACTTGAGAAACAAGGAAAAAGTAAGTAGAGTTGGAAATTAATGTAATTTTTTTTTTTTTTTTTGCTTTTTTTGGGTCACACCTGGCGGTGCTCAGAGGTTTACTCCTGGCTTTGCACTCAAGAATTACCCCTGGCGGTGCTCAGGGGACCATATGGGATGCTGGGAATCGAACCCGGGTCAGCTGCGTGTGCAAGATAAACGCCCTACCCGCTGTGCTATCACTCCAGCCCCAATGTAATATTTTCAAAGATAGCTCTGCAATGATATTTTGGAATAAATAACATTATTTTAATAATCAGAAGGTCTGGTCTACCCTATTTTTATCTAAAGGTTTATTTTTCCTTGTTTTTTTCTGATCCAACTGAAACAAAAATTTGTCAACTTAAATTGATCAGAACTGGAGAGATAGCTCAGTAGACTGAGTGCATGCTTCGTTTGCAGGAGGTCTGGGTTTCATCCCTGGCACTGCATGGTCCACCAAGCATCACGGGAACAACCCCTAAGCAAAGACCCAGTAGTAACCCTGGAGCACCACCAGGTATGATCCCAAAACCAACCAATGAACACAATTTTATCAATCTCCAAAAATAAAATTAGAACAATTAAAAAAAGATGTTTCTGATGTTATCTTTGTACAGTACCTCAATGATGTTTAGTATCAATCCAAACATTTAAATAATCTGCTTCCTTAAATTTATATTAACTACTAGTATAAATTTAGAAATATATGAAGAAGGCTGAAGAGATAGTACAAGAAGCTTGCCTTGCATGTGGCTGACAGTGGTTCAATTCTTGTTCCCTGAGCACCATCAGGAGTGATCTCCAAGTACAGAGCCAGTAGCAAGCCAGAGCACTGCCCTCCCATATTTTAGAAATTAAAAACAAAAGAATATAGAAGATAATACAAAGGCCATTTATAGGACAAAAGCAAAAGGATCAGTAGGAAATGATCAGTATCTAGGATCAGTAGGAAATGGTTCCTAATCAAATCTAAGAAAAACCAAATAGCTTTTCAGTTCTAATATGCTTTCCTTCTACACGCATGAATATTCTTTTTTTTTTTTTTTTGGTTTTTGGGTCACACCTGGCGATGCACAGGGGTTACTCCTGGCTCTGCACTCAGGAATCACCCCTGGCGATGCTCAGGGGACCGTATGGGATGCTGGGATTTGAACCCGGGTCGGCCGCGTGCAACGCAAACGCCCTACCCGCTATGCTATCACTCCAGCCCACGCATGAATATTCTTAGTCACTGAGAGTAAACATCACAAAACAGTTTTTATGCTATCTAATCTTCATATCTACTCTACATCCTCTTGGAGAGTCAGTTTGCTTTTTTACTTATTTGATATTTATAAAACTATAGCCTTATGAACTTTCTAGCAAACAGGAAACACACTCCCAGGAAATATTTTTTGATATATTTAGGTCTTGGTTAAGTACATATGGCATGTCTCTAACATTAATTTATATACAAGTATAACAAGCTTTACAAGTATTTTTTTTCAAGTTGGAAATTTGACAGGTAAGAGAGAGGGAAAAGTAGTAGACAATAAAACATAAAGTCTAAAGGAAGCAAGGGCATTCATCAGGTCAGGGAGGTGATTTATTGGTAGAGCACTTACTTTGCATAAATCACACCCTGGGTTCATCCCTGGCACCAAAGAACATAAAAAAAAACCACCAAAAAACCCCAAAAGATTTACCAAGTTAGGTATCAATTTAGAAAAATGGTCTATTCACTTCTAGCTAACTACCATTATCATTTCTAGATAACTACAATTATCAGATTTACGTGTTTTTGTATGTTTTTGTGTTTTGGGTGATACCCCAGTGATGCTCAGGGGTTACACCTGTCTCTGCAGTCAGGAATTAGTCCTGGCAGTGCTCTGGGGACCATATGGAATGCCAGGGAGCGAATCCAAGTGGGCTAATTGCAAGGAAATCACCATATCTGCTGTACTATTGCTCTGGCCCAGACTTAGTATTTTTAAATAAAAAATAACATTTAAATCTGATAGGCTTTCAGTAGTGAGTCAATAAGGATAAGTCAATAAGTCATAGTAAAGTTAATATTATTATTATTATTATTTATAAAGACTTTTTTGAAAAAATAATTATTAAATGTATATATTTTTGGAACCCTTCATTATGGGAAAAAGCAGTGTAAAAACACACACACAAAAAAAAAAATCGGGGCCGGAGCGATAGCACAGCGGGTAGGGCGTTTGCCTTGCATGCGGCCGACCCGGGTTCGATCCCCGGCATCCCATATGGTCCCCCAAGCACTGCCAGGAGTAATTCCTGAGTGCAAAGCCAGGAGTAACCCCTGAGCATTGCTGGGTGTGACCCAAAAAGAAAAAAAAAAAATCAATGTACACTAACTAGTAGAAGTCAGGAAGATATTTGCTCATATCAAAAGGATTCTTTTTTTTAAAATTTTTTTTCAAAAGGATTCTATTATAAATGTTCATTAATAAGGGAAAATTTAGAAAGAGAAAATGGAAACAGGGGCTCTAGCTATAGTACAGAGGGTAGGGTGTTTGCCTTGCATATATCAGTTGACCTGGGTTCAATCCTTGGCATCCCAAATGGTCCCTGGGGCACTACCAGGAGCAATTCTTGTGTGCAGAGCCAGGAGTAACCTGAGCATCGCCAGCTGTGACCCCAAAAGCAAAATAAATAAATAAACAAATACAAATAAATTAGAAAAACAGAAACTATTAAAAAAATCTTTTCTAAAATAATCTAATTATTGATACTTCTAAATATCCAGAAGAATAAAAACTTATTTATACTGTACTATAATAAAATTATTTTTGTAAGACTAATCGTATATATTCCTTATTTTTCTGTTTATGTATTATTTTAGGTTTTGGGTCACACATAGCTGTGCTCGGGGCTTCTTCCTGGCTCTGTGCTCAGGGAACTCTCTGGAGGTGCTGGGATTGCATTCAGAACAGCCATGTGAGACACAAGCACCTTAGCCGCTGTACTATCTCTCTGGCCCCCATTTTTCTATTTATTTTTAAATTATTTTCTGTTTTTTCTATTTAAGACTCCCTCACATCCCCACCAAATTAATTATGACTTCAGTGTGTGAACCCTTAATTTCCTAAAAGTTTTTTCTATCAGTCTCTCTTATCAATCTCATGTGGGAAATTACAAACAAAAAATTTTATACTGTGTTACATCCCTTTTGTATCCTTTAAAATTCTGAATTTTGCAATTAAATTACACAAGTGATTTTGCATTTGGATTTTCACCCTTTAAGTATTTGCCACTCTCCCATGCTTGCCCCTCTTCCAGAGAGCAGAAGCAGAAGGTTCATTTAGTATTAATTAAAAAAGCTATCAGATTAAATTTAGAAGAGTCCAGGACTGAAAGGCTTGAGCTAGCCTAGCAAAGCGAACTGCATTACCTCTTTATCTTTTAGTCCCAGGAGTAACACTTCTTCCATGAGGGTGAGGCGGATGTCCTTGGAGTCTCCAGAGTCTTCATTATCTGGACTCCTGTCTTGATTAGTGTCCTCCTCTCTGTCCACCTTCTTTTCAGAGTTTTTGCCCACTTCAGTGCGCCGGGCACGGTGAGTTAAAGTGGTCATTCTCACCTGTTACTGGTGTGTGGGGGGCAATGATGAGACAGATCTTTATAAGTGTTTATGAAAATAATTTATACACACATACTAAAAATGCAAACAAGAAATACTCGAACTTAAAGAGAAAGCAAGGAATAATGACCAGAAAGAAATTTTGCAGCATTAACCATCAAAAAAATTTTGTGGATAACACATTATTTTTTCTAAATTATATGGCTTGGACTCCACAGAAGACACTGAACACAAAGTAAAAAGTTGGGGCTGGAGCGATAGCACAGCGGGTAGGGCATTTGCCTTGCACGTGGCCGACCTGGGTTCAATTCCCACATCCCATATGGTCCCCTGAGCACTGCCAGGAGTAATTTCTGAGTGCATGAGCCAGGAGTAACCCCTGTGCATCAACAGGTGTGACCCCAAAAGCAAAAAAAAAAAAAGTAAAAGTTTTCTTTTAAGCCTTCTGATTTCTCGAACCTAACCTGTATCTCAGAAGTCTAGGTTCATCACTGTAACTCCTCTTTCACAAAACGGACTGCCCAAGTTAGATAATATGAAACAGCAATGATCAGCATCAAAATCCTAAAATATATTTAATAATTTACATATAATCTCTACATACTTTCAGTAGTACATAAGGAAACACACACAAAGTATAAAGAATTAAAGAAAAAGTAAATAGAAGTACATATTCTAACATTCCCTTCCAATATCCTAAAACTCATTTTATGCATTTACTTTGTAGATCTGTCTCATGCTTAGAATATCATGGGCAATAATTCCATATAGCCAGAAAACCTTCATCTCTATCCTTAGTTAACTATCTTGCAAACACACCAACACCTGCTGAGAACAAGTGCTGGGAAGAGAATGTTAAAAAATTAGCAACTTCTGGAGCTGGAGTGATAGTTCAGCAGGTAGGGCATTTGCTTTGCAGGCAGTGGACCAGGGTAGCAATAGCACAGCGGGTAGGGCATTTGGCTTGCAGGCGGCAACCCAGATTGGATTCCTCCATCCCTCTGGGAGAGCCCGGCAAGCTACCCATGGCACATTCGGTATGCCAAAAACAGTAACAAGTCTCACAATGGAGACATTACTGGTGCCCGTTGAGCAAATCAATGAACAGTTGGACTACAGTGCTACAGTGCTACAATTATTTAAAAGAACAAACTTTCAAGATGAAAATAATTCAAGAACCTCTGTGACTGGATTCTTTTCTACCTTCTAGCAGTATTCCACATTACTACTAATTATGTACTGTTATCAAATCACTTCTCAAACATATCCCATGCCTTCCATCTCTGCTCTTTTGTACATGCCAGAGTTCTCTCATTTTCCCTACTTTCCTAAATTCTACCGGTTGTCTAAGGCTGTTGAAGACCCCCTGCAAAGTCAGTCTCCTTTCCATTACCTGTACTATGTTCCATGGCCAGAACTGGTCTCTCCCTGTGCTATACTTTCACAGAACTTTATTTATACTTACTTCCTTTTAAAGTATTTATTATAGTCTTTCTTTTGGTATGGCTGTTTCTCAACTGTAAATTTCTTGAGGGCAGGAATACTGTCTTCTTGAGTTTTTATATTCTCCATAGCAACTAGCACAATGTCTTTAGCGTTGTAACTGCTCAACAAATATATACTGATTAAAATGAATACTCATCAATGAATATTAACATTCAAAATAGAAATACAAATAAAGTGACTTTCAAAAGATTCTTTGTACAAGGCTATATTTCGAATACAATTTTTGGTGGGAGGTGGACAGAGAGTGGAGGAGAAAGAAAACCATGAAATAAATGCTTAAGGAGACTAACCTAGCTGGCCCTGTGAAAAAGTTTTACTTCCTAACCCAATCCAAGAAAGTTTAAATCTGAGGAGGGAAAATACAAAGGGAGTATTTTCTTTGAGGAATTAAGCCCCGCTGGGCACTTAGTAGCTAAAGATCCTACTTAAAAACAAATGACCAAGCAAATACATAAACTAAAAACCTCCCTTTCCCCACAAAATAAAAATTGAAAAATTGGATACATATAATATACATTACACACACATATACATACATGACGTTAGAAAATGTATTTTTCCCTTTCTTACCTGACGTTACTCCTGGATTACGGGGAGACGCAGGCAGTAGCTTGCACTCTACTTTAGGGAGACACCTTCCCTTCTTCATCCCCCTCCACCCCTGTCCTAGTAAGAGGAAAAACTTCTCAACCACGCAGAGAACAAACTTCCTGATCCTTCGATGTAGAGGAATAACACATCAGCTTCCTCAGGATCACTAGGCAACCTACCTTGGTGTTTCTTCATTGGGCCAATAAGGAATCGCCAAGTTGAGTTCAGCCAATCGGAACTCGCAAGAGGCGGCTCTCCCCCACCTCACCATCCCAGGACTATTGTGCTGCGATCCAGACAAACATCGCCCAAAGGAGGCAGGTTTCTGCTCAACCTGACAGCTGGTCAGTCCAATGAAGAAACCTTGGTAGCCGCGAGCAGCTGTGCGCCCCACCCCTTTACGCTGGCCAATCAAGGCGTTCCGTTGAGCTAGGGCCAGCTGCCGCGTTACAAAGGTTTCCGTTCGTCAATCCCTGTTAGCAGGTGTTGTGGTAGCGGTACTACCTACGGGGACAGTGTGGCGACAAGTATTGGGATCCCAAAAGCTAGTAATAAATCTTTATTTTAGGGGCTAGAGAAATAGTACTGTAAGGTAAGATCGCGGCCGATCTACGTTGGGTTCCCTCCACTGCTTCTCCCAAACATCTCCAGGAATGATCCCGAGCACAGAGCCAGGTGTAAGCCCAGAGCATAGCCAGGTGTGGGCCCAAAACAAAAAGGAAAATTTTTTATTTCGAAGCTGATTGCTTTAAACTGGTTATTTAAACGAGTTGTTCCTGTTCCGGAAACCTCTAAGTGTGAGGAGGTTCGGTTTACAGTAAAGATGATTCTTCCAGACATTTCTTCTATACCTACATTGCAACACTCTTCAGCTGTGTTTGTTACTGGCAAACCCATGGATGTTTTTAGAACATGGCTGCTAAAACTTCCAGAGGCGAGCAAACCAAGGCTTTAATCTTCCTTTAAGGAAATGGCAAGGCTGGAGTCAGTCCCAGCTTTCTCGTCAAAAGCACAGCTCCAATCAAAATTTCTAGGAAGTGTGCTCAGTTCATATGAGCAAAGTAATCTATATCTACAGATATAATCTTAAAATTATTGCCTAAAATATTATTAAAATAAAATAAAAATTAAAAGCCACGAGTTAAGATGCTAAAAAATATTTTATTTAATGCTGCCAAAACTGCCAGACTTAAACAAAATCATTGTTGTTGTTGTTCAGTGGTAAAAATATTTTTAAAAAAGGTAAAGTACCAATTTTAATTGGACATTATATATTATCATGTAAATGCACTGTACAAAATACTGGCATAGTTTCAATAACACAATAACAGTTAAATGTTAGTTTTAACATAAGTGAAAAGTGAATTCCTGATATTTAATACCAAAAACACATTATTTCAAAAAATGGCTTCAGTGGGCCTTAAAAGTAAACATATTTTAAAGAAAGTGTTCATCAAAATGGAAGTTATATTAGTATTGAGTAATTAACAGAATTAAACACTGGAGCACTAGTTTGTATTCAGAAGCCCTGTTGGATTTGTCACAGATGAGATTAAAAGATAACGATACCACAGCTAAGATTCCTATTAAGAACTACAAAAAATTTATAAGTCAGGGCAAACAAACCTTAAACAGTAATATAGAATCCTTTAGTTTAAATGTTGATAACTTTGCAAACAGGTGAAAGAAAAATTTCATATGAGTTCCTTTGGTTCACTAAACTTTCTTCTTTTGGGCACAGATTCTTGACTAGCAGGATTAACGTGATGAAGGACCTGTCAAAATAAAACGCTTTCCAGTTTAAATGTCTTTATTCTAGATTTTTCATACATATTCTTCCTTTTTTAAAGTTATACCTAGCACAATTATTTCCTATTAAGACAGGATATCTAGGTTACTTGAAAGTAAATTTTATTATTGGCACATTTACATCATCTGACAGCTGCTGAAAGTATATACTTGTAAAGTATAGGTATTCATTAGGTTTGCTAGAGTAATTATAAAGATAAATTTAACATTACATCCTCAACATAGTAAAATTTCTTTAGGGGGATGAGAGGGGAGTGTTTTTAATAATGGTAAAATACAGAAACTGACTGTATTTTAGCATTCTGTGAGATTTAAATCATGCTTTGTTTTAATGCATGTCTCTAATGGTCCTCAGAGAAGCCTGATATTTAATATTTGATAGACACTTTTGAATAAATAGAAGAAGAATTAGGAAAATTTCTAATAAGATTACCTGAGTTACTGAACTTTCATTTTTCTGAAAAAAAATGCACAAAAAATTATAAATAGATTTTGCAGGGAAAAAAAAAAACAAAGCTCAATACATTGTGAAAAATAAAAGAACCTAATGTCATGAAATGTCCGGTTGTTCCATTCCCTGCTCAAGACATATAAATTGAAAACAGTATTAACAAACTATTCTTGGGAATATCCATTTATAATTTATTTTTTAAAAATATCAAACAGAGGGGCTGGAGCAATAGTACCGAAGGTAGGGCATTTGCCTTGCATGCAGCCGACCCGGGTTCGATTCCCAGCATCCCATATGGTCCCCTGAGCACCGCCAGGAGTGATTCCTGAATGCAGAGCCAGGAGTAACCCCTGTGCATCGCCAAGTGTGACCCCCCCCCAAAAAAAAGCAAAAAATATCAAACAGATAATATAGAAGTAGGGTGCTTGCCTTGCACGTGGCAAACTCGGATTCATTCCTGAGCATCCCATATGGTCCCCTGAGCACCACCAGGAGTAATTCACTAGTGCAGAGCCATGAGTAACCCTCAAACCCCATTGGTGTTGGTGGTGTTCAAAATTAAATTAAGATAAAAAGTAGTCTAAGTTTATAGTTGTCCAATTTTTAACTTACTAAAAAATTCTAGACAAAAAATAAGTTTTCCCACTCAGAAGTGAAAAACACATGATCTGATTTGGTAAAATAATAAAAATTATAAACAGGATTTAGTTCAGGCAAAATTTGTTTTCCTAAAGTATAAGAAGAATATGGTTTCATTTTGGGGGAATACTTGAATTTGATAACTTAGCTTCTTTCTTCTTAACATTTTTCTTTAGAAAGCTCAGATCAAATTTGTGGCCTTATTTTTTAGCTCTATAAATAGAAGGGTCCTAATTGGGTGTTTGGGTTCTTTTTGTTTGTTTGTGTGTGTGTGTGGTTTTTGGGTCACGCCCTGCAAGCTCAGTGGTCACTCGTGGCTCTGCATTCAGCTATTGCTCCTGGAAGTGCTTGGGGAACGATATGGGGTGCTGGGGATCAAACTTCGGTCAGCCGCCTGCAGGGCAAAGCCTTCCCTACTGTACTATTGTTCTGTCCTGGTCCTATTATTCTTTTTTTTTTTTTTAATTTATTTATTTTTAATTAGAGAATCACCGTGAGGGTACAGTTACAGATTTATACACTTTTGTGCTTATACTTCCCTCATACAAAGTTTGGGAACCCATCCCTTCACCAGTGTCCATTCTCCACCACCCGTAAACCCAGTGTCCCTCCCACCCTCCCCAATCCCATCTCCCCCCCACCCCACCCTGCCACTGTGGCAAGGCATTCCCTTCTGTTTTCTCTAATTAGCTGTTGTGGTTTGCAATAAAGGTGTTGAGTGGCCGCTGTGCTCAGTCTCTAGCCCTCATTCAGCCCGCAACTCCCTTCCCCCACATGGCCTTCGACTACAATGTAGTTGGTGATCGCTTCTCTGAGTTGACCTTTCCCCGGAACGTGAGGCCAGCCTCGAAGCCATGGAGTCAACCTCCTGGTACTTATTTCTACAGTTCTTGGGTGTTAGTCTCCCACTCTGTTATTCTATATACCATAGATGAGTGCAATCTTTCTATGTCTGTCTCTCTCTTTCTGCTGGTCCTATTATTCTTATACTCATTTTCTTATTCCATTCTTTCTTTTTTCTTTTTGGGTCACATGTGGTGCTGTTCTGGGGTTACTCCTGGCTCTGCACTCAGGAACTACTGCTGGCAGTGCTTGGGGGACCATATGGGATGCTGGGGAACAAATCCTGGTTGGCTGTATTGAAGGCAAAGGCCCTACCTGCTATACTATTGCTCTTTTTTTACCCTTGACACATTTTCATTCATTTCACCAAATATTTACAAAAAAAAAGAACAAGCCAATATGGCACATCTTATTTTAAAATTATTCTACTTTTAGAAACAAAACATTTGCATATCAGAGTTGAGATTTATCGATTTATAATTTAATATACAGTAATGGTATTCTGATATTTGCCATTTTAATCCAACATGCGTGTTACTTATAAGACTTACAGGTTTTCCAGATTCACGAATACGTCTTTTTCGATTCTCTTTAGGTTTTACTGGTTGCTTTCCATTAACCTCCACAAGAAAGAGTAATTGCTGATTAGATATTTTTCAAAGAGCAACCAACACTTGATTTTTCCAACCAGAGGCAATCATATGCTGTTTTATATTTTAAAAGTTTTATCAAGACATAACTCAGATATAATTTAACCATTTAAAAGTGTACAATTCACACTTTTCACTGGAGGATGGTTCACTGTTGAAAGCTTGCCACAATTGGTGGGGCGAAAGGGCTTTTAGGATAGAGAAGGAACCACTATGACAATGATAATTGGAAATGATCACTCTGGACAAGAACTAAGTGCTGAAAGTAGGTAAAGGGACAAACATGATAACTTTTCAGTACCTATATTGCAAACCATAATGCTCAAAACGGGGAGGAGAGGGACTGAAAGAGAAGAGAGGGGAAGAGAGAGGGGGAGGGAGAGAATGAGTGACAGAAAGAGTTAGAGGAGAGAGAGAGGAGAGGTGAGAGAAAAGATAGGGAGAGGGGGGAAAGAGAGAACAGAGAGTCAAGAGAGGAGAGAGGGAAGGAGGGAGAGAAGACAGGGAAAGAGTGGGAGAAAGAGGTGAGAGGGAGGGAGGGAGAGAGAGAGAGATGGCAGGCTGGGCAGGGGATGGGTGGGTGGGTGGGAGGAAGGGAAACTGGGGATATTGGTGATAGGAAAGGTACAATGGTGAAGGGAAGAATGTTGGAACACTGTATGAAATGCAAACATAAACACCTTTGTAACCATATCAGGGCGAGTCAATAAAAACTTTTTTTTTAAGTGCAATTCAATGCGTAAAAAGTATATTCAAAGAGTTGTGTAACTATCACAGGGCTGTGTAACTATAATCACAGGCAATTTTAGAATACTTTTCATCATGACAAAATAAAATTCTGTTCCCTCAAGTTTTCATTTCCTTAATCCTTTATCATTCCTTTATCCTACTACCAGCCCTAAGACTTTCCCTCTACAGAAAATCCTATTTGAGACTTTCATATGGATGTTGAGACTTTCATATGGATAAAATCATACAATGTTTGGACTTTAATGACAGGTTACTTTCCTTTAGTAAATGTTTGCAAAGAAGTTTATCCAAGTTGTTCCTTTATCTAACTGCATAATAATCTGCTGTATGAATGTCAAATTTTGTTTATCCACTTATCTACTGACAGATAATTTTCATCTCTTGGTTTTAGTAAGTATGTGCTATGTGGCAAATACTGCTAAAAAATCAATTATCAATTTCCCCCTTCTTTTCCCTTTGTATTCGTGATAAATGTGTTGCACACTTGGTTGCAGTGCTTGCACACTTCATTGTGAGAGTCATACATGGCTTCGGTATACTGGAGGTTACACTTTGTAATGTCATCAAGATACTGAACAGCATTACTGTCAGATGGTACTCGGCATGTGGGATAGTGCAGGAGACTGAACTCACAGACTCATGCCTGCAAGGCAGACACTCTACTATTCTATTCCAGACTATGTGTGGTTTTTATAAATTATTTTGGATCACAGAGAGTTTTCAATGAACTGAGTACATGCCATGCATGTTGTATGCCTTGGGCTCAATGCCCAGAATCACATGTTCTCCAAGCACCATCAGAAGCAAACCCTCAGTCCTCTGAACACAACCAGGTGTCACCCCAAAGAAAAAAATTTGTATTTGATGACAACTACTACAAAGCAAGGTACCTTTCAATTTTATAATTTTTAGTATAGAATCTAGAGTTTCAATACATGCAAAGCATGCAGGCATGAGCTCCACTGTTGTGCTGTTTACATAGTTACTCTCACCTCACTAATAACTATTTTTGGGGGGTCTTTGAACTACAGTTGTCAGTGCTTGGTAGCTATTCCTGACTTGGAACACTGTTTGAACCCATGTGATGCCTGGGTTCAAACCTAAGAGCTCACAAGTGCAAAGTATGTGCTCTCCAGCTCTGTGGGCTATCTTTGGGTCCTAATAACTTTTAATAACAACATTTAAGAGAGTGAGGGGCTCCCAAGCAGTGCTCAGGTTCCCTGGGGGCCATTCCCAAGAAGTACTAAATCAACAGGCCCAAGGATGCAGCGATACTTGGGCTCTGGGATGCCAGTGATGACCAGGGCCACCCCTAGCAGTTCTTGGGGCCAAGCAGGGTTACACACTTAGCAATGATTGTGGCAGGAGTTGGGGGGATGAAGTACTAGGATCAAACTGGACCAGCCAGACATATGGAAAAAATGCACCCTCACCCCCATGCTATCTCACCTGTTCCAAATAAACTTTTTAATGCTCAATTAAAAAAAATAAATAATTAAAAAATTAAGAAACATGGGGCTGGAGAGATAGCACAGCGGGTAGGGCGTTTGCCTTGCACGCGGCTGACCCGGGTTCAAATCCCAGCATCCCATATGGTCCCCTGAGCACGGCCAGGGGTAATTCCTGAGTGCAGAGCCAGGAGTAACCCCTGTGCATCGCCAGGTGTGACCCAAAAAGAAAAAACAAACAAACAAACAAAAAATTAAGAAACATTAGAGAAAATCCAAAGGGTCAGAATAGAGAACAAATCTAAAAAGACATTTACCACTTTATTCTGAAAGATTTTTCCACTTCTTGTTTTACTTTCAGACACATCAAGTTCAGATGTTTTATTGACCAACTGCTCAACCTAGGAAACAAACAACCGTGTAAGCTTTTCTTGCTTTTGTTTTGAGGCTACACTTGACAGTGCTCAGAGGTCACTCTTGGCAATGCCTGGGGGCATTATATGTGGTGCCAGGGACTGAACCATGGTTGGCTGCAAGCACCATAACCCTTGTACTATATCTTCAACTCCTACAGAAGAGGCATTTTTATATAGCACAATAAAGGGTTCAAAAATTCAACCACATAAAATTCAGTCTTACACTAACTAGTGAAATCCTGCAATTTTGAGTTGTTTTCTACTGTCACAAAATAAAACCAGTAAAGTAATGATAGTAAAATTAATGCTTACATAGTTAAGTATTCACTGAAATGAGAAAGTCTTAAAAAATCAACAGGCAATATTCTTTCATGAGATAAAACTTGCAGCCTACTCCCATTTGAGAAAAGAGTCGAGCAGATGAAGATAAACTTAAATAATCAGTTCCATTATTTTCAAGTTCACTTTTTTTTTCAGGATTTTACTTTACATGAAAAACAAAATCAAATTTGTTCTGCTCTGACACTATAAAAAATGTACTGGATATTACAAGGGATGGTTGTATAAATAAATTGCTTCAACTCTAAAATCCTTTGGTTCTATGAACCATAATTAGGTTTATTAGGAAAAACTATATTAAGATTTCTCTTTACTACAGAAACCAACCTTTAATATAATTGAAAATTTTCAACATATAATTTCAGATTTTGTTAATATTACCCTAATTTTCTTTTAAAAAATGAAAATAAAATCTAAGCTACAACTAAGCATATAAGTAACGATCTTTTGAAAAAGACACTGAAAGTTGAGACAGTACTACTAAGATTATACCTGAGAACGGGAAATGGAAATATCTGGACTTTCTTTAGATTTCACAACTTTATCCTCACAAGCTAAATTTGATCCTGTTTTTAAAAAAAAAAATAGTAATTAAAATTATACAATGTAGAACTGGAAATGAATTAACCTACTTTTTTGAAGGGTGCCACAAACAGTGGTACTCTTATTCCTGGTTCATGCTTGCAGTTCTGTGCCTAGCAGTGCTGAGGGAACCACACAGTGCTGGGGATTAAATTTTCATTTCCTCATGTAAAACATAGCACTAACCTCTGAATATCTCATTGGTCCCTTTGAAATTAAAAACTTTTTTTGGTTTTGTTTTTAGACCACATTGGCAATGCTCAGAGGTTACTTCTGTCTATTACTCAGGAACTATCCTGGTGGTGCTCAGTGGACCATATCAGATGCTGGGGATTTAATCTAGGTCGGCTGTGTGCAAGGCAAGTGCCCTACCTGCTGTACTATTTTCTCTGGCCCCTAAAGAAAAATAAAATAAATTTTAATATTCTTTATTTTTTTTGCTGTGCTGAGAATCAAAGTGGTCATGCTAGTTTAATAGTCCAAACCTTCCCCCCTCCCTCTACATTTTAACTGATGTAGAGGAAAAGTTTTCTCCTCCAAAAAATTTTTACCTCCATATTCAGAAGATCCAGGAAATATTTTCTGCTCTTCCATTTTTATTTCACTGTCAAAATCATCCTTCATAATTCCATGAAAATAAAATGAACATATTTTAAAAGAAATTAAAATTGGTAGAAATATTTATAAACTTTTAGATGCAAATTTTACTATAAATTTGAGACCAGCAAGCTATTAAGAGTATCCCGCCCGCACAGCAGAGCCTGGCAAGCTACCCGTGGCGTATTCAATATGCCAAAAACAGTAACTAGTCTCACGATGGAGACGTTACTGGTGCCCACTTGAGCAAATCGATGAACAGGGAGGACAGGGCTACAGTGCAATGCTACTAATTATATAATTTATTTTACATAAAAGCTAAAACAATGCAATATTATAGTTACCTCATGCTTGCTACATATGAAGTGGTACTATAACTGCTTTATAACAAGGTAACTTATTCTCCAGATGATGTATAAAATACAGCTTTATTTTGCAGGATTGTTTTATAGGCAAATTATAAAAACATACAACTTTCCTAAAACTTAAATAAAGGCTTTTATTTTATTTTTTATTTATTTATTTTTTTTTTGCTTTTTTTGGGTCACACCTGGCAATGCACAGGGGTTACTCCTGGCTCTGCACTCAGGAATTACCCCTGGCTGTGCTCAGGGGACCATATGGGATGCTGGGATTTGAACCCGGGTCGGCCGCGTGCAAGGCAAACGCCCTACCCGCTGTGCTATCTCTCCAGCCCCCTTTTTTTTTTTTTTTTTTTTTTTAAATAAAGGCTTTTAGAACTTTAGATCATATAATTGTTTGAAGATACATATTAGACATATTCACACAACCATATATAGCTTTCATAACTCTGGAATTTATGTATATATATATATATGTTAGTATACATTATAAATATATCCCAAACTTTTTCAGGGAGTTAGTGAAGGGTAAACTCAGACATGGTATAGTAGAAATAGATTTAAAGTCTTCTTTATTATTACTTTCATTTATGACATTCCAAAGAACTTTCAATAGCTTAAAGAAAATTACACAATTTTCAGCCATATTTATTTTTAAGTTTCTTAAATTTGGGGAAGTTTTGTACCACTGTGGAGCTCAAGGATCCTGGCAGGGCTCAGGGATGATACAGAGTGATAGGAATTGAACGTGGGTTAGTCGGGTGCAAGATAAGTGCATTACCCATTGAACTATCTTTCTGGCCCCAGCTATATCTGTTTTAAAAGCAAAACTAGTATTTCTTTTTTTTTTTTCTACGAATTTTGGGTCACACCTGGCAGTGCGATGCTCAGGTATTATTTCTGGCCCTGCACTCAGGTATTATTCCTGGCAGTGCTTAGGGGACCATATGGGATGCCAGGAATCAAGCCACTCTCCCAATTACACAAATACTAATGAAATATTAAAAAACTGTCAAATATGTTATATCTCATAGCTGCTTAAATATATTTATACTTACAGAATGCTCCTTTTCATGTTCTTGATCATCTTTGTCCATGAGAATTTTTTGAAGTGGTGTTTTTATTTGTTTTGGTGATAATATACTTGAATCAATCTTTTCCATTCTTTCTTTCTCAGTGGTCACTTTGACCTTGAAGGTGTGAAAAGGTGTTGGGACTTCTCCCACATTTAAGTACATAGGTTCTCCGTCAAAAATCACTCCTTCACAATCACCATCCTTAAAACCAGGAGGCTGGTAATCTGGGGGTGTAACTTCATAAAAACAGAGTATAAACTGAACTATTTTATAATAACATCACAGAATTCGAGGTTGCATCAGCTTCCCATGACTTTGAAAATATTATTAAAATGTATAAAGATTAAAGTCATAATTTCAGGGGTCAGAGAGATATAGAAGAGCATTTAAGGTTTTTTGCCCTGTACACGGCTGACCTGGGTTTGATTCCTAGCACTACATATGGTCCCCCTGCCCACCAGGTTTAAGAGCCAGAAGGCCAGAGCACCTCTGGTTATGGCCCCCAAACAAAATAAACAAAATGTCATAATTTCAGGAGTTTTGAGAGATAGTTCAATGGGCTAAATATATGATTTGCATGCTGGCCCAGGTTTGATTCAATAGGAGTAGTCCTGAGGTACCACTATTTCAGTATGGGCCCTGGGTCCCAGAGTACCACCAGGTATGACCCCTCCAAAAAACAGAATACAAATACACCCCAATCTCCTCAAAAGTGAATAAAAGTACTACTCACTCCTATCCTCACTCTCACCCCTACCCTTGCCATTAACAAGGTTACAAGTTTTATTGATCTGGCAAATGAAAAGTGTGGTTTCAACTATTTCTCTCTCTCTCTCTCTCTCTCTTTCTCTCTCTCTCTCTCTCTCTCTCTGTATGCGTGTGCGCGCGCGCGCTTGAGCAGCGTGCGTGCATGTGTGTGTGTGTGTGCGTGTTTGTGTGTGTGTGTGTGTGTGTGTGTGTGTGTGTGTGTGTGTGTGTAGGAATCCCTAGAATCTGGAGAAGTCCATCGAAGTGGAAAAGTCTGTGTATATACTTTCTGTTCTGTCTTTGGGTCAGGTGTTTGGGTTACACCTAGCAGTGCTCAAGGACTACTCCTCGCTCTGTTCTGAGACTGCTGTGGTGCTCTCAGCCCATTGAGCTCTTATTATAGCCATTTGTGTATGTCTTAAAGATTTTGTTCCCAGGCATATGCTGCCTAAGCCTATGTGCTGCTTGTGCCCATGTGGCTGAGCATATGTGGCGCCTGAGCATATGTGGCGCCTGTATGTCCCCTCTAGAGATATGTGCTTTCATGCTTTCATATCTAATGCTGGCATGTGTGTAGGAGCTCTCTCCACCCTTGGAGAAGCCTGTGTTCTTTCTTGAGGGCATTACTCTCTCACACACACTTTCTGTTCCTCCATTCCCTTCCTAAAACCGCCAAATAAAATATTTTACTTTACACACATACAAAATGATTCTATTCCAAAATCTTATTCAAATACTAACAATTAATGCAAATTTTATAATTTTGAAACATTACAATTTAGGTGCTTAAAAACATTTTGAGGCACTGAGAGATAGTACAATGGGTAGGGTGATTCCTTGCATGAGGCCCACCCAGGTTTGATCCTTGGTACCTTGGGCCCCACTAGGAGTGATCTCTGAGAGCAAAGACTGAAGTAAGCCCTGAGTACTGCCAGGTGTGGGCCCCAAACAAACAAACAAACAAATCAAAACAAACCCCCAAACCAAACCAACTGTGACAGAAAGCAACTGTTTCACTAATAGATACTATCAGGGCTGGAGAGCTAGCACAGCAGGTAGGGCGTTTGCCTTGCACACAGCCGACCCGGGTTCGATTCCCAGCATCCCATATGGTCCCCTGAGCACCGCCAGGGGTAATTCCTGAGTGCAGAGCCAGGAGTGGCCCCTGTGCATTGCCAGGTGTGACCCCAAAAAGCCAAAATAATAATAATAACACTAATAGATACTATAGATAACAACTGAAAGGAGATGTGTTGTAAACAGTACCTTCATCATAGTAAAACAATTTCATGGTCAAACAAACATCATTAGGTAATGGTCCCAAATTTTGCATTAGGACATAAATCTTGCGAATAAGGAGAATACTTGCTCTCTTGGTGTCAGCAGATGACATACTAGATTCACTGTTTTGGTTTTTACTAGAAGAGAATCACAGATTTTGTTTATTACAAATTTACTACTTTGATATTCTTATTTCTAATAAAACATTATACTGTTAAAAGTTACAATAAATGTCTTATTTACAATATATATTTAAAATAATATATAAAACAAAAAAGTTTGAACATTCAATTTAAATATAAGATTTTAAACAAATTAAAATTGGGGTTAATTTTATATACATATATATGTATATTGAAAATATTATATTATATTTAGCTATATATATACATATATATATAGCTTTTGCCTTTGGGGTCACACCTAGCAATGTTCAGGGTTTTCTCCTGGCTCTGTGCTCAGGAATTACTTCTGGTGGTGCTTGGGAGACCATATGGGATGCCGGGGATTGAACCCGGGTCAGCCGTGTGCAAGGCAAATGCCCTCCCCGCTATACTATTGCTCCGGCCCCTTAATTATATTTCTAATCACTCAAGTATACAATAATTTGTACTCTTTAGTTTCGTTAAGCAATTAAAATAATGAGATTATCCATAGAATCTTGTCTATAAATATTTTGTAGTATAATACTTTAAAGGTTAATGGGAGATGTTTGTGAATTTTTATAATTAATTCTGACATTCAGTTTTATAGTCTTAATATTAGTGGTAATTTGTAATACAGAAAGAAAACACCAAACAATACCTTATGAGGTCCATAATTGGTCCATTATTGGTGTACTTGAATTTAAACTGGTAACATTCTGAAATTGTCTTGAACATAAAACATTGTGATTACATATTCTGATATATGGTACTAGTTGCCAAGCAGATACATGCTTTAGTGATTCTTAAAATTATTTAGTAATTTTACCTTCTATGTTAATTCCTATTGCTCAGATAAAACTTTTAACCACTAATAGTTTGGAATTTGGAGCAAGATTTATTCCCTGAATCTCTACAATATATGTATCATATCTCAACAGGTAGGTAAGGGAGACAGCATATCTCATACTTTAGCAGAATAGTTAAGTACAGAGCTCAAATCTTTAATGTATCGTAACCACAAGCAAGTCATTTAAGTCACCTAAACTTCAGTTTCCCAGCTACTATGGGCTTTCAAAGGTGTAATTTAGAATCCTTAATTAAATATCTGGTATGCCAAGCATTCACCAAATACGCATCAGCAAAGCTGTTCATTCATCAAAAGTGTGCAATTATAAAACAACTAAAGACAAACATTTTCTGAAGGGTTTCTGAAAAGTCAATAATTTATACTTGCTTTTATAATTTTGTCACCATGGATTAAAAAACATTTTTTCTGGAGACACATAAACTGAATCCATGGCTAAGCTCTATTGTTAAGTCACATGCCAGGGATAAATATTAGACAACTCCAGCTATGAGTACCAAAGAAAAGATACATTCAGAGTCCTATTTTTTGGGAGAAAGGAGGAATTCCAGAAGTTTCTGGGGCCATGCAGTGCCAGGGTATAACTCAGGTCTCAAGAAAACAAGGCAGGTGTTCCATCTCTCTATGCTATTTCCTTGATACTCCCAGGCATCTCGACAGTTCCTTCCCTTAATACTTCCACTGCTTCATTTACTTTGTTAGTGCTAATATAGGGATGGAGATCAGTTTTCCTTCTCTCTCTCTCTCTCTTTTTTTTTTGGTTTTGGGGCCAAACCGGTAGTGCTCAGGGTTTACTCTTGGCTCTGCACTCTTCTAGCGGGGGGGTGGGACCATATGGGGTGCCAGGGTTCAAACCATAGTTAGCTGCATGCCAGGCAAACACCCTACCTGCTGTAGTATCTCTCTGGCCCTAAAAACAGGAGTACTTTTAAGAACCAAATGTCAGGAGATTTTATGATTTATGGCATGATGACCTAGGATCATTTGCATAATCTTTTTTTTTTTTTTGGTTTTTGAGTTACACCCGGCGATGCACAGGGGTTACTCCTAGCTCATGCACTCAGCAATTACTCCTGGCGGTGCTCGGGGGACCATATGGGATGCTGGGATTCGAACCCGGGTCCGCCGCGTGCAAGGCAAACGCCCTACCCACTGTACTATTGCTCCAGCCCCCAATCTCTCTTTTTCTTTTATGTATATTAATCTGTTTAAATCTGTCACTGTCATCCCTTTGCTCATTGATTAGCTCGAGCGGGCACCAATAACATCTCCATTGTGAGACTTGTTGTTACTGTTTTTGGCATATTGAATACGCCACGGGTAGCTTGCCAGGCTCTGCCATGCGGGCGAGATACTCTCGGTAGCTTACAGGGTTCTCCAAGAAGGACGGAGGAATCAAACCTGGGTTAGCTGCATGCAACGCAAACACCCTATTTGCTGTGCTATTGCTTCAGTTTTGCCTCCAAAAATGTTTTTGAAGTGCAAGTATAAAAATAAATGTGAAAATACATTAAGTACAATTAAGAGCTTAAGATATTATATTTCATGTCATTTATAGGTAATATAAACATTCTACTTCTTTACTAGTACTAGTTTAAGCATACTTACATGAGGGTCTTCTGGATTGGTGTAAACCTATTAAAAATAATTTACAACCGAGTTATAAGAGTTCATATTAAAGAAGAAATAATTATGTTTAAACTGTTAATTGGCAGCAAAACATATAAGAAATGAACCATCAAAATATTAATTTGTTTTGTTAAAATAGTGATAAAATCAATTGATGGTTTTAGTATCCTTTAATTAAGCAAGGCCATATCTGAGACTTAAAATTTTTTTTTTTCTTTTTGGGTCACACCCGGCAATGCACAGGGGTTTCTTCTTGGCTCTGTACTCAGGAATCACCCCTATCGGTGCTCAGAGGACCATATGGGATGCTGGGAATCGAACCCGGGTCAGCCACATACAAGGCAAACGCCCTACCCGCTGTGCTATTGCATCAGCCCCGAGACTTAAAATTTTTTAAAATACTTACAGCTAGAACCACCATCCTTAGCTGAAATACAACAAAAGAAAAAAAATCTTACTTTTATTGCATAAAATATTTTTTCATAATGGATCCTGAGAATTTTTTGTCTCTTTCATCAAATAAATACTGCAGAAAATATTTTATGGATGACTGGTTAAAGAAACTCTGGTACATCTATACAATGGAATACTATGCAGCTGTTAGAAAAGATGAAGTCATGAAATTTGCATGTAAGTGGCTCAACATGGAAAGTATCATGCTAAGTGAAACGATCCAGAAAGAGAGGGACAGACATAGAAAGATTGCACTCATTTGTGGAATATAAAATAACAGAGTAGGAGACTAATACCCAAGAATAGTAGTATATAATACCAGGAGGTTGACTCCATAGCTTGGAAGTTGGCTTCACATGCTCGGGGAAAAGTCATACCAAATGGAGAAGGGAACACCAAATAAAATGTGATTGGAGATCCCTCGTGGTAAGGGAAATGCGTGCTGAAAGTGGACTAGTGACCGAACATGATGGCCACTCAATATCCCTATTGCAGACGACAACACCCAATAGGAGAGAGAGAGAACAAATTGGAATGCCCTGCCACAGAGGCGGGGTGGGGTTGGGGGGATGAGTGGGAGGGATACTGGGTTCATTGGTGGTGGAGAATTGACACTGGTGGAGGGATGGGCTCCCGAACACTGCACGAGGAAAAAACAAGCACGAAATGTATGAATCTGTAACTGTACCGTCACTGTGACTCACTAATTAAAAAATAACAATAATAAAAAAATTAAAAAAAAAGAAAATAAAAATCCAGAACTTTAGCATAAAAAAATAAAAGAAAATATTTTATGATGCATGCGAAAGAAATACTTTTACTTGTCTGCTTTGGGGCATACCTGGTGGTACAAGCTCAGGGGTTATTCCTGGCTCCACACTCAGGGATTATACCTGGTGGGGGTGAGAGGACCATATGGGGTGCTGGGGACTGGACCATGGTAAGCCACGTGCAAGGCAACCATCCTACCTACCAGCCCCTTTATTTCATTTTTTAAAATACTTCTTGGCAAATTTTATTAATTTTATTGCCTTTAAATATCTGTAGCACTGTTGTCCCGTTGTTCATCAACTTGCTTGAGCGGGCACCAGTAACATCTCCATTGTGAGACTTGTTACTGTCTTTGGCATATTGAATATGCCATGGGTAGCTTGCCAGGCTCTGCTGTGCGGGTGGGATACTCTCGGTAGCTTGCTGGGCTCTCCGAGAGGGAAAAAATTTATATCAGTAAAAAAATTATATTTGAAACTATATTTATATTATATATAATGTATTTAAAATATATTTTATATTAAATTTATAATTATAAATACATAAAATTTATATGAAAATTTATATTTTTAAATACTTATCGGCCTTTAAATATCAGTATTTAAAATATTCAAATGTTCAAATACACCCATGCTAATTTCAGTGCTAAGTATAATAGCCAGGTTATGGAAACAACTCAAAAGTCCAATGATGAATATATAAAGAAGTAGTGATGTATATTTATAATGTAATACTACTCAGTTATAAGACAAGATGAAATCTTGCAGTTTTCTGCAACTTCAAACTGGAGGGCATCATGTTAAGTGAAAATAAGTGAGAGAGAGAGGACAGATGATTTCACTCCACTGTGGTATATAGAAAAACAAAACATGGTAATATATAGTTTCAAATAATGACAAACCCTTCGCCTGTAGATTGCAAAAATGAGATTACAGAGCAGCGGGGATAGTAGAACAAGTGGATCAGAAGTGACCTACAGACAGTGGTAGAAGGTCTTAGACATTTTGGGGGTGATGGTGTAATAATTTTTTGTTTGTTTTGGGGCCACACCTGGTGGTGCTCATGAGTTACTTCTGGCTCTGGGCTCAGGGGTTACTCCTGGTGGGAGTGGGGACATTATGTGGTACTGGAAATCAAACCTGGGGCAGCCATGTGCAAGGCAAACTGCAAATTCCCAAATTCTCTACCTGCTGAACTGTTACTCTTGCCCTAGATGTAGTAATTCTGTATACCAAAACCAAAACATTAACATGTCTTAATTGTATTAGTGAAAAAAAGTTAATATTTTTAAAAATTCAAATGTTCCAACTTTTTTCTATGGCTTTTGACAATCTGGTTTAAGTTGTTTTACTACATGTTCTATTTGCAGAACATAAACTGCAGAAAAAAATAATTCATATGACTTACATATTTTTTCTGTAAAGCATCGTAACATCCTAGCATCCTACGAAAACAAACAAACCCAGAATTCATTTTAGACTAATGCAGTTCCAGAAAATAGTACTTTCAATAAATACTTATACTATCTTATTACCAAATACATTATACATTACTAAAACAAAGTGTTATTAAAGCTCTCCTCTCATCAATTCGTTAAAATAATCAAAAAGTAACATGGCAGAAAATGAAATGATTATAAAAATGAGATGTATAAAATATGTGACAGCTATTTATTGGGAATCATAGGAAAATATAGTCAGCTCACATGTATTCATTTTTTTTTTTTGCTTTTTGGGTCACACCCAGCATTGCACAGGGGATACTCCTGGCTTATGCACTCAGAAATTACTCCTGGTGGTGCTTGGGGAATGATATGATATGCTGGGAATAGAACCTGGGTTGGCTTCGTGCATGACAAACGCCCTACCTGCTGTGCTATAGCTCCAGCTCAAGCCTGCTCACATGGAGCATGAAATAAGACAAATTCTAATGCAAAAACTACAAAGACTGCAAAAACACTACCTATGGATAATGGTAGACACAGTAAAACTGGGTTAAATATGGAAAGGTTTCTGGGGTACAAATAACACAATTTAATAAAAATGTTTTCTATTGGGGCTGGAGCACATTTGCCTTGCACAAGGCCGATCCGGGTTCGATTCCCAGCATCCCATAGGATCCCCCAAGCACCACCAGGAGTAATTCCTGAGTGCATGAGCCAGAAATAACCCCTGTGCAATGGTGGGTGTGACCCAAAAGGCAAAAAATAATTCTATTATTAGGTATTATTATTATTGTTTTATTGAATCACCGTGAGAACAGTTACAAAGTTTTCCAGTTTAAGTCTCGGTCATAGAACAACAATCAAACACCCATCCCTTCACCAGTGCACATTTTCCACCACCAAGAACCCCAGTATACCTCCCTTCCCACCCACCCCCCACCCCGCCTGCGTAGCAGATGATCTCCACTTTACTCTCTCTCCACTTTGATCACATTCAACATTTCAACAAAAGACCCACCATTATTATTTGGAATTTTCCCCAACAATCAGACCTGCCGAAAAGACATCATTAGATAACTTGTTTTCTATTGCTGGTTATGAAGAGCATATGATGTGCGGCCGCGTGATTTTGGATTTCTGATATTTTAGTAGTAAGTCTGGAGGGATTTCTGCCAAAAGCCTCTGGGTTCCAAGATCGGTTTGTGCGCCTCTGGGATCACTGCCGTTCAGGATCCAGGGGAGCCGTTTGTGGGTGGCGATGGGGCCTCATTGGAGTGGGGAGAGGGGCCAGTTCCACCCTCCATCCCATGAGGCCCCAGTCTCGTCACTGCAGTCTCATACCTGGCTGTCCAATAGGCTCTGAAAAGGAGGCGGCCACTGCACCACCGGAGGGAAAAGGCTGAAGGGACAAATACCTCTCCCCACCCAGGGTGGCCCAGTGCCGTAGTTTAATGCTCAGTCCTGATGCATTTCTGCCAAAAGCGGCTGGGTTCCGAGATTAGTTTGTGTGCCTCTGGGATCATGGCCATTCAGGAGCCAGAGGAACCATTCATGCGCCTATTAGGTATTATTTTACTTACCACTTCACTAACTGAGAAGATCCTGGACAGCTTTTGTCTTCTCTCAGAATTTTGACACAAAGATCTAAACACAAAAATGATGATATAAATATAGATCTATTTAGGATTTTAAATAGGTAGAAATTTTAAATGATTCTTTTCTCTCTGCATATTATAAATATATTACTGATGGCAATAAACTTACAGTAACTATTATTATATATTTACATATAAATATATATTAAATACTATATAAAGGTAGTATATAATAAATTGGCCTATAAACTAATTAATGGTGACAGGATTTTGGGCCAGAGAGACAGAATATAAGTTAAAGCACAACTCTTAGGGCCAGAGTAATAGTACAGTGGGCAGGGTGTTTGCTTTGCACACAGTTGACCAGATTTGATCCCCAGCACGTCATATGGTCTCCTGAGCTCACTAAGAGTGATTCCTGAGCACAGAGTCAGGAGTAAGCCCCTACAACTGCTACCTGTGTTCCCCCCAGCCCCCCAAAAGGCACAAGCCTTACATGTGGCTGGCTTTGGTCTGATCCCCACAGTCTCCTGAGTATCAATTGGGTACAACCTTGGAGGTCCAAGAACCTAGATGACCTTGCCCTGCTCCCCCGAAAGAGCACTAGCAGGTGAAATTATACTTGAGAAATAGAGGAAAAGTTATGATTCTTTCCAAGGATATTGAATATACTTTTAAAAACAAGCTACTTAGGGACTGGGGAAATATAGTATAGGGTTGTTAAAGCACCTGCCTTGCATGCAGTCAACCTTGATCCAATCTCCAGCACCATAAATGGTCCACCTAGCACTGGCAGGAGTGATCCCTAAGCACAGAGCCAGGAACAACTCCTAAGCAGTATTGGGTATCCCCACCCCAATATCTAAACTACTTAGATATCGGCGAGGGATAGTATAGAGTGAAAGTGCTTTCCTTGCATTCCACCAACTCTGATTTGAATCCCTGCACCACATTATCTCTGGTCCCCCAAGCACCACCAAGTACAAATCCTCCAGGAAGAGCCCCCTGGCAAGACCAGTTCTTAGGGTGGTCTCTCCCTGAAGAGGACAAACTACTTATTTATAAAATTTAATTTTTTTTGTTATAGTAACTGTGGAAAACTCCCAAACATACACCAGTTAATGAACAGATTCACATGAATCCAAGGGCTAGAGGTTAAGTACAGAGTACAGAGGTTAAGGTACTTGCTTTGCATAACCCTGACTTAATTCCCGGCAGTGTATATGGTCCCTATTCAATCTCCTGCACTGCATATTGTCACTCACTGCCATGAGTGACTACTGAGCTGAGCCTGGAGTGGCCCCTGAGTATTGTCAGGTGTAACACCCCCCCTAATGTGGTATATCTATATAGTGAATATAAATGAAGTATCTTAAGTTTAAAAAATTAAAGTTTTAGAGTAAGCCTAAATAAAAATAGCACATTTAAAGAAAAATTCAAATCAATACTATTACCATCTAGATATCTTGTTCCATAAGCACGTTCTGGAAATATTCCTCTTAAATATGTGATGCAGGATACTGAAACTGCTAGGAGTCTCTTTACTAACACCAAAGATTGCTGTTCAGTTGGTATCTTACTGGGAAACACTAAAGCACTCTAAAAATCAAAGAAAATTAAAATATTTTATTTTATTTAGATTTGTTAAAAACAAAGTTTTCCACTCTGCAGTCTTTTCGGAATGTAGGTGAGCATATCCAAGAGGGAAGAAAATCTTTCTTCATTTTCTTCCCTCCTGAATATGCTCAGCAGCCCCCACACCTGACATCCTCTGACATATAAGTAGCCCAGCTCCACAGCTATTGTGACATCTCCAAATTTTACAATATTCACAGCCCAGTAGAAGCACAGCAAATTTGATGGGAAAGCTGTGAAGAAGCCCATAAAACCCAGTCAATCTTGTGAGTGAAAACAACAGCAGAAAAGGACCAACAAGCACCAATCAGCTCAGTAAATCCTCAAGACAGTGATTTTAGTAACACCACTGTGGATATATCAATGATCACAAATTGACTTTCACTGTTCTATATTCTAATAATTCCTTTTGTGATGTACTACAAGCAATATGAAGTAAATTTGTTAGTGCATGACAATGGGACAGTATGGAGGTGGGTGGGAAACTAGGGACAATGATAGAGGGAAAGTCACAATGCGAGTAAAAATGATGTTTGGACACTGAATGCCTGAAACAACTGTATTATGAACAACTTTGCAAATTATGTTGCTTAACTTTAAAAATGCAGTTTTCCTGAACTTAAGATTTAATTTTGCATAAATATGATACCATCTCAAAGAATTTCTAACCATAGTAGTTAGTAATCCCAGAAAAGAATGATTTTTAGAGCTTTTCCGGCCCCGCGCGAGATCGACCCCGGAGGCAACTGAACCACTTTGGACACGAGCGGCACCCCCAAAATGCCTCCAAACTGTGTGCTCGGAGCTACTGGCCCAGGCGCTGCCGGCGGGGCATGGTCTTTTCTCTCTCAACTCTTTCTTTTTGAATGCAGCGAGGCAATAGCCGGTTTTTAGACTATACAGGAAGCCCGGGAAAGCTGATGGGGCGGGACTTCCGGATCCGCCCTTTGCCGGCCGACATTTAAGCACAGAGCCATGTGGGGACGCTCCTTTCCGGCCCCTCGCGAGATCGACCCTGGAGGCAACTGAACCACTTTGAACATGAGCGGCGCCCCCAAAATGCCTCCAAACTGTGTGCTCGGAGCTTCTGGCCCAGGCGCTGCCAGCGAATGATGCAATTACCAAAAGAATTTTCCCTGGACTTCATATAGAAATCCAAAACCGCGCGGCTGCTATCGCAAGACCTAATATCTCTTGATTGTCAGCAACGTGTAAATGTTCCTTTTTGGCAGGGCTTACCGTGGGGGGAAACTCCAAACAATAGTACTAAGTTTTTTGTTGAAGGGTAGAAGATTGTAGCGATAGAATTTTAGGCAGAATTTTCCCTGGACTTTATATAGAAACCCAAAACCGCACGGCCGCGGCAGCCTAATGTCATCTAATCATCAGCAATATGAAATGGTTCCTTTGTAATGGGTTGGACTTTGGGGGGACCATAATAGGGTTAAAGTTTGTAGCGACGTGTAATTTCTGGCTGTACTTTCCCTGGACTTTATACAGAAATTCAAAGCCGCGAGGCCGCTGCCATGGCCTCGCAACCTATTGTCATTTAATCATCACCAATATGAAATGGTTCCCTTTTAACGGGTCGGACTTTGGTGGAAAATCCTAACAAGAATAGTAAGTCTTTTGCTGAAATATTGAAGGCTACCAAAGTGGTAGCCATCTCTATAGACTGAACTAAGCCATATCCCCACACCGGCTGAGAAGAAATATCCTCCTTTCTCGGGAAGAAACTCGGCGTGGCGTTAACCATAGTATGATGTCCATTAAGCTGACACGGACCTGGTGGCGTGGGAATGGGATACAAGGGAATAAATTATGTACTTGGAACAGCGGGACGATGGTGGAATCTCGAGCCGGGGCCGATACCAGCGTATTACTTTTGGTTCCAGAAACTGCTTGCACACATTCTACCAAACTATCAACTAAGCCAGAGCCCCACGCCAGCTGATGACGGGAAATAACCATCTTTTTTGGTTTGTTTTCCCTTTGTCAGGCAGCGTGGTGATTACTAAAGAGGCGTGATCTCGGTGGCGCGGGACGAGGGGGGGAAAAAATAGAAAAGTTATGTAAGAAACAGCAGGACTTAATATCTCTACATTCTCAGCAATGGAGAGCCATCAAATGCTTCCTTGACAGTGGGACTGTCTTTTCTTTTTTGGGGGGAAACCCTAGCAACAATAGTGAGTTATGTGTTGAAACATGGACTGTAACCAAGATAAAGCGTAAACGAAGTGAAACTTATCACGTACAAGGGTGGGGACTGGGGGGCGAGAGGGGGCGGGAGGTATAATGGGGTGGTTGGTGATGGAATATGGGCACGGGTGAAGGGAAGGGTGTTTGAGTATTGTATAACTGACATAATCCTGAGAACTATGTAACCCTCCACATGGTGATTCAATAAAATTTAAATTAAAAAAAAAAAGAATGATTTTTAGAATGTGAGGGGTTTCCAGGCTAGCAGCCTAAGATGACCTGAAAAAAATGCTTAAAAATGGTGTAAGGCACTTGCCCTGGCAGACAACTGGGCGTGGTTCAATCCTGAGCATCCTATATGGATGCTTATATATGCAATAAGTGATTGCAGCTCTGAGCACTGAAGGAATGGTCCAAAAAAACAAGAATGGTGTTTAAAAAATCCTTTTGCAGGTTTGTATGTAAGTTCTATAAAATATATGAGTTATTTACATACTTACTTAAGTATGTAAGTATTTAGCACTAACTTCCTGTTTGATTATTGCCCAAGCTTAACACAACTCACCATAATGTAAGATCTATGCAAGGAAGACAATTTCATCTTTGTTTGCATGGTATAGATATTTATTTTGTAGGAGTGGAGTGGACCACTATAAATAATATCATCAAGGAAAACGTACTTATTAATATCTAATATAATTGAATTTCAATCAGTTATTTAACACAATATACCAGAATTGTCTACAAATAACTTTATTTCTCAAACCATTAATTTCCTGGTATCATTAACTCCTCAAGCAGTTTAATCTTAAATCCCAAATAAAAATTGTTCAAACCTTAAGAAGTCACAAAATCAGCTAAAATCAGCTAAATTAAATTATGTCAAGATATTTAAAAATCATACCATGGAAGTTTTCTGCAACTGTGCCGTGGCCATATTCTGGAATTCAACCTGTAACACACACGCAAGCTTAAATTTTTATCATTTTTATGTTGAGTATTATATAACTTACTATTCTAAAGTCACCTGTTTGGGGGCAACTCATGGCTTGAGGCCCAAGAATTATTCCCTGCAGTGCCCAAGGGTACTTGTTAGATGGTAGTGGAACCCAGAGCTTCACCCAGTCTCCCAGTCCACAACCTAGAACCACAAATGCAGTGAAGGATTTCTTTACTATGTGGGATCTTGAAATGCACAGATACACATTTTACTACACAACTCTTTTTTTTTTTCCCTTTTCGGGTCACACTTAGCGATGCTCAGGGGTTACTCCTGGCTCTGCACTCAGGAATTACCCCTCATGATGTTTGGGGGACCATATGGGATGCCCGGGATTGAACCCAGGTCGGCTGCATGCAAGGCAAACACCCTGCCCGCTGTATTATGGCTCTAGTCCCTGAACAGCTCTTCTGAGTGAGGTTCCTTTTTGTTTTTTGGGCCACACATGGCAACACTCAGGGCTTACTTCTGGCTCTGTAATCAGGAATCACTCGTGGAGGTGTCAGATCATTGAATCTAGGTCAGATGCACGAAAGGCAAGTGCTCTACCAGCTCTGTCCTAAAGTAAGGTTCTTATTTAAGCCTTTCCATTAGCAAGTCTCAGAGATTGGGCATTAAGCTTGTTCTGTAAAAGAACTTTCAAAAAAGGCAGACTGGGCAGGATGAGGCTCAGGGGTAAAATGCTAGCTTCACACATCCCTGGGCTGGTTCCTGGGTTGATCTTAGGCACACTCTTCATGCTGGGGCTACAGGGCACAATAGGGCACAGGGACATGTGGAACAGAAGATCGGTCCACTGTTAGCTTAGGCTTTTGTTTGTTTTGTATTTTTTTTTGGTTTGAGGGCTACACTCAGCAGTGCTTCAGGGCCCGATATGATAGTACAGCAGGCAGGGCGCTTGCTTTGCACCGGGCTGACCTGGGTTTGATCCCTGGCATCACATTTAGTCCCCTAAGCAGTGCCAGGGTGATCCCTGATTGCAGAGTCAGGAGCAGCCCTGCACACCATCAGTTGTGGCTCCCAAATGTGGGTTATATTTGGAACCCACACAGAGCTGCAATACAGCAGGTAGGGGTTTGCTTGTATGCACCTGACCAGGTTCATTCCCCCATGGTCCCCTAAGCACCGAAAGGAGTAATTCCTGTGTGCAAAGCCAGAAGTGAGACCTAAGCATCGCTAGGTGTGTTCCCCCCCTCAAAAAAAAAAAAAACTTAAAACAAAATTAAACAAAAATTTATAGCTTCAAAATTAAGAGAAGGAAAATGTGGGGAGAAGAGTGGAGCCTCTCAAGGTGAGTTGATGGCATGGCCCAGTGCTTGTGGGGAACACAAACAGGGGTGCGGGAGACAGGACCATGGTTTGCTGGGGAGGAGGTGAGCACAGGGTGCTGGGGGACAGGGGCCCACGAGGTTTGGGGGGTCAAACCTGAGGCACAGCAACATGCACTACAGCCATTGGCTCCCTCCTGCATCACCACTGATGACCTTTCCCCCTGCTTGGTCCTGCTTCTACCATGTGCCGTGGGACGCCAGTCCACATTACAGATGTCTGTAAGAGCTCTAGCAATTTTCCTTGATTCTAACTGGGCACTCATCAATTTGATATTTTGGACCACAGCTTCCTTTTGGGGGCTTCCCCACTGTTTGTCCTTCGCAGATGATGTCCTGAGGAGAACTCAGACAGGTTCTGCTGCCTTGAACACAACCCAGGACCCCTAGAGCGCAGGAGCCAACGGAGAGGGGCCCCGACCTCAGGGAGAGGCACCGCAACCACACCCTCACCTCACACCTAGCACCCCTTCCTCAGTACCAACACCCATCCCGCACACAGGGCACTCTCGCCCAGCGCTCACCCCTCGCTCCACAGCCCGGAACCTCCCAGCCCACACCCGCTGCCCTGCCTCCCCTACCCCTGCCCACACCCCGCACCCACTCCTGCCTCCCTTCCCTCACAGTTCCCGCCCCACACTTCGAACCCTCACTACCCGCACGCCACCCCTCGCACCCCCACTTCGCCATCCCTCTTCCCCCGACGGGCCACACGCCGCTCCCCCATGCCCAACGGCTCCTCACAAAGACCTTCAGGTACGCAAAAGAGCAGCTGGTCCCAGAAGGCATTCCACAGCCCACGAACGGGCCAGACAAACAGAAGCCCCGCGCGTTACCTGCCGCGGCGGCCGGCGGAGGCTGAGGAGCGCGCGAGCAGCACGCGGGAGCGCCCGGGCGCATGCGCCGTGCTTCAACGGCCGGCCTGCCTGCCGCGCGTGCCCGACCTTTGACCCTGGCGCCACTTTCCCGCCCAGAGCGCTGCAAGAAACTCCGGGAAGGCGCGGCCCCATGGCCCAGAGGCTGACTCTCACAGTGCTCACGGCAGCGAGCCCTGCTCTGAGGCATTTCCTGCCCGTTAGAGCCGTTGCCAGGCAGCTGGGCCATCCGCTAGCACGAGATTGTCTAGAAGTTCCTGATGTTACAGTAAATGTGCAAATAAAAAAAAAGGGGGTCTGCAGATTAAAACTACTCAGAACTTGAATATAGTTGCATTAGCTGTTATAATCTCCAGGTAGAAGATTTCCTCAGAGCCAATAAGAGAGAGGAAAGAGGAAACTGGTTTCAGGGTCAAAACTGGTGAAGATTCCCCTAATCTAGTAACCATTTTCCTTTCTGTATGCTTTGTATTTTTGTTTTTTTCCACCTGCCTAATGCACCTGTCCTCGTCATGAAATTTGCTTATGAATGATGAACATGGAGGGTTTCGTGCTCTTGCATGAGTCAGAAAAGGGACAGATACAGAATACTGCACTCATCTGTGGGACATTAAAAAAAATAGTATGAGACTAATATTCAAGGCCAGGAAAAATGGACCAGGAGGACTGGACAGTGGTTGGAAGATTGCAACAAATGTGTGTGTGTGTGGTGGTGGGCAGGGGATCAAAGGGCAGTTAGGAGTTAGGATAGAGAAGGGACCAGTATGACAAAAATAGTTAGAAATGATCACTCTGGACCAGAACTGAGTGTTAAAAGTTGGTAAAGGGATATATATGATAACTTCTCAGTATCTGTAATGTAAACCATAATACCGAAAATGGTAGAGAGGAGAGAGAGAGAGAGAGAGAGAGAGAGACAGACAGACAGACAGACAGACAGACAGACAGACAGACAGACAGAGAAGGAAAGTGTCTGACATGGGAGGGAGGAAGGGGGTGGATGGGACATTGGTGGTGGGAAGTATACACTGGTCAAGGCATGGGTGTTGGCACATTATAAGACTGAAACTTAATCATGAACAACTTTGTAACTGTATATCTGTATATCTCGCTGTGATTCAATAAAAATAAATAAAGCTTCTTCCTTAAAGCCTCACTTATATCTTGCACTTAAAGTTACATGAAGTAACTTAAAGTTACAGAGACAGGAGTAATACCTGAGCACCGCCAGGTGTGACCCAAAAGAAAAAGAATTTGTAAAGGGTTCTTAAAAGAACCCTTTTTAACAGAAGTTTTGAAATAGTATCTGAAAATATTAGATTTCTACAACAGTCTTCACACACTTTCCTCTAAGGAAACTTTATTGGACCATTTTCAGCGGATTATTTATAACAAGTAATACAAAATTAATTGTTTCGGTTCCATTTGGGGGGGCATGGTTTGGGATTAGGGGTGGAAACATTCAAAATATAGTGGTGGGAAGGTGCAATAGTGGTGGGATTGGTGTTTGAATATAAATGTAATGAATTATTGTGAACAACTTTATAAAAAACAAAAAAAATTAAAATTTAGACTTCTATTATTTTGTCTTTTGTTTCGTTTTTTGGCTTTTTGAGTCATATCCAACATGCTCAGGGTTACCTCTGTCTCTGTACTCAGAAATTACTCCAGGCATTGCTTGGGGGGAACATATGGGATGCTGGGGATTGAACCCAGGCCAGCCACACAGGGCCGTGCAAGGCAACCCTACCTTCTGTACCTATAGATTTCTATTACTTTGAAAGAGCTACTAGGACATTTTAATTTCTGACATTTATAAGATACTGTCTTTCATCTACATGAATCCATTACTGATTTTTTCAACAGCTATTGAGTAGTTTGAGGCAGGTGCTGTACTATGTTCTAGGTATAAAGTAGCAATTATGTCATGATTTCTGCCTTTATTAAGCTTACAATCTAGTAAGAAAGATGTAAGACAAATATTAGTACATAAATGCATATATAATTACAATTTTGTGTAAGTATTAAAAAAGAAAAGCACAGGATTTAATGAGAAAATCAAGAGAGGAAAAATTGAACTTAGGAAGGTGCCACAGGGGTAGCATCTCTGAGGGAGCAACATTTCACTTACCTTGGAGGGAGCTTTTTCCCTCTTGGAGAAGCCCATGTTCTCTCTTGAACACATATTCTTCTTTCTCCTCCCTACATCTCTCAATTTCTTTCGATAAAAACTATTTTGTGTCACTGAAAAAATAAATAAGTTAGCTCAGAGGAGTGAATAGAAATTTTTAGGTGAGTGTGGGGAAAATATTCTGGGCAGAGAGACTAATGCTGGCAGAGACCCTGACATGAGGAAGAGCAGGCCTTAGGGGATGGCTCCGGGGTGGGTGCCTGGAGGTGTCTCTGGCCATTACAGTGGCATGGATCTCCCTCTCCTCTGAAAAGGAATATCTTGGAATCTTGGAGACCCGAGCATGCCCAGTGTGCCCAGTGTTCTGGCCCTCCCTCTGCTTGTTGCAGCTGTTGGTTGCTGGAGACAGCAGTGAAGGGAGACTTCTCATACCTTTGATAAAGCAGGAAGGGAGCTGGGGCCAGATATTAATATTTGACTACAATAATTATTTTTATGAGGAGGCATCTTCCAAGCAGTGTTCAGGAGTTCTGGGTCTCTTCCAGTGATTCTTGGCCAACGAGGCAGGAAGATACTCTCAAGGGTCAAGATGCCAGGGTGCCTGGATCCTGCAGAGCTGAGGATTACTAGCACTACCCCAGCAGTGAGTAGCGGCCATCAGGATTACACTGACAATGCTTAGCGATTGAACCATCCTGGATTGGCCTGCAGCATGCAAGGAATATATCTTTACCCTTGTTCAATCTTTCTAATTACCACACTTATTTAGGTAAGGCATTCTTTGCTTGGTTGAGCCAGAGAGAGTATAGCAGATTAGGTAATTCTTGCCTTGTATACCTAAGCACCAGATCAGAAGTAGCCTTGGCACCTCCAGCTGTGGCTAAAAAATTGATTAAAAACTCACTGTCACTGTCATCCCGTTGCTCATCGATTTGCTTGAGCGGGCACCAGTAACGTCTTATTGTGAGACTTGTTGTTACTGTTTTTGGCATATCGAATATGCCATGAGTAGCTTGCCAGGCTCTGCTGTGTGGGTGAGATACTCTCGGTAGCTTGCTGGGCTCTCTGAGAGGGGCGGAGGAATCGAACCCAGGTCGTCCGCTTGCAAGGTGAATGCCCTACCCACTGCACTATCTCTCCAGCCCGATTTAAAACTAAAGAACAATTATTTCTAGCTATAATTACCAATTATTATTATAATTACCCGGCGCCACGTAATCCCATTAACAGCCAACATCCAGAGACTATAAAACCAAGCTCCTGGAAGAGAGTGATGCAGAGTCTCTTGCCCCTGAACCTGGCTGTTTTCACCAGGATCCCTCGGAGGGGGCAGATTGAGTTTCCCTACCCGCCCTTAGCAGAGCTCTGGCAGTTGAAGACCTCCAGAACCCAGCCACACCCATGCTCAAGGCCCCTCTCCACACGTTCGGACAAGCCTCACGCATGAAGGAACTGGCAGAGGAACCCAGGTGTGCAGAACCTGCGGCCGAGATCTTCAAGGCTGCACAGATAGGGACTGGGCCTCTTCCACCCAGATTCCCCATTTTCACACCCAGAAACTGCCCCCAGCGCCATGTGATCCCATCAATGGCCAATATCCAGAGACTATAGAACCATGCTCCCAGAAGACATCTGATAGCCTAGTTTTCCCTCTTGGAGAACCTGGCAAGCTACCAAGAGTTTACTTCCCACACAGGGGAGAGGCTTGCAAGCTCCCCGTGGTGTATTCATATGCCAAATACAGTAACAAAGATGGGTCTCATTCCCCTGACCCTGAAGAGCCTTTAATGTGGCACCATTGGGAAGGATGAGTAAAGAAAGGCTGCTAAAATCTCAGGGCTAGGATGAATGGAGACGTTACTGGGCCCGCTCAAGCAAATTGATTATCAATGGGATGACAGTGATACAGTTATAATTACAAAATAAAAATGTGAATATCATCAGATGTAGAGAAACAATACTTTTTATGTATTTATTTTTTAAGGTTTTGGACCACACCCAGTGATACTCAGGGCTTATTCCTGGCAGGCTCAGGGGCCCATATGGGGTGCCATGGATTGAACACTAGTCAGCTGTGTGCAAGGCAAATATCCTACCCACTGTACTATCACTCCAGCCCCAAAACAGTACATTTAAAAAATTATCTGTTAATTTTTATTTTATTTCTAACAAATGTTTCTCCTGTCCACAATTTTTGTTTGTTTTTGTTTGGGGCCCACCCTTTGCAATGCCTTGGTCTTACTCCTGGCTGTGCTCAGGGGTCACTCCTTGTGGACTCAGGAGACCAGATGTGATTAGGGATGAAACTTGGATTGGACACATGAAGGGCAAGCACCCTACTTGCTGTACTATCTCTCTGGCACCCCCCTACCTTACACACACACACACACACACACACACACACACACACACACACTTTTTTTGGGGTCACACCCCATGCTCAGGGGTTACTCCTGATTCTGCACTCATCACTACTAGCAGTGCTAGGGGGACCATATGGGATGTGGGGGATTGAACTCAGATGCAAGACAAACACCCTACACACTGTACTATTGCTCTGCCCCCAATCCTGCCCACACACACTTTTTCAAGTCCTGTAAGAACAAAAATCTTGGAGGAAGGGAAAGCATTGCCTAGTTTTTGTTTTTGGACCACATCTAGCTATGTTCAGGGGCCACTTCCAGCACAGGTGCTCTGAGTTGTTCCTGTCAGTGTAGGGGATCTAATTCAGGCCGCTCACATGCTGAGCAAGTACTCCACTCTGTTGAATATCTGCCTGATCCTTGAAATCATGGGTTCTTAGCTTTTGCCTATCTTCTGAAGCCTTTGAACACAAAAGAAGTTTGTTTGTTTTTGGATCACACCAGGCTGTGCTAAGGAATTATTACTACAGTTCTGGGGATTGAATCAGGGTTGCTCACATTTAAGACAAGAGCTCTAACCCCTTTCCAGTTCCTCAGAATAATTTTTGGATGCATAAACTAACATACATAGGATTATAAAGGAAGGCAATTAGATTGACATAGTTATTCAAATGCTTTGAAAGGTAATTTATGCTAGAGCAATATAATTTCTTTACAAAAGCATTAAAAATAACTTGTAGTGATGAATATTCTAACAGAAAAAATTTGTAGTTTTCTGGACCAGAGTGATAGCACAGCAGGGAGGGCATTCGTCTTGCACGCAGCTGACCTGGGTTTGATTCCTGGCAACCCATATGGTTTCCCAAGCACCACAAAGACTGATCCCTGAGTACAGAGCCAGGAGTAACCTGAGCATTGCTGGGTGTGACCCCAAACTGAAAAAATAAATCCACCTTGTAGTTTAATATGAATATGTCTGTTTTTTAAGTGGTAAAGCTAGAGGTAATATTACTGTGGTAACATTAAAAATGTCGGTTTGAATTTAGTATTGAAAAAACTGCTTTCAGTTACAGGTCAATGAAAATAAAGTTGTCATTTTCCCATAAAATTCACAAATTCTCTGAATTCTAGCCATAAATTCTTCAGGAATCTGTGAGTCCCAGATAAAGCAAATCTTTTTATTATTATTTCCTTCGCTTTCTGAGACATACCCAGGAGTCACCCTTGGAGGGCTCTGGTGACCATATGGAGGGCTGGGGATCAAACCTGGGTAAGCTGCATGCAAGGCAAACACCCACTGTACTATCGCTCTGGCCCAGTAAAATTATTTTTAAGTTCAGTTTAATGTATACTACCCATGTCATATGCACATTCTTCACATTCTAGACAGAAACTTAAATGTAAAACCCAATATTCATGGGCTGGTGATGTGACTCCGGGAGTGGAGCATGTGTCTTACCTAAGTCCTGGTCACTACCTACATGCCATTGCCCTCCCACCCCCCCGCCCCCAAATAAATAAAATTAAAGTTCCCACTGACTCTTTAGAATCCATCTATTAACCTAGAACAGTTGTAAAACAGACCCGAATACGACTTAAAATGTGAGTAATGAAACTTGTATTAATTATTATTTGGGGGACCTTCCAAGCAGTGCTCAGGATGCCACTGGTGTTTCTCAGTCAGCTTAGCTGGTTACTCAGTCAAGGGCCTAAGGATGTCATGCTTTACAGACACGGTGGTGCCAGGGATACGTGGGTCATACTGGCAATGCTGGGGCCCTCTAGGACCATGCTCTGGGCCTCCAGTGCTGGTTTAGCTATGCGGGAACCATGTACTGACATAAATGAAACCAGTCGGGTGCGTGCCTAGCATGTGTCTTCATCACTATGCTATCTCCTACCCAGTGAAATCTTTGAAAATAAATACAGTTGTTTACTTGGTTTGGGAGTCACAGTCAGTGGTACTCAGGGCTTACTCTTGGCTCTGTGCTCAGTTATTAAGCCTGGCAGAGCTTGGGGAACCCTATGTTAGCTTTGTGCAAGGCAAGTGCCTTATCCACTGTACATTTCTCTGTCTCCTTGGCTGTTTTTATTGCTTTGTTTTGTTTTGGGGCCACACCCAGCAATGGCTTACTGCTATTTCTGTGCTCAGGGTACCCTATGGGGTGTCAGAGATCCAACCCCGGTTAGCTGCATGAAGGCAAGTGCCTTACCTGCTGTACTATCATTCTGGCCCCATTTGTTGTTAAGGATGACTTAATTATTTGTCATATAAAGGTCCAGATCACATAGTTAATAATTTGATAAAAATAATTGGGGGAGGGGGTAAAGAGATAGTATAGCAGATAAAGTGCTTGTTGACCTAGGTTCGATCCCTGGCAACTCATATGGCCCCCCAGGCACCACCAGGAATAATCCCTAAGCACAGAGCCAGGAGTAAGTTCTAAGCACTGCCAGATATGGATCAAAAACAAAAGAATTGGTGTATTAATTGTCAAACATTAAACTAATTATTTCAAAATGCTTGAAAATGGGTTGACCTTATACATGTATCCATGTTGACATCATTGGTTTAACATTTATTTTTCTTTTTGGGTCACACCTGGTGATTCTCAGGGGTTATTCCTGGCTTTGCACTCAGGAATTACTCCTGGTGGTGCTCGGGGGACCATATGGGATGCTGGGAATCAAACCCTGGTCGGCCGCGTGCAAGGCAAACGCCCTACCTGCTGTGCTATTGCTCCAGCCCCAACATTTTTTTTTTTAAAGAAAAATAATGAATTTATTTATTTACAAAGATAAACTCTGAGATCTGGATATTTATAAGCAAATAGTTTTTCCATTAAAGTCATCAAGTCATCATCATTATTTAGCTTTTATGCTCATGATAGATTGTAGTAGTGATTGAAGAATAAGAAAAGAATGGTAGGAGGCCATGGCACAATAAAAGATTTATTAAGCCATCAAATTACAAAATAATATCAGGTGACTTTAAAAGACAGAAGGTAAAATTTTACAGTGACAGATTCTCTTGGGCTTATCATTTATCATGTAGTTATGTCTACTGCACATTATTAGTTCACTTCAACTACTGTCCCCCAAGATTTACAAAGTTAAAAAAGTACAAAAATCAAACACTGTTTTGTAGTTCAGTAAGGAGATATGGCTCACTTATTTCTAATGATTCCAGCAGATAAAATGAAGCTGCGGAGTTTTGTTTTCCATGACTTGCTACAAATGAAGAGATGTTCTAGATTTCCGGGTAACAGGGATAGCTAGCAATCCCACAATGATTTCCACTATTTCTTGCCATCCGAATATATCCTTGTTCACCAAAGTGGAGGCCCCAGCTTTAGAAAAAGAAATAACACACACACAGAGAAAAAAAATGATTACAATCAAATCATATAATCATTTATTTCTTGGATTGCTTTTCTCCTAAACGGATTACATATGAAACACTATAAAATGAAATTAGAACCAAAAATTACAAAAATTTCCCCAGGCCTTTTAGATAATTTTCAAAGACTAGGTTAGGAGACTTTAGTGCTATATTGATGAATAGAGGTAATATTCATTAATAATCAATCTGTTAACCTTCGTGACCTGGAGGCCCGCATCTTTTTTCTTTTCGAACTGAGGTATCAGAGTTCATAGTAGTACTGAAGCCATTGATTTGGAGTGGCAGGATCGTTCCATAGTCCTTCCACCAGGGAGTCAGGCTCTGCCGCCACTATGCCACAGGCCTTCTTCCTCCTCAGCCCCCCCATTCTATTTTTCTGTTGTGTTTTGGTTTTTGAGCCTCACCTGGCAGTGCTCATGCTTATTCCTGATTCTGTGCTCAGGTGATCATATGGAGACACATGTGGTGCTAGGAATAGAATCAGGTCAACATCCTCCCCACGATACTATCATTCCAGCAGGCCTCTGCTCTATTGACCGTGACTCAGGGCTTTCCTCATTCTAAACCCTCTGTGTTTCTTTATACCGAAGGTGAGTGAGATAGAGGCTCATCTATTTTGAACAATTTGTCTTAGTTCACCAGATAGTGCTTAAAGATGTCCTATTGTTTTCTTCGCTTTCTGAGTGTGTCTGTGTTTAAGATTCTAATGTAAGCCCAGTCAAGTTTATGTGTCTAAAGTTCTAAGGTAAATCCCTTTACCTTCAACCCCAGGCTAAGTTATCCTATGTGCAGGAAAATGGGACCTCCACAACTCATTAATCTGCATTTTATATTTAATTTCTCCCTTTCTTTTTCTAAAGATAACCTTGACCCATCTTTTGGCAATTCCTTGGATTGTGCTGTTATTCTAGCCAAATGTGTTGACTGACTTAAAGTTTTCTAGATATCAATTGTATTTTAGCTTAGCTAGTTTTCTAAATTTATGGATCTGTGATAATTAGTAACATAAACTTTCCAGAATTTTATTTTAGAATCTTATCAGGTGGTATAACCTCACAATCTCTACTGCCTAATATTCAGGGATATGTCCCTGAGAATTTGTGTCTTATCATTTATCACCTAGATATTCTAATTTTATTTCTGGATTTAGCAAAAATATAATCAGAAATTTTACATTATTTTGGCTCTATGATTTTTGTTTTGTTTTGGGGGCCACATACTGTGGTGCTCAGGAAATACCCCAGGCTCTGCACTTAGGGATCATTCTTGGAGGGGCTCAGTGAACCTTATGGGGTACCTGGGAATGAACGTGGGTCAATCACATGTAAGGTAAGTCCCTTACCTACTGTACTAACTCTCTGGCTCCTCTACAAAATATTTTTACTCAATTATTCTTTGGTACTAAGTTATTGATCTCATTGTTAGATATTATCAAAGCAATCTTATCTTTATGGTTCTAATATTATTAAAGACATGATTTCTTACATTAGATGTATCTTACTTATAGAAATTCCAAGGAGGAATGATTATAGCAAAATAACAATTATTTATTGGACATTTAGTTATTATGTACAGACAATACATGTGAGGTGTTTCACATGCATTATTATGTTTAATCCTTATAATACTCTTGAGACTTTTATTCCCATTTTAAAAATGAGGAAACTGGAAGTTAAAGATATCGAATTACTGACTTAAATTCACATAGGCCATAAAAGGAGTAAGATTCTACAAAGGCCTACCTGTCACCACAGTTAACGCTTTTATTCAGTATACTTGAATCTATTGTCTAAGGAAATGAAATACCACGTTCAGAAAGGGAAACAAGTCCAGGGACAGAGACCACTTTATGTACAAGCCTTACAGATTAAGTACAAATGACAGAAGAAATATATCAAGAACAGAGGATGATTCCATATTCTTTTACATTAGGTTAGCATAGTAGCATTGTAGATGACATAATTTAGCTTTTTCAGAGATCAATAAGAACCAGTTAAGTAATTTAAGATAATTTTGCCTGAGTTTACCTCCCTGGAGTCTAGAATCTCTCTTCATGTACAAACTCTCTTTGCTAGCATTTACACAGCAATCGCTGCTGTCTTTTCTAATTTGTTTCCTTTTTAAGTACACCTCTCTCTAACAGACACTTTGTACCATAACCTTTATTTTAAAAAAAAAGCAAGAAATACCTTTAATTCATTTACTTTCTCTGCGGAAATTATCTTTATCAGCTCTCATTGTCTTATTAGTATTACTTTTTAATTTGGCAGGAGCCATAGCACAGCGGGTAGGGCGTTTGCCTTGCACGAGGCCAATCCGGGTTTGATTCCTCCCTCCCTCTCAGAGAGCCCAGAAAGCTACCGGAGTATCCCACCTGCACAGCAGAGCCTGGTAAGCTACCCGTAGCGTATTCAATATGCCAAAAACAGTAACAACAAGTCTCACAATGGAGATGTTACTGGTGCCCACTCGAGCAAATTGATGAACAACAGGACGACAGTGCTACAGTGCTACAGGTTTTATGTAAGCAGAGACCTTAATTATGGTAAATTCAAAATAAAAATACCTATAAAAATAGCTTGAAAATGTAACCCTCATTCTCATCACCAAATCACCCTCATTGTACTCCCACATTGATGGGGAGGGTCCCTCCCAAATTCCTAAGAGTAAAATATACTAGGTCAGAGATCAGTGAAATTGACAGGATTAAATCATCTTTTACATCTAGAAATTGTATCTGGTGAACCCTGCAATTTGCATATTCCCTTCTTTATAATTATGATGGAGAAATGTTGACACACCTGCATAAAGATACTACATTACGACGTTCATGGAACATATGTGTGATGGGAAGAATCTTATTCTGGAAAAACAAGTGCCCATCAACAGAAGAAAGGAAAAATTAACTAGAATGAAGTGCCCCCAGGAAATATTATGCAGCAAGTGAAAAGGGAGGCTGGACAAATTAATTGTATGCAGATGAGAGAAAGAGGTGGAGGAGGAGCAATAAGTTAAAAGACACTAAAAAGTTGTATGACCAATTCCAAACTTGTAGGCTCTAAATATATCTTAATAGGATTTCAATACAAATAAAAACGTTTTATTTTCTATTTATTATTATTATTTTTTTGGGTCACACCTGGTGATGCACAGGGGTTACTCCTGGCTCTGCACTCAGGAATTACCCCTGGTGGTACTCAGGGGACCATATGGAATGGTGGGAATCAAATCCACTGTGCTATTGCTCCAGCCACTCAAAAAAACCTTTTTTTAAAAAAAATTTTTTATTGAATCACTGTGAGATAGTTACAAGTTTTCATGTTTGTTTTACAATCTCACAATGATCAAACACCCATCCCTCCACCAGTGCACATTTCCCACCACCAATATCCCTGGAATACCCCCCCTTTCTCACTCTCCCCCTGCCTCCATGGCAGACAATATTCCCCATACTCTCTCTCTACTTTTGGGCATTATGGTTTGCAGCACAGACACTGAGAGGTCATCATGTTTTGTCCACTATCTACTTTCGGCATGCATCTCCCATCCAAACTGGTTCCTCCAGCCATCATTTTCTTAATGATCCCTTCTCTATTCCATCTGCCTTCTCCCCTCTACTCATGAAGCAGTCTTCCAGCTATGGGGCAATCCTCCTGGCCCTAGTATCTACTGTCCTTGGGTGTCAGTCTCATGTATATTCCACAAATGAGTGTAGTCCTTCTATGTCTGTCCTCTCTTTCTGACTCATTCGACTTAGCATGATACTCTCCATGTTTTTCCATTTATAAGCAAATTTCATGATTTCATCTCTCCTAACAGCTGCATAGTATTCCATTGTGTAGATGTACCAAAGTTTCTTTAACCAGTTTTCTGTTCTAGGACACTTGGGTTGTTTCCAGATTTTGGCTATTGTGAGCAGTGCTGCAATAAAACATATAGGTACAGATGTCATTTCTACTGTGCTTTTTTTGCACCCTCGGGATAAATTCCCAGAAGTGGTATTGCAGGGTCCTATGGAAGCTCAATTTCTAGTTTTTGAAGGACTGTCCATATTGTTTTCTAGAAAGGCTGGACCAGTTTGCATTCCCACCAACAGTGAAAGAGCATCCCTTTTTCCCCACATCCACGCCAGCACTGCTTGCTTTTGTTCTTTTGAATGTGTGCCAGTCTCTGTGGTGTGAGATGATATCTCATTGTTGTTTTGATTTGCATCTCCCTGATGACTAGCAATGTGGAGCATTTTTTCATGTGCCTTTTGGTCATCTGTAGAACTTTCTTTCTTTCTTTCTTTCTTTCTTTCTTTCTTTCTTTCTTTCTTTCTTTCTTTCTTTCTTTCTTTCTTTCTTTCTTTCTTTCTTTCTATTTCTTTCTTTCTTTCTTTCTCTCTTTCTTTCTCTCTCTCTTTCTTTATTTCTTTCTTTATTTCTTTTTTCCTTTCTTGGGGGAGGCACACCTGGTGGTGCCTAAATCTAACTCCTGGCTCTATGCTCAGGGATTACACCTGGTGGTGCTTGGGGGACTATGTGGGATGCCAGGGACCAAACCCAGATAGACTGCATGCAAAGCAAACACCCTCCCCGCTGTACTATTGCTCCAGCTGCATCTGTGACAACATTGTTCTGATTCATTTTGCTATGTTGGCTTTAGCATTATTTCTTAATTTTTTTATATCTTAATTTTCTATCAAAGCTCATCTGTTCCATAAATTTAATATATTGCTATTATGTGGGTGAAAATTAGTTCACAATTTCTAAAAATAACCTTTCTGCTAAATAACCTCTCTGTCATCGTAACCTCTCTGCTAAATAACCTGTTAAACAACTGACCTCCACGTCCAACTTCCAACTTGACAACTTCTTGAAAAATCCGTATCTCACAGGGTATGGTCAACCTGTACCTGCGGGGTGAGTGCATCAGCAGCCTGATGGTGCCTTCAGGCTTCCTGACACCCCAGAATTACTGCTGTGCCTTTGGCTGGACCCCAACAACTTGGGACTAAGTTTACCAAGAAATTAAATGCCAAAAGTTAGGTATGTGGGAGCCATGCCCACAAACCACCTCAGGCTCAGCTATACAAGCTCATTTATTGGCCGTATTTCAGAGACCCACAGATAAATCTTGAAAGAGCTCAAAACCACAGTTAATCTCATACCCACGCATGGCTGAACAGACTGGGGTAAATCAGAGGGGGGCAGGCCTACCCAAGCAGAGCCCCTGGTAGCTACTTGCTTCCACAATCCAAAATTGCCGCCATACCCCCAGCCTGACTCCACCGTCTCAGGATGGACCTCACCAAGATAAAATCTGCTGAAAATTCGGGTATGAAGGTTTTGTGACTGAAATCTCCAGGCTTTCACGGAGTTGGGGTAGCTACCTGCCCCCACTTCCCAATACACATGGAAGCACTGACAGTCACCCCCATGAACCAACTCCAGAACCACCCTGTAAACTATTACTGGCCTTGCTTCAGAGACCATAAATAAATCTCAAAGGAGATCAAAAGTCAGAGACACAGCAGTGAGTCCTGGAATACACCACAGTGCTGGAGATCTCTCCAGGCCCCATACCAAGCCAATTTCACCAGGGGACCCCAGATGGGGCAGGTGTAGTCCCCCCACCTACTCCAGATGGAATCCCAGCCACCAAGAGCTTCCACAAGCAAGGCCCAGGTATGCAGGTTCCAGGACTAAATCTCCATGCCGCATGGCGGCAGAGGCATGGACCTGGCCCTCTCTGGTTCCTCACCTGCTCGTCAGCCTGGCTGTCATCCCCACAATGTACCTTCGGGCATCATCTTAGTGCACCAATAGCCCTGGTCCAGAGATGCCCAATTGAATCCCAAAATGGGTTAGTGCTCCACAGAAATGTCTCTGGAATTGAACCATCGACAGTCTAGGATTCCAGAAGCATGCGTCTGTGACACCCATGATATTCAAAATGAGCAACGGACAACAAATGATCTAGCATCTGTCCCTGGCAGGCAGGCTTGAATGGTGGTGGGAAAGTTCGAGCAAAACATAATGCCCAAAAGTAGAGAGAGAGTATTGGGGAAATTGCCTGCCCTGGAGGCAGGGTGAGGACTAGGATGCATGGGGGGGTGGATACTGGGGACACTGGTGGTGGAAAATGTGCACTGGTGGAGGATGGATGTTCAATCATTGTACAGCTGAACCTCGAACATGGAGTCTTTGTAGCTGTATCTCATGGTGATTCAATAAAAAAAAAAAAGTAATATGGAGTTCATGCCCAATTTAATCAGCTTAATCAATGGCTGAATAAATAGCAGCACTCCTACATTTAAAGAAAAAGAAAAAAGAAAAATCCAAATCTTATCCCCAACCTACCCTACTACATCCCAACTCTTCTCCATCATTCTCTCTTGCTCCCTCTCTCTCCCTCCCTCTCTTTCTCTCTTCCTCATTTGCCCCCTCTCTCCTCAGCAACTCTTAAATCATATTTCCTCTCTTTCCAGCTCTTTTTCTGTCACATTCCTGAAAAGGATTTTAAAATAAATTCAAGGGGGATATTATTTCCTTTTTTGAATAACAACATCACAATCATCAGATCATCAAAGCCTCATGTCAACTTGGCATTTTGGTCATATATTTTTTAAAATATATTTTTATTCCCTTTTTTTTTTTTGCGTTTTGGGTCACACCTGGCGATGCACAGGGGTTACTCCTGGCTCTGCACTCAGGAATAACTCCTGGCAGTGCTCAGGGGACCATATGGGATGCTGGGAATCGAATCCGGGTTGATGGCGTGCAAGGCAAATGCCCTACCTGCTGTGCTATTACTCCAGCCCCCTTTATTCTCATTTTTTGGTTTCTGCTTTTGGTCACACCTAGCAGTGCTTCATGTTTAGTCCTGCCTCTGTGGTTACTCCTGGCATCTCTTTCTTATTCTTAATGGTCCTGCTCTGAATTTAGCTCCATCCTCAACTTTCATGATACTTTCATCCCCCAGGAAAGTATCCTCTTAAATGTAGATCATGTAGGGGCTGGAGAGCTAGTACAGCAGGATGAACATTTGCTTTGCACATTTTGGAGTTCTAGAGTAGGACCCATAAGATATTGAATTCCTTGAACATGCTAACATACATGTGAGAGAATATAACCATGTAATTAAGTCTGAAAGGCAGGGTAGAGGGCAAAGTGAGAGCCAGAGATTTGAAAGTTTCAACATAGGAGTTATAGCAACAATGAAATCATGATACCAAAACAAAATGTAGAATAAGAAGAGTAATGGGCTGGGGGAGTAGGTAAGACAGCTGAAGGGTCAGAGGCCTTGCATGAGCAGGCCCCAAGTTCAATCCCTGGCACCCTCATGATCCTCTGAACACTACCAGGGGCCCTAGAGGCGCCTGGGCATATCCAAAAACACCCATCATTAGGTCCTACCACTGAACTGTCAGGTCTAGTTGGTAGAAGAGCACCTGAAGTGACCCTTGGACCTCCTAAACATCCCCAACCCCTGCAGAAAATGACGAGTAATCAGGGCTGGAGTGATACATCAGAGGGTACTTGCCTTGTACACAGGTGACTGGGTTTGATCCCTGACATACCCACATGGTCCCCCAAGCCCTGCCAGGTGTGATCCCTGAGCACAGAGTCCAGGAATAAGCTCCGAGCACCACCAGGGCTGGCTCAAAAAACAAACAAAGAAATACACACACACACAAAGAAGAATAACAGATAGATGGGAGAGTCCTGAAGGAAAAAACAACAACATATAGGGACAAAGCAGAGAAATAAGAGAGACCGAGAAGGAATTAGCAGTGTAGGGCTCTGCAGATAAATCATGAAAAGCAAGTGCTGATGGCAGAATGGGAAGTAGCAAAATGGGACACTGGGTAATTTGGAATAATCCTTCTGAGAAGTTATCAGTGCTTATAATCATCAAGTTCATCATCATCGTCACAAGAAAGCATTTGCTATGAATTTTTTAAATCTTAATAAAATGTACATTAGAGTATAAAAATATTACCTGTTTTTCACAAGCCAGTAATCTTTCCCATCCAGGTTGCCATAGCCGACCACGAGTACACCATGATTCACTTTCTTAGTGCAGGACGCATCAAAGTAGACACCTGTGAGCCAGCACAGGGCAGAGAAAAGTAGTGAATGGCATGGGGTCATGAAAGACTTGGAAATGTCGTTACTTTCATCAGACTGTTTATAATACTGTACTGCAGGTTTAAAATGTCTCATATATAAGTTATGCAGGGATCAAAGATTTGCTATCAGTGTTATCTTTGTCCTTTTTTTTTGCCATATGTGGCATTGAACCCTAGTTTTCTGACAAATCTTTGACAAACCATTGCCTTTTTCTTTTTGACTTATAGAGTGCCAGTTACTATATTTCTTTGATATATTCCCCAATTGTTTGCCCATGCATTTTCATCCTTTACTAAATGAAATAATCATTAAGGTGAGCATTAAAAGAAAATAATGGGGCTAGAGCAGTAGTCCAGTGAGTAGGGCAGTTGTTTCTCTGAATTTGTTTCCTTGGCACCCCAAAGGATTTCCTGAGCCCTATCCAGGAATGATTCCTGGGCACCCCTGGGTGTGGCCCATAAACCAAAAATGAAAAAAAGAAAAGAAAAAAAGAAAAAGCAAAGAAAAGTATATCAGATACTGGAGAGATAATACAGGGGTTGGGCACTTGCCTGAGTGCCACTGGATATGGTCCCAGCCTCCTGCCCCGTGCTCCCAAAGACGAGAGCCTTCCACTGTGTTTAACACAATGTTCGGCCATTAGTGGTGCCCTTCTGTGCCCTGCCAGACTCTCGAGACAGTGGCTTCTGGGCTATCTAGCCAAGCACAGGATGACAGCCAAACAGCAGTTCATAATCCGGGTAGACTACTTTCAGACTTCAGGAAAATGACTCTTTTAAGATTTTGCTTTTTTAACTTGCAAAATAGGGCTACTGTGAGGATTACACAGACAGGGGACAGGAAGAATTCACTATAGGAATTGGCATTAATGTCAGTAAGCTTTGACAATTATTATTGATGAATTGCTCTATCACTGTTCCATCACTGATCAGATCTGTGATGAACAGGGAAATAATCTACTGTTTGAGACTGGAGCAATAGCACAGCGGGTAGGGCATTTGCCTTGCACGCGGCCGACCCAGGTTCGATTCCTCCCTCCCTCTCAGAGAGCCCGGCCAGCTAACTACCGAGAGCATTTTGCCCTCACAGCAGAGCCTGGCAAGCTCCCGGTGTCATATTCGACATGCCAAAAATAGTAACAACAAGTCTCACTTGGAGATGTTACTGGTGCCTGCTTGAACAAATTGATGAGCAACGGGATGAGAGTGATACAGTGATATTGATGAATTGAGGTGTGTACAATAGTTGATTAAAAAAAAAGGAGAATTCTGTTGGATTTAAACTCCACATGGAAGGATGATATCCTTTCTAATGGAGTCTGGGGGGCATTCAGCCCGGGGACCTTCTCAGTGGCGTTACCGCTTTTGTAGAGGAAGAAGGAAGGGTGGCTCGCGTCGATAGCAACAGACACGGGTCCTTTGTTGGCCACTGCCTCCTTCAAGACATCTTCTCTGCCAAAGGGAAGCTCAACATATTTCGAACACGTGGCAGCTCGATTTTTTGAGTCATACTTGCACTTTCCATCCTGTAAAAAAAATTATATATATGTATAAGTATATATGCACAGACATATCTATTAGATAAAGAACTATATTTCCAGTTCCTTTATAAATCATAGAATACTCCTAGATTTCAAATGTGTTTCCTTTCATTATTTGGCCTTCTCAAAGGTCTAAAGTTCCTCTCTCCTTTTTTTTGTTGTTTTTTTATTTATTCATTTTTTCTTTTGAGTCACACCCAGTGATGCTCAGGGGTTACTCCTGGCTCTGCACAAGGAATTATTCCTGGCAGGGCTTGTCTTCCCTCCTTTTAAAGAAACAAGAAATCAAACATCCAAACGCTCAAAGTTCTGTTTCAGCAATAACAGGGAAAATATAAAACTAGCTTATTTCTTTAAGCTGTGAGCATCTTCATATATGCCACAGTTCTAAGACTATGGTTCTTAGAACAGGAGGTGGATTGTAGGGGAATGCAACAGAAAGACTGTGTTTCCAGTCTAGATCTCAAAAACTATTTTTGGTGATAGAATGCTTGTTAAATGATCTGTGGTTAAATGATTTATAAAGGCAAGGTAATATTAGACCCATTTTAAGTGGAAAGGGGAAGTAACAAACTTACATAAATTTGTTGTATATGCAACTATGTTTTATAAACTGCTTAATAGGAAAAAGAACTTAAAAGAAATAAACCCTAACAATAATGATAATATTAGGAGGTGTTTGAGTGACAATTTCACTCCTAAATCTTCTGCAAAATGAATATATTATTTTTATCTTTTTTTTTTGGTTTTTGGACTGCACCCTGTGATGCTCAGGATTTACTCTTGACTCTGATCTCAGGGAGAAAGAAAGAGAGAAAGAAAGAAAGAAAGAAAGAAAGAAAGAAAGAAAGAAAGAAAGAAAGAAAGAAAGAAAGAAAGAAAGAAAGAAAGAAAGAAAGAAAGAAAGGAAAGGAAGGAAGGAAGGAAGGAAGGAAGGAAGGAAGGAAGGAAGGAAGGAAGGAAGGAAGGAAGGAAGAAGAAAGGAAGGAAGGAAGAAGAAAGAAAGAAAGAAAGAAAGAAAGAAAGAAAGAAAGAAAGAAAGAAAGAAAGAAAGAAAGAAAGAAAGAAAGAAAGAAAGAAAGGAAGAAAGAGAGATAGAGAGATAAAGAAAGAGAGAGAGAGAAAGAGAGGAAGGAAGGAAGGAAGGAAGGAAGGAAGGAAGGAAGGAAGGAAGGAAGGAAGGAAGGAAGGAAGGAAGGAAGGAAGGAAGGAAGGAGACAGACAGACACAATTGCATGTGACATACCATGGCTTTGTAGGGGTAGGATGTCTCAGAGTCAATGCCGTTGTTGTCGATGATGTACTGGAAGGCCTGGGTCATAAAGCCACCGTTGCAGCCTTTATTCTCGTACTTCCCTTCACTGGAGCAGTCCACCAGGTTCTGTGCACTGAGCGACACCAGCTTTCCTGTTTTCAGCTTCAGCTGTGCTTCCAGAGCCCCCACAGCACTGAATGCCCAGCATGCACCACACGAGCCCTGCAGCAGACACAGTCACAAGGTCAAGAACAGTGACTCCCAACAGGCCCGCCTGGCACTCAGTGCCAGGAAGCACTGTCCCCACTGTCTTTAGGCAATAGGAGGGAAGGCTAACTGTCTGATTGTTCTCTGGGCCAAGCCCAACGCTGATAGAGATTTTCAAAGAGCTACATTCAGATCACATGTGCCACTTCAGATGTGTGGAGAAAGGCAGAGATGGTCCAGAGGGTAAGGCTCTAGATGCAGTGGTAGCCTGGACACTGGTTTGAAGCCCACCTCAGCATATGGATCCCCGGCACTGCTACATGAGGCCCTAGAGCACCTACAGCCTTGGGCCCCCAAAACCAACATAAATAAATAAATAAATAAATAAATAAATAAATAAATAAATAAATAAAATGTATTAAGAAGTGTTATTGGAAGGTGAGAGATGGTACACTGGATAGGGAACTTCTCTTGCACATGGTGTACCCGATACACCATGTGGTTCAATTCCTGACACCCTATATGGTCCCCTGAGCCCCTCCAGGAGTGATCCATGAGCACAGAACTAGCAGTAATCCCTGAGCACTGCCAGATGTGGCCAAAAAACCAAACAAAAGAAATTATACTGGAATAGGAGAGAAGACAGGGATTTAAAGCACTAGCCCTGCTCTTAGTCAACTCCGGTTTGATCCCTGGCACCACATATGGTCTTCTGAGCACCACCAGGAGTGGTCCCTGAGCACAGAGCTGGGAGCAAGCCCTGACTATTGCTGGTGTGGCCATGAAAACAAAAGAAAAGGACAAAAAAGAGAAGAAGGGAAGAGAAGAGGAAAAACTAGAGATAGGACTTAGTGAGCACAAACCAAATCCCAACTGTCTTCACCAACTTCATCTATACTAAATGGAGAGATGCTTACAATAAATTGATTTTGAGGCTGCTGGAATAGTTTCCTTGATCTAAAACACCCTTCATCCTCCCAGATAGCCCCCAAAACATAAAGGTTAGTAATTAAAAAAACCTTTAGCTTCAGAAGCTTTTGAATAAAAGATATTTTACAAAGGAATTGAGAGAATAAAACCAGAAATCTGATTTAGTTAAAAAATATATGTAGCACTGTAGCACTATTGTCCCATTGTTCATCTATTTTGCTCAAGAAGGCACCAGTAATGTCTCCATTATGAAACTTGTTACTGTTTTTGGCATATCGAATACACCACAGGTAGCTTGCCAGGCTCTGCCCTGCGGGTGGGATACTCTTGGTAGCTTGCCGGGCTCTCAGAGAGGGATGGAGAAATCGAACCTGAGTCGGCCATGTGCAAGGACCAGAACGATAGTGCAATGGGTAGGGCATTTGCCTTGCGCGTGGCTGACCCAGGTTCAATCCTCGTCATCCCACTTAGTCTCCCCAGTACTGTCAGGAGTAATTCCTGAGTACAGAGCCAGGAATAACCCCTGAGCATCACCGGGAGTGACCCAAAAAGAGAAAAAATGGCAAGTGTTCAGGGTCCCATTATAATCGTGTATGTGTGTGTTGTGTCCCCATTTCTACTCCCTCCACATCCTTCCTTGCTCTTTTCTCAAAGGAAACAAATTGAATTTGTTTTTGGTTAAAGCAAAACCACACTAAAGTGCTTGCAGAGAGAATGGATCTCATTCATTTATTAATAGTTAACTTCTAAGTATGTCATTTATTTGATCTTCCCAGCTCTGGTAAGAAACCCAAAACCTGTTGACAGAAAACTATTTCGGTTGGAAAGAGTAAGAGTTTAATAACACCAACAGTTTCTTCGTCTTTCCATTCTTCACTGAGCACAGGTTGGACAGCTGCTCTGAGCATTGATTCTTTTTTCTGCTCTTGGCCGAGACAGAGGCTCTGCTTAGTTATCTCTAATCTAGGGGGGGTTGTCTTCCCATTTTTTTCTACAAATAAGCTAATAGCAATAAAAAAATAACAAATTTATAAAGCCCATATTTCTTAATCCTAACAACATAAGCCTATCCAATAAATTAACCTTATTTGCTATTAAGCAAATAAGTTACTCTACTCTAGTTTTTTCTTTCCTTCCCTGAAGAATGGAGTGAGTGAGATGTGAGAATGTTCCTGGCTATGTCTTCCCCCCGCCCCGCCCCGCCCCCCCCCCCCCTACACTGGGTCACACACAGTTGGCTTGGTGGAGGACCCAGCTAGCACTGATTTTGGATTAAGGACCTGAAGGCCTTGAGTGATAGTACAGTAAGTAGGGTGCTTGCCTTGCACAGGACCCAGGCTTGATCCCTGGCACCCCATGTGATCCCCTGAGCCACACTAGGAGAGATCCCAGAGTGCAGAGCCAGGAGTAAATCCTGAGCACCGCCATATGTGGCCCAAAAACCTAAATAAAGAAATAATTTTTTTTAAAATTATAAACCCGGGGGCCAGAGCGATAGCACAGTGGGTAGGCCATTTTATTTGCCTTGCACGCCACCGACCCGGGTCAAATCCTCAGCATCCTATATGGTCTCCCAAGCACCGCCAGGAGTCATTCCTGAGTGCAGAGCCAGGAGCAACCCCTGAGCATCACCGGGTGTGACCCAAAACCCAATCAATCAATCAATCAATCAATCAATAAAACTTAGACCAGTTCCCCTAGTGCACAGCTCTTGTGTTATCTGTCTCTAACCACTGGTTAACAGGTGCTTTGAGCAATATAAATATAGTATATAATATGTGGTCCTTGGTCTCAACAAACTTATAATTTAGTTGGGAAGACAAGAACCACACATAAAAGTAGAAAGTAAGAGACTATGAGCTCTGTAGCTTTCCCTGGGGTGGGGAGGCCTGGTGTGCTGAGACTTACCTGGTATTTCACTTCAGTCACACATCCCTTTTCTCTCCAGTCCATGGACTCAGGCAGTTTCTTATTAGGGGCTGACTTGTAAGTCACATTCCTCTGCCACTGGTTAGGGACTCTCAAAGACCCCATCAAGGACACCACTTCTTCACTGGTCTACAAGGCAAATGCAGATTTTCTTTCGTTAGTATCCCGTTTTCAATGTCCTAATCATAGTGAATATATTAAGCAGAGAAGCTGGTGGTAGTTGTGACCAACACAGGGGGTGTTAGCTAACTGTTAGAGAATTATCTGGGTGTCTTTAGCCTTATATCTCGTACTGGCATTCCAGTTAGACACTCTTACTGAGAAGGAAATTAAGGGCCAGAGAGATAGGACAGTGGGTGGTGCATGTGCCTCCCACGCAACCAACCCGGGTTCAATCCCCAGCACCCCATATGGTTCCCCTGAGCCCCACTAGTGTTGGTCCCTGAGCAGAGAGCTAAGAGTAAGCCCTTAGTACCACTGAGTGTGGCCCACATACCCCCCAAAAAAGGGGGGACTAGAAAGAAATTACAAAAATGGTAAAAACTAGAGGTTATAAGGAAACACATTTGGTTTAGAGCAGTGCAGAATTTTATAAAGGACTATCTAAACAGTAAAGTTTTCTTGTGAGAAAGAATTACAAAGTAATCTAAGTAGGAATTTAATTTGTGGTGTCTTAGGATGTTCCATGATTCTTAGTTTTAGCACAATGGTTCATGGAGCTTGAGAGTTGAGCATTCAGTGGGCCGCAGCACATGCTTTGCATACGGGGGGGTGGGGAGCCCAGGTTGATTCCCAACACCCCATGACATCCCCTCCCCTCCACTCCTGCTTTGGCCCCAGGAAAGATCCGAAACACTGAGCTAGGAGTAGCCCCTAAGTGTGTGGGTTACATGTATGGCCCAAAAACAAATGAAAAAAAAAAAAGAGAGAGAGAGATTCAAAAAGATGAAGGAGGAGAAAAAAATGAAAGGAAATTTTTTTATGAAAAAAAATTTCTTTATGATACTGATAATCATCTTTTCTCTACTAAGATAGCAGGGGGACCTTAATTAAATTGTCAATTTAAACTTACAGAAATATGACAACTTACTCCCAAAATGTTGTGAACAGGCATTGAGCATCAGTCAAAAATTAGTTTTTGACTCATTTGATTATTTTTTACTCATCTAACTAAGATGAATCAAAAAAATAAAAGAGCTTTAGTAGTCTGGTTTTGAAATAGTCTCTGAGAAGGAATTTATGAAGGAAAGCATCAGGGCGGGATTAATCAGGAATCTGTCCCAATTCTTACCTCCAGTGATGATGTTTCCTAACTGCCCACCCACAGGGAGTGTTCCTCTGTTGCTATTTGCCTTCAGATTAACTGGGGGAGACAGCAGTCCTGCCACCTGAGAGGAAAGTGGGGTTCATGGCTGACGTACCATATCTGCCAGGTGGTTCATGGCCAGGTCGTGAGAGTGCAAGCCCAGCGAATGCTCCAGATTGTGAAGCGTCACATATTTTAGATTTTTTTCCCAGATTAGACGCCGAGCTACTTCTTCATTCTATTTAGAAAAAATAGAAAAAGAGAGAACATCATTCTACTGGACCTTTGACAAGTAAGTGTTCAAAAATTGAAAACAGACATTGTGATATATTCCACTAAATGTGGGTTTGAGAGCATGTAAATTAGTGAAATACTCTAACTGATAAAATCACATTCCTGCTCTTAATTACTCTGATTGTGATTCTTTATGAACTAATAGTGATTAATATGTTAACATTCATTAATATGTTAATAGTCTTTTAGAAACTGTCATTTGTTGGTGATAAATTAATCTTTTTTCTTTTTCTTTTCACCTACTCTTTATAGAACTTTTAAAAATGTCTTTGTAATTTTGGTACATCTATACAATAGAATACTATGCAGCTGTTAGGATAGACGAAGCCATGAAATTTGCTTATAAATGGATAAACATGGAGAGTATCATGCTAAGTGAAATGAGTCAGAAAGAGAGGGACAGACATAGAAGGACTACACTCATTTGTGGAGTGTAGGGTAGCATCATATGAAGCTGACACCCAAGGGCAGTAGATACAAGGACCAGGGGGATTGCCCCATAGCTGGAAGACTGCTTCATGAGCAGAGGGGAGAAGGCAGATGGAATAGAGAAGGGATCATTCAGAAAATGATGGCTGGAGGAACCAGTTTGGATGGGAGATACATGCCGAAAGTAGATAATGAACTAAACATGATGACCTCTCAGTGTCTGTGTTGCAAGCCATAATGCCCAAAAGTAGAGAGAGAGTATGGGGAATATTGTCTGCCATGGAGGCAGGGGGAGGGTGAGAAAGGGGGGGTATACCGGGGATATTGGTGGTGGGGAATGTGCACTGGTGGAGGGATGGGTGTTTGATCATTGTGAGATTGTAACCCAAACGTGAAAGCTTGTAACTATCTCATAGTAATTCAATAAAATTTAAAAAAATTAATATATATATATAAAGTAAAAATGTCTTTGATTTGTTTTATTTTATTTAGTCATTGAGACAATACAAAGTTATTCATGATTGAGTTTCAGGCATACAATGTTTCAACTCGGATCCCTTCACCAGTCAGCGTCCACTCCCCTCCACCAATGCCCCCACCACCGTTTGCTTCCCACCCACCAGACTGCTTCTATGAGGGGCTTTTATATATATTGTATATACATACATATGTATATACACATATACACATATATATATATAAAGTTTTGACACTGGTTTACAGAACTGCTGCTGATGGGGTTTCACCAACAACGTTTTTCCATCCTTCAGCCCCACCTTCCCAGACGGTGGCTGAATGCTTCCCTCTACCACAGACATATCTGGTTCCTGTCTTACCCCCCAACCCCTCAAGTGGCCTGTTTCCTACTGATGACCAGTTCTCATTTTCTTTGTTTTCATGGTTTTTGGATATTTGTTATCCATTATGTTTCTTTATATCCAGCTTAGGAGAGAGATCATTCTGTGTCTGGCTCCCTCTGAAAATGTTTTAATTCCTCACACCTGAAAAACAGCTGAGCTAGTTCTAAATCTCTAGCTATTTTTCTTCAGTTATTTCAGGCTCTTCTCTTTTGGACACTACTGTTGGCAGAAGGGCTGTCCAATAATCGTAGCTCTGTTCCTAGCTTTGGTGACCTGTGATTTTCTCTTTCTCTGATGCTTTGTAGCTCATACATACCTGTCTCTTATGTTTTCTGATTGTTGGTTATTTTTTTGCTTTTGTTTTATGGGGGCCACACTGGTATTGCTCAGGAGATGTTCTCAGCTTTGTGCCCTAGGACTGTTCTGGGTGATACTCGGGGACCCTGTGGTGCCAGGGGTTGAATCCAGGCCTCCTGCATGCAGTGTAGGCTGCAGTCACTTGGGGAACCCAGCTCCCCAGAGCTCTTGGGTGCTTCTTATTGGAGGGTAACTTTGTTTGGACGATTCAGGACTGTTTTTCATATCTGGAAAGTCCTCAACTTTATTTTTCATATCTGAAACTCAGCATTTCAACTTTATTATTGCTACCATCTTATCCAGTTCTCTTCTTTAGAACCCCCAGCTCCACCTCCCATCAGTTGTATTTTGGAGTTTTACATCTCTTTTCATTTTTTTAACCTGCATTATTTTTCCTTTTTGATTAGTGCTGAATAATACTTAATTGGCCACACTGTTTTTTAATTGTTTTTGGAGGTCAGTGCTGGGGATCAAACCCAGGGCCTCACTCATGCAAAGCATGAGCTTTTCCACTGAGCCACATTGTCTATGGAGTCACACATTTTAAAAAGCGACATTTTATTTTATTTATTTTGTGATATTGAAAATCAAACCCAGGGCTTTACACATGCAAGCAAATGCTATATGGCTAAATGACACCCCCAAACCCCTAAGATTCCATTTTAAATGTGAGTCTGAATGAAATCACCATTAGTTTCCGGTATTCAGCCAAGAAGAGAGGCTCTACGATAGTTTCTCCTGAGCCACAGAGAGAGCACAGTGGGGGGCTGGGCTCTTGCCTTGCACGTGGCCCACCTGGATTTGAGCCCCTGAAACCCTTATGGTGTCCTGATGCTTGCCAGGAGTGACCCCTGAATGCACAGGCAGGAGTAAGCCGTGAGCACTGCTGGGTGTGGCCCCCAAACAAAATAAAAATAGTTTTCTCCTGAGAAATTTGAGGGGTGAATGAAAACTCCCCTTAACCTGAAAATTGACCCCTGTGTTGATACCCTCATGACCAAAGTATTATGTAGCTTTAGGAGCCACTCATCCTCCACCTTGTACCAGTGAGAGAGAAACCTCTGTGTTTCCCTCACTTGCTACCGGCCGGAATTTTTAATTCTCCCCCTGACAATCAGGAGAGGCTCCATTTTAAGCCCCATGTCTCAAGTACTGTTTCTTTACTTTTTTTTTTTTTTAGTTTATTTTTAATTAGAGAGTCATCGTGAGGGTACAGTTACAGATCCATACATCCCTGTGCTCATGCTTCCCCCATACAAAGTTCAATAACCCATCCCTTCACCAGTGCCCACCCTCCACCACCCGTAAACCCAACATCCCTCCCCCCCTCCCCAGTCCCGTCTCCCCCCACCCCACCCTGCCACTATGGCAGGGAATTCCCTTCTGTTCTCTCTCTCTGATTATTCTTTACCTTTTTTTTTTTGGTCACACGTGTCATTGCTCAGGACTTACTCAGAGGTCATTACATCAGAGGTCATTCCTGGTGGAGCTCAGGGGGCCATCTGAGGTGCTGGGGATTGAATCTGTATGACTACATTCAACGCAAGTACCCTACCAGCCATACTATCACTTCAGTCCTTCCAATTCCATTTCTATCAGTACCTCACACTCTTCATGATCTGCAGTACCCAGGCAGAGCCTGTAGAATCTCGTGCCTTGTAAGCAGATCATCCAGGGCTACTGTAAAGGAGCAGGATGCCTATACATTCCCCAGCAGTAGCCCAGGCTGCCATAACATAGCTTCTAGCTAAATTCCTAGAAGCACGGCAAGAGTAGCCAAGTCACAATGAGGCAGTCTATTGGCTTCACTGTGGCAAAAAGGTTTTTTCTTTCTTTCTTTTTTCACTGAATCACGGTGAGTTTCATGTTTGAGTTTCAGTCATATGATCAAACACCCATCCTTCCACCAGTGCACATTCTTCACCACCAATGTCCCCAGTATTAATGCCCCCTTTTCCAGCTCTCCCCCTGTCTCTATGGCAGTTTCCCCCATACTCTCTCTCTACTTTTGGGCATCATGGTCTGCAATCCAGATACTGAGAGGTTATCATGTTTGGTCCTTTGTCTACTTTTAGCACACATACCCCATCCCAAACGATTCCTTCATCATTGACTTAGTGATCCCCTCTATTCCAGCTGCCTTCTCCCCCAGCTCGTGAGGCAGGCTTCCAACTATGGGGCAATATTCCTGGCCCTTGTGTGTACTGTCCTTGGGTGTCAGTCTCATATCATGTTATTTTATATTCCACAAATGATTGCAGTCCTTCTATGTCTGTCCCTCTCTTTCTGACTCATTTCACTTAGCATGATACTCTCTATGACCATCCACTTATAAGCAAATTTTATAACTTAATCTCTCCTAACAGCTGCATAGTATCCCATTGTGTAGATGTGCCAACGTTTCTTTAGCCAGTCATCGGTTCTTGGGCACTCAGGTTGTTTCCAGATTCTGTCTATTGTGAGAAGTGCTGCAATGAACATATAGGTGCAGATGTCACTTCTACTCTGCTTTTTTGCACCCTCAGGATAAATTCCCAGGAGTGGTATCACAGGGTCATATGGAAGTTCAATTTCTAGTTTTTGAAGGACTGTCCATATTGTTTTTCAAAAAAGGCTGGGCCAGTCGGCATTCCCACCAACAGTGGAAAGAGCATCCCCTTTTCCCCACATCCACGCCAGCACTGGTTGCTTTTGTTTTTTTGAATGTGTGCCAGTTTCTGTGGTGCGAGATTACATCTCATTTTTGTTTTGATTTGCATCTCCCTGATGATTAACAATGTGGAGCATTTTTTCATATGCCTTTTGGCCATCTGTATTTCTTTTTTTTTTATTGTGTATTTCTTTTTTGAGGGAGCTTCTGTTCATTTGTTCTCCCCATTTTTTGATGGGGTTGGAGGTTTTTTCCTTGTACAATTATACTAGTGTCTTATCCTGGATAATTAACCCCTTATTTATATTATCCTGGTTAATATCCAGGATAATATCTTATAATATCCAGATATTATCCTGTATATTAACCCCTTATCAGATGGATATTGGGTAAATATTCTTTCCCACTCAGTGGGCTCTCTCTGTATTTTGGTCACTGTTTCTTTTGAGGTGCAGAAGCTTCTTAGTTTAATGTAGTTCTATTTGTTTATGTTTATTTCCACTTGCTTTGTCAGTGGTGCTTCATCCTTAAAGATGCTTTTAGCTTCAATGTCATGGAGAATTCTGGCTACATTTTCCTCTGTGTACCTTATAGATTGAGGTCTGATATTGAGGTCTTTAATCCACTTTGATCTGACTTTTGTGCCAGGTGTTAGACAGAGGGGTCAGAGTTAATTTTTTTGCAAGTAGCTGTCCAGTTTCTCAACACCAATTGTTGAAGAGGCTTTCCTTGTTCCACTTCACCTGAATTTCTTTGTTCCTGTGTAACCTCAGGCTTCCATCCATCCATGGCTCTCTCCCTACCATCCATGGGCCACCATCCATCTGTGAGACCCCCCTAGGTGGGGACTATTTTTGTCTTCTTTGCCACTTGCCCCTTTAAACCTGGGATTTGGTACACTTATTCCAGCACATTCTTCACCACAACAGGGTTCCTGGGCACTGAACCTGCTGTTTCTGTATCACTGGGATCAGACTCCAGCTTTGCATGTGGAAGACCTGGATTTGATCTTTGGCACTGCACAGTCCCCTGCTCCCCACTCCTAGACCACTGGAAGTGATGCTCAAGCACTTTGCTGGAAGGAGCCTCTCAGCATCACCAGGTGGATCCCCAAACAAAACAAAACGCAGAGAAAATCCCAAATACCCAGTGGCAGTTCTGTAAATGCAAGTCTCCGCGCTTACCTTCGCTCCTGTAAATGCAGCGTTCTGCACTTCCCTGAGCATGTTGTCGCTAGCAGCCTATGTCACAATACATCCTATTTTGATTTAGAGGTTTGGTTCTTTTGGAAAGGTAAGTATTTTGTGTGTGGAACCTGGTGTGAACCAAGCAGACTCCATCTTATCTGACTGCTGAAAGAGGAAGCCTCAGTTTCCCCTCACCAGTGAGAGAGGAAGCCAGTTTCCTCTTGCCAGATGTTCCATTTCTCCCCCATCAACCTGACACACATTTCACCCTTAAGGCCCTGCTTCAGCTTTCCTGTAGTTTCCCAAGATCATAAAAGCCTGTGCTATGGCCTGGGCTTACAGGAGGACTAAGATAAGGAGCAATGACGCCCGAAGTGACTTGGGCCTGTGAGATCTCCCTGTGATTTTCCAGCATCTTTTGCAAACACTTGCCAACTGGTAGGAAATGTAGAGCCTCTAGAAGAGCCTACACAAAACTCCCTTTTAACTTAGTCCTTTACGAAGTTGCTCTCCACACGAGGGGCTTCTTTTCCTTTCTCTTTGACTTTTCAATGAATGTTTCTACTTTCCATGTCTGAGTCTGCACATCTTAATTTTCTCAATATTTTTAAGAATGAAGCCTAGGAACATGGACAAGCAGAGACCCACCGTCACAGCTCCCGTGTCGCCGCACCACGCCATGCCGGGTGGCTGCCTGACCCAGCAACCAGCAGCTAAGGAAGAACCCGGCTTTTGGCTGATTCCACAACAGACCCACCAGGCAGAAGGTTTCTTCTGAAGAGCCACTACCAGCACAAACATTTTAAACAAGTGATTAGTCGTCAGACCTCTTGCCTGCTAGACACTTGAAACTCCCCCTGTCAGGATCTTGGTGGAGCAAACCTTAGACTGAGCCCCCAGACTTGGGCCATGACCTCGCTCTTGAGTTAATGCTTTCTTCCTGCTTGTGCTGTGGGCGCTACTCCCTGCTCAGCCCAGAGCTTGGCTGTGGTTCCCATCAGTGCCAGGATAGAACCCGCACAGCCAGCATATACAAACTTTATTATAAAAATTATGTAATACTTTTATTATTAGACTGCATTCTATTTGTTTATTTTTTTTCTTTTTGGGTCACACCCGGCGATGGTCAGAGGTTATTACTGACTCTGCACTCAGGAATCACTCCTGGCGGTGCTCAGGGAACCATATGGGATGCTGGGAATCGAACCCAGGTCAGCCGCATGCAAGGCAAGTGCCCTCCCCACTGTGCTATTGCACCAGTCCTTCATTAAATTATTCATCATCATCGATTTTGATCATCGATTTTCTCGAGCAGTCTCAGTAACGTCTCCATTCGTCCTAGCCCTGAGATTTTAGCAGCCTCTCTTTACTTGTCCTTCCCAATGGTGCTGCATTGGAGGTTTTTTTAGGGTAAGGGGAATGATACTCATCATTGTTACTGGTTTGGGCATATGAATACATCATAGGGAGTTTGCGAGGCTCTCCCATGCAGGCAGGAAATTCTCGGTAGCTTGCCAGGAGCTCCGAGAGGGAGAACTAGGCTTCCAGGAGCTTGGCTTTATAGTCTCTGGATATTGACCAATATTATTTTTAATTAAATTAAATTATTATTTTTAATGAATTTCTTCAATAAGTATTTATTTATTTAAGAGAGATGTTACTGGTGTAATAGAGACATTACTGGTGCCCACTCAAGTAAATTGACGAACAATTGGATGACAGTGATACAGTGACACAGCGAATTTCTTAAATAGGAACCACACTAGCAGGGAAGGGAACTGGGCCACTTACACAAGAGCTAGGCCAGGCTCTGGTTGGCAGTGTGAGGGCCAGTGGTGCTGGGAGTCCCTCAGAACAATCCTGGTGGTTCTCGGAGGTGGGGGCTAAGAAAGGCAGGAGGCACTAAATCAGGGCCTTCCACAATGCCAGGCATGTGCTCTAACCCTTGAGCAATCTCCCTGTTTCCTAAGTTCTTGCAATCATAACTATATTTTTCATTTCCAAGATTTCTAAATGATTGTTAAACGTGTTTTGCAATTTTCTACTAGGCTTATATAGATTTAATTCCACCACAGATAGCTTTATTTATTTATATTTTTGGTTCGGGGCCACACCCAGAGGTGCTCAGGGCTCACTTCTGGCTCTGCATTCAGGGTCACTCCTGGTAGGACTCAGGGGACCATATGGGGTGCTGGGCACTGAACCCAGGATGTCGGGTCTGCCTACATATAAGGCAAATGCCCTTCCCACTGTACCCCCAGAGAGCTGTATTTTTAAGTATTTTAGTTCTATTTTTTTTTACATTTTTATTGAGATTCTACGGTTTCTGATACTACAATGATTGTTTCTCATGCACATAATCCAACCCCACCCCATCACCAGTGTGCCCAAATCCAGCCCCCAACTTTCTCTATCCCCCAACTCATTTATGTGGTTCAGTTCTGTCATTATGTGGCAGATGAGTGGGATCAAGAAGTTGTGGCACATGGACACAATGGAGTACTATGTAGCTCTAAGAAGGAACAAAATCATTTACAGCAACATGGATGGAACTAGAGGATGTCACGCTATGTGAAGTTAGTCAGGAGAGGGACAGACACAATGATCTCTCGAACATGTGGGACTGAAAGATACACAGCGTGATTCTATTATTTTTTTTTTTCAGAGTGAATTCAGTGTGGTTGTTGATTCTGGGTGCCCTGCAGGAGCTTTTGTTTATAGAGAATAAAACACACATCAAGTACAAGCCTAGAGTCACTGACCCACAGCCTGGGGTCAGAGTTGCCCAGAAACTGCAGCCCAATCATTAGTTCTCAACTGTTATTTTCAGCCTTGTTACATTTAATGGGAGACTCTTCCCCAAGAATCTGATGCTGGGTAGTAAAAGGCTAGATCTAGTCCCTTTCCTCCGAATATTTTACTGTTATCCCAACAATGGGTACAGAGATATTTCCAATTCAGAAGAGGAGAAAATGGGATAAAAGAAAAGAGATTGGGTAGCAGGGGGGGGGGGCGGGAGAGTGGCTGGACAGTTCAGTGGGCAGAGTGCTTGCATGCATCTGACTGGCACAGGTTAGATCCCCGGCACCCCTATGGTCTCCCAAGCACTGCCAGGAGTGAACCCTGAGCACAGGACCAGGAATAAGTCCTGAGCACCACTGAACGTACCCCCCCAACACGAAGCAAAACAAACAAAAAAAAAAAGCAAAGCAAAAAGAAATCTAACAAAGTATAGGAAAAGAAGGAAAAAGCCATGAACCTCAAGATAAATAATAAAGATAGAAAAATAATAAAAATTGGGGCTGGATGCCAGGGCCATTGCTCGGCTCCGGCCAGTTTCGCCCCGGGTGCCCACGCCTCTGCACAGCCGGTGGATGTGGAACGAGCGGGAACCAGAGACAATTTAGGATTTGGGGTTCCAGCAAGTGCTTGCACCCATGTATGGAGACTGTGAACTAAGCTTTTGCCACATGCTGGTCCAGGAAGGGAAATGATTCATTTTCCAACTTTAATCTCTGTGGACTTAATTACTATAATACAGAAATTGTAAACCACGCGGCCGCAGTAGCGGCCGCGCGACATTTTATCTCTTCATTCTCATCAGTGGAAAACTTATTATCAAATATTTCCTTGTTAATAGAGCTGTATTCTTGGGGGATAAATTCCAACAAAAATAGTGAGTCTGTTTTGAAACTCTAACAACAATAGTGAGTTGAGTTTTGAAATCTGGAATGTAATCAAGGTAAAGAGAAAAGGAAGTGAAATTGTCACTCACGCACGGGGGGGGGGTTGGGGGGTGAGGGGTGGGATGTATACTGTTTTTTTTGTTTTTGCCTTTGTTTTTGTTTTTGTTTTGTTTTTATTGGTGGTGGAATATGGGCACTGGTGAAGGGATGGGTGTTTGAGCATTGTATAACGGAGATATAAGCCTGAGAACTTTGTAACTTTCCACTTGGTGATTCAATAAAATAAATTAAAAAAAATAAAGGGAACTGAAAAAAAAATTGGGGCTGGAGTGACAGTATAGCAGGTCAGGTGCTTGCCTTGCATATAGCAAACCAGGTTCAATCCCCAACAACAAATATGGCCCCCTGAGTCTCACCAGGAGTGATCCCTGAGTGCAGGGATCCATTGAATAGTAATGTACAGTAGTAATGTACAATTCCTGACACAGGATTAACCGAAACACATAAATGTTCTTAGACTTTCCAAATGTTTTTAGAATGCCCACATTATTCACATAAGGCTAAACATTTAATTTTATATAAAAATGCTCCCCATGAAGTTTTAATATACTAAACGGGTACTTATGCTCTTTGTAGTCACATTTTAAGCTAACTTCCTTATTAAAAATGAGATCCCTTTAATGAACTTAGTATAAATAAGGATAAATAAGACTTGTTTACAAACTCAAAAAGGACTAAGGTATGTGAACAGTAGGATTATGGTCTTAAATTCAATCACTACTTATGCTTTGAAATAAAAGCAAAAGTACAAACTGGGAAATGAAAGTCAAGAACTGACATCTCTCAACCCGCCCCCGGTGCCATCTTGCCGCCCTCAGCAGTGAAGAATCCGGGCCGGCGGGCACTGCAAGCCGGAGATTGCTCCGGACCCCAGACCAGGCCAATAACACCGGGGTGCCCCAGTGCAGAGTCCCCGCCTTCTCCCGATGGAATCGGCGACACCGAGTTTCTACTAACACGACTCTGGTATGTGGGGACTGGGACCATTTCTCCAAACCGCAGGGCCACATCTGGCCGCATGTCCTTTCCTGATATACAAAAAAAGCGCTCAGGAATGGCTCCTCTGCCCCTGAGCAGCCATGACCCCAGAGGCACAGAAACCAATCTCGGAACGCAGTGGCTGCTGGCAGACATACTCCTGGACTGTGAACTAAGCTATGGCCCTGTGCAGCCCCGGGAGAGGAAGGGTTTCTCTCCCTTGGCCTTTCCCCTTTGTGGCAGCATGGCGACCACCCCCTTTCAGAGCCAACTGGACAGAAAGGTAGGAGCTTGCAGTGATGGGGCTCACGGAAAATCTTGGGATGGTTGGAGCAGAACCGGTCCTGCTCCCCGCCCAAATGAGACCCTGAGCATCCGCCCACGAACGGCTCCTCCGCTCCTAATAGCCATGATCCCAGAGGCACACAAACCAATCTTGGAATGCAGCGGCTTCTGGCAGAAATACCTCTGGACTTAATTACTAAAATACCAGAATTCCAAAACCGTGCGGTTGTTTTTGTGGCTGTGCAACATCATATGCTCTTTGTTATCAACAATAGAAAACAAATGACCTAATGATGGCTTTTCGGCAGGTCAGATTGTTGGGAGGAAAATTCCAAATAATAATAGTGGGTTTTCTGTTGAAAACAATGTAATCAAATAAAGAGGTAGTAAAGTGAAAATCATCTGCCATACAGGCAGGGTGGGGCGTGGGAGGGTGTATACTGGAGTTCTTGGTGGTGGAACATGTGCACTGGTGAAGGGATGGGTGTTGGATCATTGTATGATTGAGACTTAATCCTGAAAGCTTTGTAACTGTTCTCACGGTGATTCAATAATATATATGTAAAATATTTTAAAATTAAAAAATGTTTCTAACCTACACTTTATAAAAGAAATGAGAATTTGTGGCACATAAATTCTGTTTGGGGCATCTTCCTGATGTTTACAAATGCAGTGACAAAAAGCAATAAATTGATCTTTATATTAAAAATAAAAAAGAACTGACATCTGTAGGAGGGCAGGAAGGAACCAAGACATGGTGGATGGAAGTGGGTTCTGGTGGGGGGGGCTTGATACTACAACAACTGTGTGCCTGAAACCCAACTATTAAGAACTTTGGAAATCACAGTGCATTCATAAACATTTTTTAAAGAAAAAAAATAAACAACATCTGGGGGCATGGTGCTGCCAGCAGGTCAACCTGTGGGGTGAGTGCATCAGCAGCCTGATGGTAACTTCAGGCTTCCTGATACCCCCAAATTGCCATTCTGCCTTTGACCAGACCCCAACAACTTGGACCAAGTTTACCAAGAAATTAAATGGCCAAAAGTTAGGTATGTGGGAGCCATGCCCACAAACCTCCTCTGGTTCAGCTATATAAGCCCCTATATTGGTCTTATTTCAGAGACCTATAGATAAATTTCAAAGGAGATCAAAAGCCGCAGTTAATCTCAGACCCATGTCTGGCTGAACAGACTGGGATAAATCAGAGGGGGCGGACTGGCCTGGTGTCACCCAAGCAGAACCCCTGATAACCGCTTGCTTCTACAATCCAAAATCACCACCATACCCCCAGCCTGACTCCACCATCTCAGGACAAACCTCAACAAGATTTAATCTGCTGAAAATTCTGGTGTGCAGGTTTCGTAATTGAAATCTCTAGGCTTTCTCAGGGTCGGGTGGGCTACCCCCTGTCCCCCCCACCTCCCTGTACTTCTGGAAGCCTTGGCAGTCACATCTACACCCCAAAGTAGCCACCCACTTGAAAAGCTACTCCAGCATTACCGTCCTGATAAAAATACCGAGCGCCCTGAACAGATACCACGACCTCCTAGCCTGTATTGCAAACCATAATACACACAAAAAAGGAGAGAACGAGCAAGAAGGAAAGTGCCTCCCATAGAGGGAGGCTGAGGGTGGGGGTGGGAGTTGGGGGGATGGTGGTAAGGAATCAGGGGACATTGGTGGTGGGAAATGTGCACTGGTGGAGGGATGGGTGCTGGATCATTGCATGACTGAAACCCAATTATGAACAGCTTTGTAATGGTCTATCTCATGGATATTCCATTAAAAATACTTTTAAAAAAGTAATGTGGAGTTCATGCCTAATTCAATCAACTTAATCAATGGCGGAAAAATAGCAGTACTTCTGCATTAATAAAAGAATAAATAAATAAATAAATAAACAACATCTATAGTGTTTATACCAAGGAATGAAGTCAGTGCCCTTTTGTTCCCCAAACATGCTCTCACTTTCTTTTTTTTTTTTCTTTCTTTTTTTTCTTTTGGGTCACACCCAGTGATGCACAGGGGTTATTCCTGGCTCATGCACTCAGGAATTACTCCTGGCGGTGCTCGGGGGACAATATGGGATGCTGGGAATCGAACCTGGGTCAGCCGCGTGCAAGGCAAATGCCCTACCAGCTGTGCTATCGCTCCAGCCCCCCTCTTTTCTTCTTTTATTTTTCCTCTTTTAATTTTTTCAGCAAATGGTTCTATTTAGGTGTAGGTGTGAGAGAGAAGAAGGAGAAGAAGGAGAAGGAGAAGAAGGAGAAGGAGAAGAAGAAGAAGAAGAAGAAGAAGAAGAAGAAGAAGAAGAAGAAGAAGAAGAAGAAGAAGAAGAAGAAGAAGAAGAAGAAGAAGAAGAAGAAGAAGAAGAAGAAGAAGAAGAAGAAGAAGAAGAAGAAGAAGAAGAAGAAGAAGGAGAAGGAGAAGGAGAAGGAGAAAGAAGGAGAAGGAGAAGGAGAAGGAGAAGGAGAAGGAGAAGGAGAAGGAGAAGGAGAAGGAGACAAGGAGGAGGAGGAGGAGGAGGAGGAGGAGGAGGAGGAGAAGGGCTGGAACTCAGAGGCCGACTGAGGTTCAATCCCATATGGCTCCCTGAATTCAGAGCCAGGAATAAACCCTGAACACCAGTGGGTGTGACTCCGCCTCCAAAAACAGGGGAGGGAGAGAGTGGGGGGTGGGGAAGCTGGGAAACAGTGCACAGCACTGTCAGGGCACTGCATGGGTCTGGGCACAGCATGACAGGTGCCAATCCAGGTTCCATTTCCAGCATCACATGGTCTCTGCACTGCATAGCCTGAGCCACATTGCATTATCTGGTCCTTGCATTGTCCGTGCACCCCAACTGGCCAAAAACCAACAGGGGGTCTCCTGAGCCCTGGTAGGAGGCTCTTTGCCCCGAATGAGTACCAAGGATTTATTGATAGCCCTGTTTTGAAAAGACCATTTTGAAGAGGAGGAAGCAGAGGGCACTGGAGCAAAGCTGACCAATTGCCCGGTGTCCACCCGTACCTCTCCTCTGTACTGTTTGCCATAGGCTTTCTTCCAAAGAGCCCAGTGGGTGTCCAGCGTGCTGTCCCCATGCAGATGTGCTGTGGTCGAGGCGCACAGCAGGAAGGCCCAGGCCAGCCAGCTCATCCTGAAAAGGTCAAGCGAAAAGGTCATTATCTTCATATATTGTGAGTTTATTTTTCTGAAAGAAAAACTCGCAGTGCCAGGGCCTAAGATGGTGCAGAGGGCTGGACCATCTGTGCTTTACACGTGTGGGAGCCTGGCTCCATCCCTGCTACCAAGCACCTGCACTCATTTTGCTGGGAGCAGCCTTGGTACCCCGCGGGGTGTGCTCCCAAAGCGAGAACAAACAAAAAGGAGCAAAGTCTATCAAAGAGACAGAATGTTACCCATCAGTGTTCTCTAAACACCTCCCGGGGCTCACTGCAGATCTGTTTCTGCAGCTGCGCAAAACTCAGTAGCACTTTGAAAAGTGATTTGCAGAAATCTCCTGATTTTAGTGAAACCAAATTTCTGTCCAAGGAGGATACCTAGGAGGAAAGAAGGAATAGCCCAAAAGGATTTCAAGGGGAAGTCTCTTTGTTCTTCCTGCGCCCCTTTGGAAAACCATCCTTAGAAAAACAGCAGTGGGCCAGAGGAGGCTCAGGGCTGAGCCCCTACCCTGTGCTGGCAGTTCTACCCTGGCACCTCTGCTGTTTGAGGGTCCCGAACCACAACAACTAAAGTTTGTGATGCCAGACAGGCCAGCACCAAGGATGAAGAAGTCCCGGGCATTGGGACAACAGAACTGTACAGCAAAGGGGTCCCGGGGATGAATAAACCAAGATTAAATAATACAATTTTTTTAAAAAAAATGAAAGAAAGATGAACTTTTGTTTGTTTTGGAGAAGAGGGGAGGGGTGTCATACTCAGCAATGGTCAGGAGTAACTCCTGGTCCTGCACTCAGGAATTACTCCTGATGGTGCATGCAAAACAAACTCGCTCCACACTGGACTATGACTAAAGCTCCAGAAGACAATCTTTGAAAAACCAGTTTATCTTCTGAATTCACTGTATCACTGTCATCCCGCTGTTCATCGATTTGCTTGAGCGGGCGCCAGTAATGTCTCCATTGTGAGACTTGTTACTGTTTTTGGCATATCGAATACACCACGGGTAGCTTGCCAGGCTCTGCCGTCAGGCGGAATACTCTCGGTGGCTTGCCGGGTTCCCCGAGAGGGACTTCTGAATTACAGAATATTTATTTATTTGACAGACCTCAGGGGCTAGTCCTGGCTCTTCAGTAACTGGGGGATCCTATGCAGTGCTGAGGATCAGACTAAGGTCAGCTGCGTGAAGGCAAATCCCAAACCCCCCTCTATCTCTCCAGCTCCTGAGTCACAGCTTTTTTTTTTTTCTTTTTGGGTCACACCTGGCGATGCACAGGGGTTGGTTATTCCTGGCTCTGCACTCAGGAATCACCCCTGGCAGTGCTCAGGGGACCATATGGGATGCTGGGAATCAAACCCGGGTCGGCCACGTGCAAGGCAAATGCTCTACCCGCTGTGCTATCACTCCAGCCCCAAGTCACAGAATTCTTTTTTTTTTTTTCTTTTTGGGTCACACCCGGCAACGCACAGAGGTTACTCCTGGCTCTGCACTCAGGAATCACCCCTGGCGGTGCTCAGGGGATCATATGAGATGCTGGGAATCGAACCCGGGTTGGTCGTGTGCAAGGCAAACGCCCTACCTGCTGTGCTATCGCTCCAGCCCCTCAAGTCACAGAATTCTTTTTTTTTTTTTTTGGTTTTTTTTTTTTTTTGGTTTTTGGGTCACACCTGGCGATGCACAGGGGTTACTCCTGGCTCTGCACTCAGGAATTACTCCTGGCGGTGCTCAGGGGACCATATGGGATGCTGGGATTTGAACCCGGGTCGGCCGCGTGCAAGGCAAACGCCCTACCCGTTATGCTATCACTCCAGCCCATGTCACAGAATTCTTAACTGGTCTGTTTAAGTAAAACTTTGAGAGGTAATCAAAAAACAATTTGGGCATTGCCTTCATTTTTTAATTTAATATATTATCATTACTTTTTAAATTGGGCTGGAGCGATAGCACAGTGGTAGGGCATTCGCCTTTCAAGCGGCTGACCCATGTTTGATTCTTCCGCCCCTCTCGGAAAGCCTGGCAAGCTACCGAGAGTATCGCACCCGAATAGCAGAGCCTGGCAAGCTACCCGTGGTGTATTGGATATGCCAAAAACAGTAACAATATGTCTCACAATGAGAGACGTTACTGGTGCCTGCTCGAACAAATCGATGAACAATGAATGACAGTGACTTTTAAAATTGAATCACCATGATGGAACTCTACAAGAAGAAAACATCCAACCCCATGAGAAAATGGGGCAAAGAAATGAACAGAAACTTTCCCAAGGAAGAGATACAAATGGCCAAAAGGCACATGAAAAAGTGCTCTACATCACTAATCATCAGGGAGATGCAGATCAAAACAACCATGAGATACCACCTCACACCACAGAGACTGGCACACATCCAAAAGAACAAAAGCAACCGCTGTTGGAGAGGATGTGGGGAGAAAGGGACCCTTCTTCACTGCTGGTGGGAATGCTGACTGGTTCAGCTCTTTTGGAAAACAATATAGACGATTCTCAAAAAATTAGAAATTGAGCTCCCATTTGACCCAGCAATACCACTGCTGGGAATATGTCCCAGAGAAGCAAAAAAGTATAGTTGAAATGACATCTGAACTTATATGTTCATTGCAGCACTGTTTACAATAGCCAGAATCTGGAAAAAACCCGAGTGCCCTAGAACAGATGACTGGTTGAAGAAACTTTGGTACATCTATACAATGGAATACTATGCAGCTGTTAGAAAAAATGAGGTCATGAATTTTGCATATAAATGGATCAGCATGGAAAGTATCATGCTAAGTGAAATGAGTCAGAGAGAGAGATAGACATAGAAAGACTGCACTCATCTGTGGAATATAGAATAACAGAGTAGGAGACTGACACCCAAGAATAGTAGAAATAAGTACCAGGAGGTTGACTCCATGGCTTGGAGGCTGGCCTCACAGTCTGGGGAGAGGGCAACTCAGAGAGAGAAGGGAACACGAAGTAAAATGTGGTCGGAGGCCATGCGGGGGAACGGTGATGCGTGCTGAATGTAGACTAGAGACTGAACACAATGGCCACTCAACACCTTTATTGCAAACCACACACCTAATTAGAGAGAGAGGGGGCCGGAGCGATAGCACAGCAGGTAGGGCGTTTGCCTTGCACGCGGCCGACCCAGGTTCGATCCCCGGCATCCCATATGGTCCCCCAAGCACCGCCAGGAGTAATTCCTGAGTGCAAAGCCAGGAGTAACCCCTGAGCATCGCTGGGTGTGACCCAAAAAGCAAAAAAAAAAAAAAAATAGAGAGAGTGAGAACAAAAGGGAATACCCTGCCACAGTGGCAGGGTGGGGTGGGGGGAGATGGGATTGGGGAGGGTGGGAGGGATGCTGGGTTTATTTGTGGTGGAGAATGGGCACTGGTGAAGGGATGGGTTCTCGAACTTTGTATGAGGGAAACATGAGCACAAAAATGTATAAATCTGTAACTGTACCCTCTCGGTGATTCACTAATTAAAAAATAAATAAATTTAAAAAAATTTTAAAAAATTGAATCACCATGAGATACACAGTTTTTCACGATTGGGTTTCAGCCATACTATGTTCCAACACTCATCCCTTCACCAGTGCACATTTCTCCCTGCCAATGTTGCTTTCACTTTTAAAAAAATTTTCCTAGCAGTGTCCTAAGAGATAGTATAGCAGGTAGGGGGATTGCCTTACACACTGCTCATCAAGGTTTAATCCTCAGCACCATATATAGTCCCAGGAGCCCTGCCAGGAGTTATCTCTGAGCACAGAGCTAGGAGTAAGCCTTGAGCACTGCTGGGTGTGGCCAAAAATCCATATATATTTGTTTTGCATTTTACTTTTTGGGTCACAACTGGAAATTCTCAGGGGTTACTCCTACTCTGCACTCAGGAATCACTTTTTGAAGTGCTAGGGGGACCATATGGGATGCCAGGGATTGAACGTGGGTTAGCCATGTGCAAGGCAAATGCCCTACCCACTGTGTTATTGCTCCGTCCCCCCTATATATATATTTCAAAAGAGGTTATTACCTACTCTTGAAAATTCTACTTCTATATTTAGTGAAAAAGGAACTCGAGCAGAAATTTAGTCACTAGCTCCCTCAAACTGGATTCTACTTATATTTCCTTTTTATTCAAAACAGTTGGAACTTTACAATATCAGTCCTTAAATTACATTTCCCAAAAGTTGTCTTAGCCTCAGGCTTAAATATAGACACTTTTCAACTTTTAAAAATAGATATTTTTAGTTAAAAAAAATGAAACAAAGGAAGCAATAAATTTTTTTTGTTTACTTCCTGATAGCAAAGATTTCCGGCAGCCTAGCAACTACTAGATTGAGCTGGTTAAATGCAGAAGCCCAGAGTTTGAAGGCCTTAGGGGAAACCAGTACTTACGTGCCAGAACCAGCAGGTGCCCCGGTGGAGAGTCCTTGAAGGTGGTCTCAGCGAAGTCCCAAGGCAGCAAAGAGGCTTTAGCAAAACTGGCCTTAGAAGAAATTGGAACTTGTGACAGGAGATATTCGTAATGAGGAAGTGGACTTTCATTTCAGTTTCATTTAAGATCATCAACAAGCTCCACCCAGTGCCCTGGGGCTCCAGAGGCAAAGGGAGAAACCTTGGCCTTAGAGTGTGTGTGTGTGTGTGTGTGTGTGTGTGTGTGTGTGTGTGTGTGTGTCTTTTCATCTTTTAAAATTAAGAAAATGAGTTACAAAGTTACTGATAGTTAAGTTTGAGGCATTTTGAGGTTTGAGGTTGGTGATTTCATCACCAACCTCACCACAGTGTCACTTCTCCCCACCACTGTGTCCATATTTCATCCCTGCTCGCTCCGCCCCCCACACATACACCTTGACAGGCATGTTACAGAGTTTGGTGGTTGCAGCTTAGATCTCATTTTCTGTGTTGCTGAATCTGTGATTTGTGTATGTAGCACCACCACTCTCTCACTTCACCAGTATAACCAAAGCCCCAGCCCCTGTTCCCCAGTTACTTCCCTTTTTCATCTTCTTCCTTCCCTCCTAGATTTCTTTACTTCTCTGTCCTTCTCCCTAAGTTCTGGGGTCAAGCTGATGGTGGTGTGCCCCACGGGTGACTCATGTGAAGCCGGGATGAGAAAGACAGTCAACTTTCTCCCCATCCACCTCTGCCACCTGGGACCCAGGGTTACTGGTTCTTGTCTCGCCTCGCAGAAAAGAATTTCAGGAGTAGACAAGCAGTGGAGTTGAGTAAAACAGATTTTATTTGGAGGTTTTAAAGAAGAAGAGGAAGAGAAAGTGGGAGAGAGTGGAGGGTAACGTGCTCAAGAGAGAACCTGGGCTTCTCCAAGGGTGGAGAGAGCCCCTACACACACCCCAGCATTAGGCATGAAAGCGTGAAAGTCCACATCTCAAGAGGGAAGATGCAGGCAACACATGTGCTAAGGCACTACCTGTGCTTGGCCACATGGGTGCAAGCAGCACAGGGGCTCGGACAGCATATGCACGCCCTTACCTTGTACAAGGTGGCTTTCATAGGGTTTCTCTTAACATGTTCCCATTGTGGGGCTCCTACCTAGTTCAAAATCTGTTGCTAAGGAGGTTCCCAAAGGGGTTGGGAGTGGTGATGGTCTTCTTCGAATTCCTTTCCTGGCCTTTTGTTTCTGCTGGGGCTCCTTCAGGTCTATTGCTGGTACCAGGTGAGGGTCTTATCAGACCTTAGTTTCTGTTTTTCCTTATTTTCTGCTGAGGGTCTAATGAGGCTTTTGAAACTTCAGAGCTATTACTTCCCAGGAAACTTTTTGCCATTGCCTTGGGAGGGGCTTCCCTATCTGCCTGCCTGCCTGCCTACATCATATTTCCCTTACGGATTTCACCACCTTAACTTTTTAAGGGGAAAATGGTCAATGGTCCATCTTCTGGAGCTGCTTCATGGTGACAAAAGGGCGCTGGCCTGCCTGCACAAGGGGTGAAATCTCATGCTACCTTTTTTTTTTTTTTTAACGGGCCCCAGGCAATGAATTGGTTGGGTTCTTGAAGTTATCTGAAAGAAAATATCACATCAATTGGACTAAGGAATATCACCTTGAAATGATTAGACCTTTCTGACCCAGTAAGGACAGAGTGGTTTGAAAATACAAGAGTTAAAGCAACAGAAACCGAAGCAACGTAATGCCATACTCATTTCTATCATTAAAAAATGGAAAGGAATAACTCCACCCACAGATTTAGTAGATAGAAAATGACTTTCTGTGTCCGGATTTTTCTAATGGACATAGAAACACCATGCCAGCACTGGCTTTCTCAGTACAGACTGGAGGAGCTTCTGTCATTCCACTGAAGGTCTCAATAAGAACAATCATACCTTATACCTTGAACATTTGAACATTTGATCATTTGCATGAAGTCAAGCTGCCAATCCCCCCATGGATGGGTTCCTTGATGCTGAACAGGCAGTTTTAGGAGCGGAGGCCCAAGGTTTCCACTAGGTTTATTAATGGCACAGAAAGCACAGATCTGAGTTACTTCTCTCTCTGTCCTATTCAGTTCCTTCCCATGGAAGATGGTTTTCACTCATGCTATTAAAGCATCTCTTCCCATGTGGGAAGCTTCGAGTAACCCTTTAACCATCAATTTCCTTTTTGAGGACCTTGTTTCAATGCCTGTTGTTCCTCTTCTGCAGTGTATTGTGGCTTAGAAGAAATATTTCTGGATGAGGTATTAATCCCATGATGGAACAAGAATTAAGAACTGTTAAAAATCTTTGTTCTCTCCAAATGACTATGCGTTCATTGAACTAAGAATAGATACTTGGAACCAGTTTAGATGTCCTCTTAGAAGTCTGTTGGTCTATTAGTAGGTTCAAGATTAAGTCTGTCTTTTTGCTGACATTCTTCTTAGTAAACCTCTGGCTTCAGCTATCCTAGTCAGACTAGTGACAGCATGTACACATTGAATTCCTTTATAGACTAGGCTGCTTATCTCCAGTCAGTAAACCAAGTTTTATCTGAATTACCCAAGGTGGAGACCTTTAAAATCAAATCTATTAGAATACATGTTTTCAACCACCTCTGTAGAATTATAATCTGATTCTTATAAAAAGCAAGTTACAGAAACATGGCTTTCTCTCCACCTTCATTTTAAATTTGCCAGATGGCTTAACAAACCTGACTTGTTCTTTTGAATAAACACAGCAAGATTAGAGAACTCTCCATTTGGGAAGTTATTTTACTGAGAATCCCTGGGGGTTGGCTAAGGAGAGGAGACACACCAATAGTGGCATTATTTTTCTTATCTGGCACATCAGAGTTATCCAGGCCTGGCCATAAGATGTGAAGATCAGGTCCCACAATGAACTGGATGGCCTGAAGCCTTCAGGTTGAACTGGATGTGGCCTCAAGCCTCTCACCTTCTGTAGGAGTGTCCTGGCAGAAAGGAGTCTATCCCATCCCTTCTTCAGGGCTGGGAGAGATCCTGGTTTCCAGGTTTTTTCTTGATGCTGAGAGTAGGGCCCAGGCTGAGTCAGTCATTGCAGATTCCCAGATTCCTCATTTTCCATAGCAGTGACAATTTCCAGTCCTTCCTTGAGCTGCTCCCAACCTGCTCCCACGTGGGGCTTCTTCCTAGGTTAAAGTCCTTGCTAAGGAGGCTGCCTCTATATGGAGGTAGGGTTGGGAGTGGTGATGGTATTTTTTGAAATTCCTTTCCTGGACTTTTGTTCCTGCTGGAGTTTCTGTCCGACGGGGGTCCAGCCTTCTCTAGATCTGTTGCAGGAGACAGATGAGGGTCTGATCAGGTCTTAGTTTCTGTTTTCTGCAAGGTTGACCTTGGAAACTTCAGAACTATTACTTCCCAGGAAACTTACTGCCATTGCCTGGGGAGGGGCCTTCCCTATCTGCCTGCCTGCCTACATCAAAGGGTGACCTAGGCTTCCTCACTTTCCTGTATTATATTTCCTCATCTAGATATTTTATATACCTGTGTGTTTTAGATTTTATTTTAGTCACCATGATTTATAATACTGTAAGGTTACAACATTACAACACGACACCCTCCACCAAAGGGCCTCTTCCCTCCGTCATTTTGAAGCTGGTGGGTCCCTATGGGTGGCCTATGTGAGGCAGAAAAGAGAGAGATGTTCGCTTTCTCCCGATCTGCCTTTGCCAACCCAGGACTGGCTGGGAAGTCTAGGACTGATTAGGTCTGTGATGAACCCCTGTGAGGCACGGGCCAGATCAGGTGGCTGTCGAGTCACACCTGGACATCCACTTGATCTTCTAGGTATGGGAGTTGACCCTCACACCCAATTTCTTGGGGAGCCAGACTCAGATTGGAATGAGGATTTGCTCTTTGCACGACAGGAAAGGAAAGTTAAGTCCTAGGCCTTACCCAGGATTTTAGGGTTCTTTCTGTCTGGCCTCACAGAAAAGAATTTCAATAGTAGAAGAGTAGTGAAGTGAAAACAGATTTAATTTAGGAGGTTTTTAGGAAGGGGAAGGAGGGAAATTGTGTGTGTGTGTGTGTGTGTGTGAGAGAGAGAGAGAGAGAGAGAGAGAGAGAGTAACACGCTCAAGAGAGAACGCAGGTTTCTCCAAGGCTGGAGAGAGCGCCTACACACATCCCAGCATTAGATATGGAAGCATGAAAGAACACATCTCAAGAGGGGAGATGCAGGTGCCACATATGCTCAGGCACATGGGCACAAGCAGCACATGGGCTCTGGCCTCATATGCGTGTGCTTCTTTTGTTCAAGGTGACTTTTATAGGGTTTTCCCCATCCATCCCCAGGTGGGGCTTTCCAGCTAGGTAAGAGTCTGGCACAAGGGCAGTTGCCAGGGGGTTGAGTTGGAAATGATTGATGGTCTTTGAAATTCCTTTCCTGGCCTTTTATTTCTCCTGGAGCTTCTCTCAAAGGGGAGTCTAGCCTTCTCAGTGTCTATTACTGATGCCAGGAAGATCTTATCAGGCCTAGGCCTTAATTCTTGCAGCTTCAGGGATATTGGATTTATTACTTCTCAGAAATTTCATTGCCATGGATCCTCTCCTAGCTATCTGCCTGCCTTGATTTTTTTCTCTACACACACACACACACACACACACACACACACACACACACACACACACACACACCCCTGCATGCCTAGCCATGGTTCTATAGATTAGTTCACAGATTCTATTGCTTTATGCCATTTGTTATCTCCTTACTATGCTTTCTTGTATCTCACAGATGAGAAAGATCATTCTGTATCTGTTCATCTTCTTCTGGTTGACTCCACTCAGTATAATACATTCCAAGGCTACTAACTTTTTTTTTTCTTTTTTTTTTTTTTCTTTTTGGGTCACACCCAGCGATGCTCAGGGGTTACTCCTGGCTTTGCACTCAGGAATTACTCCTGGCGGTGCTTGGGGGACCATATGGGATGCCGGGGATCGAACCCGGGTCGGCCGCGTGCAAGGCAAACGCCCTACCCGCTGTGCTATCGCTCCGCCCCGCTACTAACTTTTGATCACACACACACACACACACACACACACACACACACACACACACACACACACTATCCCATTAATCACCGATTTCCTGGGCGGGCTCAGTAACATCTCATTTCGTCCTTTCCGTGAGATCTTAGAAGTCTACTTCGGGGGTGGGGGGAGACGGGACTGGGGAGGGGGGGAGGGATGTTGGGTTTACGGGTGGTGGAGAATGGGCACTGGTGAAGGGATGGGTTATCGAACGTTGTATGGGGGAAGCATGAGCACAAAGATGTATGGATCTGTAACTGTACCCTCACGATAACTCTCTAATTAAAAATAAACTAATAAAAAAAAGAAATAAAAAGAAACAGAAGAAAATTAGTATATATTTTATTTTAACACAATAAATCAAAATATAATTAAAAAAAAAAAAGAAGTCTACTTCGACTTGGCCCTCCTAACGATGTTGCACTGGGGGCTCTCCAGGGTCAGGGGAATGAGATCCAGCTTGTTACTGTATTTTGCATATGAATACACCATGGGGAGCTTGCAAGGCTGTCCCAAGAGGGCAGGAAACTCTCAGAAGATTGCCAGTTTCTCCTAGAGGGAGAAGTAGGCTACAGATATCGCGCGGCCACTTGCACGCTTCTGAGAGCTTGCTTTTGTCTGGATGTTGATGGGATTACACACACCTGGGTTCCTCTGCTGGTACCTTCATGCATGAGGCCTGTCCGAACGTGTAGAGAGGAGCCTCCAGCATGGCTGCAGCTAGGTTCTGGTGGTCCTCGGCCGCTGGGAGCTCTGCTTGGGGTGGGGAGAGAAGCTGGAGCCCATCCCCTCCGAGGGGCCCCGGGGAAGACAGCCAGGCGTGCGGGCAAGAGACTCTTTGCTTTTGATACACATATGAAAATATCTTCTCTCTAACTATCACTTGTCTCTCAACCTGATTTAAAGTGCCTTTATTACATTTGGATGAATAAAACCTTCTCAAATAGCACACAGAAGATAAAGTAAAAGTAGACAATTCTTTGTTACATCAACACTACAAATTTCATCCAAATGTAATAAAGATCTATTCACTTGGTGGTCAGAGACAGTATAGAGCATGTCTTGCATGCTGTTGACTCAGGTTCGATTCCTGGCACCACATGGTGCCCTGAGCACTGCCAGGAAAGACCATGGAATACAAAACTGGCAGTAGTCCCTGAACAGGTGTGGCCCTAAGATTCCCCACCCCACTCAAATACACTTATTTAACTTTCACAGCTATATTTCAAATTATTTTTCTTTAGCATAAATTATTTAACATAAAATAAATAATTTTGTGTGTGTTTGTTTTAGGGCCACACTCAGTGGTGCTCAGAGCTTACTAGGAGTAGAACCTAGGTTAGTCCCATACCAGGGAAAATGCTTAACATCAGTGCTATCTCTCTGGTTCCAATTTTCACAGTTTCAGATAGTATTTTCTTTTTCTAAGTTTTACTTTAATGTCTTGAATTGATCTGAATTTAGTGTTGTGTGTAGTGTAAGGAAGCTTGTTTTGTCTTTCCACTTTAATGCAACCTCTATCCAATATCTAATTCCCACACACACCAGGTAAGTTTGAGCTCACTGATTTGTTCTTTTTGTCTTTCCTCTTCAGTTCCACCTGAGTAGGTTAATTTATTTTTACTTTTGATTTAAAAAGTGTGTGTTCTGCGTTTGAGCATGAATGTGTATGTGTTGTGTATGTGCATGTGCATGTGTATGCATGTGTGCACAAGTGTGTGTGCATATGCATGAGTGCGTGCGTATGTCCATGTGGTGCTGGAGACTGAGCCACGTGAGGCACAAGCTCTCCCACTAAACCACATCCCCACTCCTCATTTCTTTTTTTTTTTTTTTTTGTTTTTGCTTTTTGGGTCACACCCAGCAATGCTCAGGGGTTACTCCTGGAGGTGCTCGGGGGACCATATGGGATGCCGGGGATTGAACCCAGGTCGGCTGCGTGCAACGCAAACGCCCTACCCACTGTGCTATTACTCCGGCCCTTCACCCCTCAGTTCTTGTTTGATTTTTAGGTTACTTATCACTTGTCATCACATCTCATCGATTTGCTTGAGTGGGCACCAGTAACATCTCCACTCATCCCTGTCCCGTGCTAGTGTAGCCCAATGGCAACTGCTCGCTCCAGGAAGACAAAGAGTATCAAACTGTTCATTCAGGGTCTTGATGAAGAAGTCTGACCATCTTGGAGGTGGGCAGTCAGGCGTTCTTTTGACGTCCTGTGGAATCCAGTCGGTAAGGGCTCTAGTCCAGCGGTAGTCTCCAAATTGCATTACATGTCTGGCCTATCTGATTTTCCACACCTTGGCAAATGAGGCAGCATCTCTGATTCTCGATCATTGACGGAGGTTGGAACTCCAGATCCCTTCTCTCACTTGAGTGAATGCTTTTAAAATGTATGTAACATTGATTTATAATTCTGTAAAATATTTGTATGAATCAAAGTCAAATCAACAAAATGGAATATACTCAAAGAAGTCTCTTTCGAAAGATCGGCTGTACATCTTCGGGGCTTTATTTTTGCATATAAGTTCCTTTTATGATCTTGCTGCTTTCAGTGGTCTGTCTATCTTCAGGATCTGTCATTTTGTGTACAATATATCTTGGAGTTTTTCTAGTTCATATTTTCTCTGGAACTCTAAGGCCTCTTGAATCTCAATGACTGTAAGCCTCAACTCTGCAACGTTCTTGTTGATATTTTAACTATTATTTCTTCATCACATTTGCATTTATTTCTTCAGGGACTCCAGTGATTCTTATATTCTTCCTCTTGGACTCATCGTAGTTCTCTGCTGTGCTGTTCACTTCCCTTCACGCTGTTTCCCCTCCTATGTTGTTTCCAGTGCTCTCCTTTTCATCTTGGAGCTCCTTGATCTTTTGCTCAGCTGTTATTATTCTGCTGACAGAACCTGTAGTGATTTTTTATTTAAAATATATATCACCTCCCATGCTCTTCATTTCTTGTAGTAGTTCTCTCATTCTGACTCATATTTTCTTGTGCTTTGCTGACTAGCTATCATTTTGTTTGAGCTCATTAAACTTGGTTAGAGAATATTCTAGATTATAAGTTTTGCTTTGCCAAGTTAGAAGTCAGAACTGCCTCCAAGTTCCCATCACCCTCCAGGATAGAAACGTGCCTTTTGCTGGTGAGTCACACCATGTAAGACATCATCTGGGGTATGTGAGGGACCAGGTCCATGCAGCCTTTACCATTTTGTGTTTTTGTTTTGGGGCCATACCTGGCAGTGTTCAGAGCTTACTCCTGGCTCTGAGCTCAGTGATCACTCCTGGTGGGGTTCCATAAGGGGTGCTATACGGGGTGCCGGGACTGAACCCAGGTCAGTGGCGTGCGAGGCCTGCACCCTCCCTATTTCTCCAGCTCCACAGCCCTTTCCTTTGGGCGAGATTAGGAGGAGAGACGTTCCCAGTGTCATCTCCTACATTCCCTGTTCTCGTGGTAAGTGGGTATTGTTTATACCAAAGATTGTACTTGCTCTGTAGCATCATCAGTTGTAGAGCCGTGTGGTTTGGATAATGCTCTTGGTTACATAATCTCCAGGAAGTCTGACTTTCTGGCCTTTTCAGAGATGCTCTGAGTTTCCTACACACCTTTGAGGTAAATGGCAGTTTAGTAAATGGCATCAGTAGGAATTTGGAGAAACAAGGACTGGGTCTTTGAGGATAGCTTGGAAAGGTGCTTCCCCAAGATAGCAAACACAAGAAACTTAGGAAGAAACTGCAGTGGGGCTCTATGACTTCAAATAAGCTTCCTCTCTGATGCTAAACCTGATTGTTTGCTTTTAGACTTCGAGCCTTTGTGTAGATATATACAGTTCAAATTCCTTAATGAAAGAAAAAAATTGTATTTGAGCCAGAGCGATAGTACAGTGGCTAGGGTGTTTGCCTTGTACATGGCTGACCTGAGTTCGACATCCCCAGTACCCCATATGGTCCCCTGAGCACTGTCAGGAGTGATTTCTGAGTGCAGAACCAGGAGTAAGCCCTGAGCACCACCAGGTGTGGCCCAAATCCCCCCTTCCCCAAAAAGGGAGGGGAACTGTATTAAGTCCCTTTCAACAAGAGAAAAAGGGCAGACACCTGTTTTTAGAAAGGTTTATTTTTTAAATTTTTTTGGAGGGGGGAGCAAGTTCTATTTTATTTTACTTTAGTTTTAGTTTTTTGTCTATACTGGTTTTTTAAAATTTTTTATTAGAGAATCACTGTGATGTACAGTTACAAACTTATAAACTTTTCTGTTTGCATTTTACTCATACAGTGATCATTTACCCATCCCTCCACCAGTGCCCATTCACCTCCACCAATGATCCCAGTATCCCTCTCACCACCCCCACCCCATCCCTCACCACTCCACCCTGCCTCTGTGGCAGGGCATTCCCCTTTGTTCTCTCTCCTTTTGGGTGTTGTAGTTTGCAAGAGAGGTATTGAGTGGCCATAGTGTTCTGTCTATAGTCTACTTTCAGCCCACATCTTCCACCCCGAATTGGTCCTCCCAACATCCTCTACTTGGTGTTCCCTTCTCTGTCTGAGCTGCCTTTTCCCCCAGCATGTGAGGCCAGTTTCCAAGCTGTGGAGCAGACCTCCTAATCCTTATCTCTACAGCTCTTGGGTGTTAGTCTCCCACTATGTTATTTTATATTCCACAGATGAATGCAATATTTCTATGTCTGTCCCTCTCTTTCTTACTCATTTCACTTAACATGGTACTTTCCATGTAGAACCACTTATATACAAATTTCATGACTTCATCTTTTCTAACAGCTGCACAGTATTCCATTGTGTAGATGTACCAGAGTTTCTTTAACCAGTCATCTGCTTTTGGGCACTGCTTTTTTCCAGATTTTGGCTATTGTAAGCAGTGCTGCGATGAACATAGAAATGCAGATATCATTTCTGCTATACCTTTTTGCCTCTCCAGGATATATTCCCAGGAGAGGTATTGCTGGGTCAAATGGGAGCTCAATTTCTAATTTTTTTGAGAATAGTCCATATTGTTTTCCAAAAGGGCTGAATGAGTTGGCATTCCCACCAGCAGTGAAGGAGAGTCCCTTTCTCCCCACATTCATGCCAACAGCGGTTGCTTTTGTTCTTATGGATGTGGGCCAGTCTCTGTGGTGTGAAATGATATCTCATTGTTGTTTTAATCTGCATCTCCCTGATGATTAGTGACGTAGAGCATTTTCTCATGTGTCTTTTAGCCATTAGAATTTCTTCTTTGAGAAAATTTCTGTTCATTTCTATCCCCCATTTTTTAATGGGGTTGGGAGTTTTCTTCTTGTAGAGTTCAACCAGTGCCTTGTATATCCTTGATATCAACCCCTTATCAGATGTGTATTGGGTGAATATCCTTTCCCATTCTGTAGACTGTCTTTGTATTTTGGTCACTGTTTCTTTTGAGGTGCAGAAACTTCTTAGTTTAAGGTAGTTCCATTTGTTTATCTGTTTTCAGTTGCTTGGTCAGTGGTGCATTATCTTTGAAAATATGAAAGGTTTTTTTTTTTTTATCATAGTTCCTCTGCCTGGCGGGCTGGAGCAATAGCACAGTGGGTAGGGCATTTGCCTTGCACGCAGCTGACCCAGTTTCGATTCCTCCGCCCCTCTTGGAGAGCCCGGCAAGCTACTGAGAGTATCCCGCCCGCATGGTAGAGCCTGGCAAGCTACCCGTGGATATGCCAAAAACAGTAACAAGAAGTCTCACAATGGAGACGTTACTGGTGCCCGCTCGAGCAAATCAATGACCAATGGGATGACAAGTGACAAGGTGACAAGTTCCTCTGCCTGACATGGTTGATAAAGCTACACTTAGTACAATGTATGAACATGGTAACTGGGCAAAAGTTATAGTCTTATTATGGGACATTGTTTGGATGTAACTGTGTATGAAATTATTTCTTAACTATTCAGATAATCCCTTGCTAAATGGGAAGAAACCTAAGGTTTTCTCATGTTGTCCAGTGGTTTTCTAAGCTGTGGTGAGTGCAGCAATGGCCACTTGGATGTTGTCCCATGTCATTCCTAAACATATATACAAATTCCATGACTACACTAAAATGAAGCTGACCCGGCCCTCAAATGAGACCTCAGGACCGTCAGAGGAACTACACTTACTTCACTTGGATTTATTATGACCTCAGGCTGGTATATAGATTTTTTAGAAGAAACCAGTTTTACTAGTGGAAGGCAGAGATTACAAATAAATTTTCTTTTGTGAAGAAACAAATGAGTCCTTGTCATAGGGTCTCCTATTCTTGTCATATCAGGGGCAGATTTTGTGCTTATCTTTGTTCTGCCACCTTTTGGTTGGAAGACCTGGAGAAACAAACTGACCTGCCTGAGGAGGACTTTCCCTAAGGCTCCAGACACACAGACTTACTGGCCTTTAAATGGAGTGAAGCATCACCCACATGTAGTGCTGTTACCTCTCATGAGGCGGCAGGATCTGCTGCTTCCAAACCATTATTCCTTTGTACTCTTTGTAGACCAAGATTCTAAAACAATAATCAACATTGAGACAGACAGCTATGAACAAATGGAGTACAGATTTGAAATACTAACACTCCTGGCATTCACTGGTCAGCATTCCATTTGGCATGTTTTGTTTCTGCTTTGCTTCGGAATTGAGAGAGCTTCAATGCGGGTGCTCTCTTGGCAGAAACAATGTCCTTTGAAGCTTTTTATTACTGGTGACATCATAGCATTGATCTTGCTGTTAGCAAGGAGTGGGGGGGTGCTGATTTTGGGCAGTCTCAGGAGGGGGTGAGGACTTGTAGCATCCATGCATTAGCCCATCTTTATTCCCAAATATTTTGGTACCCTGCTGCCTGCATATCACAAAAGAGTGAAGGGAGTTCATAGAATGAAAAAATTTTAGCATTGTTGAGGTTGTGGTAAAAGTTTCTTAAAATTGTAAAAAAAAATCAAATTCATTGGGGCCGGGAGACAAGATTGTGCTTAGGTGCACCTCTTACCCAGCCTGCACCTGACCTGTGTTCCATTCCCGGCGCCACATGTCCACACGTCCTCCAAGTGCCACTGGATGCAGCCTGGCGGCTCCTGCACTGCCCAGGTGTGCTCAGCTCAGGGGCCAGCAGCAGCCACATCACTGGTCTTGCTGACCCGCATGCCAGGCTCACTAAGAATTGCTGGTGGGCACAGCTGAGATCCTCACAGACTGGGTTCATCATAGTCTGAATTCATGAACCATCGAATCAACAAAAGGATTTACTGATACACTAACAGCAATAAATAATTTTTTTAGGCAATAAAGGAAAGAAAAAGAAAACAAAACAGGAGCAAATAGACATGAGATAAAGATAAGCTTCCAAATAACCCCCAGGGTTGAGGGAAAATCACAATAGCAATTTGCATGTATTTGGAGCAGAACAGCAGTGAAAACTGGATGTATGAGAATCTGTGGGCTACAGCTATCACAGGGGTTAGGAGGAAGTCAATGGCTTTTATGTGCATATATTAGAAGAGAGGTTGAATGTCTATGCCTAACAAGAATATCAGAGGACATGTTTGTAACTTCTTTTGGACTAAATGACAACTGTTGAATTGTTCTGGCATATGCTTTTTTTTTTTGCTTTTTGGGTAACACCCGGCAATGCACAGTGGTTACTCCTGGCTCTGCAATCAAGAATCACCCCTGGCGGTGCTCAGGGGACCATATGGGATACTGGGAATCAAACCCGGGTTGGCCGCATGCAAGGCAAATGCCCTCCCTGCTGTACTATCGCTCCAGCCCCTGGCATATGCTTTTTTAGTAAGCACGATAGCTACCAATACTGTGTGGCATCCTTGAGATTCCCCTTGAGATTCTTGAATGTTCTTACTACATACATGCAAAAGTAGAGGGTGGCAGATGCTGAGCAGAGCTTGGTTTGTGAGCATATTCAGAAATTCGAAATGCCAGGACTAGAGAGACAGAGCGGAGGGCAGCTGCTCACCTTGTGTGTGGTAACCCAAACAATTCCTAGTGCTGCCTGGTTCCCCCAGCACCACAGGGAGTGATCCCGGAGCCAGGGGTAGGTCCCCCCAAATAAATAAGGAAATATATTGAACAATGTGAGGTAATGGATATGGTCATTAACTCTACTTCTGTCATTAAATTGATGGAGGTAATAAATGTACAACATGTATATAAAAACATCACATGTCACAAATTTGTATGTGATTTTTGTCAATTATACTTCAGTAAAGTTGGAAAAATATAATAAAAAAGATTGACTTGGGAAAGAAAAAAATAAAATCATTTCCAGTCAAATCAACTATTTTTTCTATGATCAGTAACGCTGGGAGTATTTTGTCTTTAAACTTTTAACCCCTGGGCTGGAGCGATAGCACAGTGTGTAGCGGCTGACCCGGGTTCGATCCCCAGCATCCCATATGGTTCCCTGAGCACTGCCAGGAGTAATTCCTGAGTGCAGAGCCAGGAGTAACCCCTATGCATCGCCAGGTATGACCCAAAAAGCAAAAAAGAAATAATAATAAAATAAACTTTTAACCTCTAAAATTTTTCTTCTACAAAATAGGAAGTACACAGAAAAAAGTGTAGGATATGTCAGAACGAAGATATCTCCATGAACAGTTAGCCCTTCTGGGCCAGGCCTGTGTGGGCAGCAGCCCTTGCATGTCTATCACACTGACAGCCCATGTGAAAGTGAGGGGGAGCAGGAAGCATCTCTGTGGCAGACATGAGTAAACTGGAATCGTGGTAAGCTTATCCATGGGTGACCAGCAAACTGGAGTGGGGCCACCTACTGGGATGCACACCCAATCCAGCTGATTCCACTCGGAGTCATCAAGGGGAATGAAGCAAAAACAACAAACAGGCTGCCACGCCACCTCCTCCTCCTGCTCTCTTCCTCCTCCTCCATCTCCTCCTCCTCTCATTCAATACTTGCCTGCATGAGACAGTGCTAAAATAATGGACTCACAAGGCTCTTAAGCTGCTTTGTCTTTACTTATTTAGATGGAGTGGGGGCGGGGGACATGCCCAGAAATGCTCAGTGTTTGAACCCAAGTTTCTAGCAAGGAAAGCAAGCAGACAGCAGCGAATCCCAGCCCGTACCAAGCCAATTTCATCAGGGCATCCCAGATGGAGGAAGTACGCTCTCCCTGCCCGCTCTAGATGGAACCCTGGCGACCACCAGCTTCCAGAAGCAAGGCCCAGAAATGCAGGTTCCAGGACTAAGACACGGCGACAGAGGAGTCGAGCTGTCCCTCCCCAGGTCCCCGCCCACTTGCTCGGCATCCTGGCACACTCCCACAATCTGCCTCCCTCCGGGAGCCATTTCAGGGCACCAATGACAATGGTCCAGACTCCCAATTGAATCTCAAAGTGGATTAACGCCCTATAGAGATGTCTCTGGACCCCAACCATTTACAATCTTTGAATTTCAGAAGCGCATGGTGGCTGCTTTTGCACCCATGTGACCTTGCATGATATTCAAGGTAACCAATGGAAAATAAATTATCTAGCTTCTGCCTGTGGCAGGCAGGCTTGAATGGTGGTGGGAAAATTCGAGCAAACTATAATGCCCAAAAGGGGGGAGAGAGAGAGAGAGAGAGAGAGAGAGAGAGAGAGAGAGAGAGAGAGAGAGAGAGTGTATATTGGGGAAATTGTTTGCCATAGAGGCAGGGTGAGGACTGGGATGTGGGGAAGGGGGAGTACTGGGAACATTGGTGATGGAAAATGTGCACTGGTGGAGGGATGGATGTTTGATCATTGTATGGCTGAAGCTTAAACATGAAAGCTTTGTAATTATATCTCACAGCGATTCAATAAAAAATATTTATTTATTTATTTATTTTTTAAAAGGAAAGCAAGCACTCCAGCTTGTTGAGCTATAATCTCCTTGGCACCTGAATATTTATGTTATGCTAATTTGTTCGGTTTTGTTTTGTGTGTGTGGTGGTGGTAATGGGGCACCCAGAGGTGCTCCAGGTTTACTCCTGGTGGGGTTCAGGGAATTGAGTGCCAGGGTTGGTTGCATCAAGGCAAGTGTCCCATCCATTGCTCTAGCCCTGAATATGCTATTTTAGAACTCCTTTCATTTTGGCTCTTATTTTGTCCAAGTCTTGCATTAGAAGAAACTGTGGTACTGGCACAATTATGAGTTTCAGATTTCAGAGTCAGAAAGTTTGAAGGAAATATTAAAGGGCTGGAACTAGAGAGATAAGGCATTTGCCCTGTGCCTGGCCAGCATTGACAGCTATGCTCCAATCCAAACCAAAATATACAAAGGGTCAAATTAGGGTTGTCTTTTTTATTTTTTTAACAGATTAGGACACTTGAAAGTTAGTATATAGGGTCAGAGAGAGAGAGAGAGAGAGAGAGAGAGAGAGAGAGAGAGAGAGAGAGAGAGAGAGTACTGTGGGTAGGGCTTTTGCATTCAGCCAACCTGGGTTCAATCCCTGGCATCCCATATGGATCTCATATGATTCCCTGAGCACCACCGGGAGAAATTCCTGAATGCAGAGCCAGGAGCAACCCTTGAGCATTGCCCCAAAACAAACAAAAAAAGGAAAATAAGTTAGTAAATATACTCATTATTTCAAAATTGAAGGTGCATTTTAACATTATAAAAAGTATAGGAAGACTTTAAAAATGGGATATAGTTAGCTTGTGAAAAACTCTATTGTCCATACTTTAATAATTTAACTGGAGACTAGTAAAACCACTGTCAGGATATGTATCAGATATTGTCTGTTGTCTCAGATGTATCTCAAGTACCTAGAATTGAACCCAGCCCAGAAAAGAACTCACCTACTTGGTGAATGAAGGAACGACTTGCACCATTTTGAGAACCAGTTCAAGCATGGCTGGTGTAAACTGCCTAAGCTGCCATCTTATTTTGCTGTTATTGTTTTGGGGGTCACACCTGCTCTTGGCTCTGTGCTCAGGAATCAATCCTAGTGGTGCTCCAGGATCAGATACAGTGAGGGGATGGTACCTGGCTGGGCCATGTTCAGGCAAGGTAAATGCCCTCCCTGTGGTACAATCTTTCCAGCCCTGACGCTTTCTTTCAATTCTGCTGTCAAGGACACTGCAAACAACTACCACAGCTGTCCCATGTGCGGCGGTGAGTGGTAACTCTCGTACTAGAGAGAAGGAAGTCAGAATTTAGTGGGCCATAGAGAAGGCTGTGGAAGGAAGTGGTGAAAGTGTGGGTCTGTGCTGTGCACCTGACCAGAGGCCCGGCATGTGCAACCAACTTTCTTGAGCCATTTCTCCTTCTCACATCCTGTCAGACTTTGGTAATCAGTACAGCCTTTCTGTAGCTGTGCAAAGTGTTTGTTACCAATCGCAAAAACATAAAAAGCAGAATATGCAGAAGCACCTAAGATGGTGCTAAGGTTCCAGATAAGTTGTTTCACTGTACTTGTAAAGTTCAAGTGCAAACCCAGTAATAGCCTCTTCAATTGTGTTTCAGGTCCCAGAAATAAGCAATCTTTTCAATCTGCAAAAAGGTGATGTGGTTTGTTTCTTTTTCTTTCTTTCTTTTTTTGTTTAGGCCATCTCTGGCAGTACTCAGGGGCTTCTCCAGATCCAGTGGGAACCGGGGAACACTGATGAGTGAAGTTGATACTGTTGGTGCGATTGGTGTTGGAACACTGTATGACTAAAATTCAACAATCAATTCTGCAAACCATGGGTCTTTAATAATACTTTTCTTTTTCTTTTTGAGTCCCACCTGGTGATGCTCAGGGGTTACTCCTGGCTCTGCACTCAGTATACTCCTGGTGGTGCTCGGGGAACCATATGGGATGCTGAGAATCAAACCCGGGTTGGCTGCGTGCAAGGCAAATGCCCTACCCACTGTACTATCACTCCAGTCCCCTCTCTTTTTTTTAAAAAAAAGAAAGATCCAGACGGAAATTTCTATTGATATTAGTGGACCTTTGCCTCTGCCACTAGAGATTTTGCTGTCCCTTAAGTCCTGCCCATTTTGTTAGGTGTCCAAGGCTTCACATAGATGCTTTTCATATTTTTCCAGTTTTGGTGTTAGTCTTTAATTGTAAGACTGGTCTGAATGGTGAAGCTCAGACTACAGGCAGGGCCAACCCCATTCACTGTTTACTTTTCCTTGACTTCCTGGAGAACAGGCTTTCTAAAGGAAAAGGAACACAAGCCACATGATCACCTGTATCACCTGTTGTCCAGTTGCACATTGATTTGCTCGAGTGAGTGCTAGTAACGTCTCCATTCATCCCTGTCACGTGCTAGTGTAGCCCAATGGCATCTGTTCGCTCCAGGAACATGAAGAGCCTCAAACCGTTCATTCAGAATCTTGACAAAGAAGTCTGACCATCTCGTAGGTAGACGCCAGGTGTTCTTTTGATGTCCCGTGGAATCGTCAGTAAGGGTTCTAGTCCAGCTGTTGTCTCCAAATTGTATTATATGTCTGGCCCATTTGATTTTTGACGCCTTGGCAAATGAGTCAGCGTCCCTGATTCTCGATCGTCGGCGGAGGTCGGAACTCAAGATTTCTTCTCTCACTTGAGTGAAACGTGATACTCCAAGCATAGCTCTTTTGATTCCTCTTAGGAGATCCGAATAGCGTTCTCATCCTGTTTGTGTAGGGCCTAGGTCTCTGAGGCGTATGTTAGTGCAGGAAGAACGGTGGAGTTGAAAAGATGTGCCCGGAGCCAGAGGTTCTTCATCCTCTTAACAACTTTCTTCAACACTCTTGAAGGTGTCCCATGCCACTCTCTTCCTCCTGCACAGTTCTGGCACCAAGTCATTCATCATGTTGAGTTCTTGACCCAGGTACACATAGCTGCTGCATTCGGAGATGTTCGTTTCATTGAGAGCAAATGAAACATTAGGAACTAGTCCGTTTCTCATGAATATTGTCTTTGTGAGATTCAGCTGCATCCGACCTTTCCACACTCACAGCTGAAGCTGGACAGCATTTGTGTCGCTTAGCTAATGTTTGGTGTTATTAGAACAATGTCATCAGCGAAGTGGAGGTGGTGTAATTACCGACCATCTATCTTTACTCCTATTCCTTCCCATTCCAGTCATCGAATGACGTTCTAGAGGGTGGCACTAAAGAGTTTCAGTGGAATGGGATCACCCTGCTGAACCCCTCTCTTTATGTCGATGATCACTTCCTTGTAGAATGGTGAGATCCTGATGGTGAATCCGTAATACAGCTCGAGGAAGATCCTGATGTACTGAGTTTAACGCCCTGTTTGGCTAGGGCTTCGATGACCGCTTCAAAGCCACATGATAAACTTTTAAATATTTATTATTACTTTTTGGTTTTTGGGCCACACCAGAGGTACTTAGGGATTACTCAGGCAGACTCAGATGAGCATATGGGATGCCTGGGATTGAACCCAAGTTGACCACATGCACCTTCCCTGCTGTACTAGTACTTTGGCCCAAATCATGAAATTATTGGAATTTTATTTTTAACTTGTACAGTCTTCAGAATCCAGTTGTAGATATATTTATAGCACATATACTTAAAGCATATTTCAAATAGGACTAGCCATGTTTTAAGAGATTAGTCTAAACTCTCATCACTCCTGAAACAAAGATGTGGTCAAAATAATTCCTGCCTCAAAAAATCCACAAAGACTTCATCTTGCCCACCAATGGAAGTACAAGAGTCTTTAGGGCACATTCACTGCATACATCTGTCCCAGGTTTAATCCTGCACATATGTCCTCTCGAGCATCACCGGGCACATCTCTGAAGGGTCCAAGCATGCTGGGGTTGCCCTGTTCATCCCTGACACCGCTGGACCTGAACAGCACCACATCCTCGCCTCCAAGATGTCAACGACCAGCCAAGACAGGGCCCACTGACGACTCTAGGGAGGCCTCCTTGCCCCCCCACCAAAAAAAGAGAAAAAAGTGAAAAAAAGGGAAAAAGGAAGGGAGGGGAGGGAAGGAAAGGGAAGGGAAAAGTTTCTGCTGTACTCGAGACCCTATACTAAAACAATTACCTGGAGATTTCTAATTTGCTACTCAGCATGTTGGACATTAGAGAGTAGTCATTATCCTATCAAAAAAATAAAAAATGAAAAACTGAATTAGAAACTCTTTTAGATGTGTAAGCAATACGAGGGCACAGAGCAAGCTACTGGCCTCAGAATTATAGAGACTGACAGGTGTGAGGATCAGTGTCTCAGCCATTGCTGGTGGGAATGCGAAACAATTACGTCACAGTGGAAGACACCTGACACATCTTACAGCCCACCCACTTTCCCAATCCAGCAATGGTGTTCATTTGTATTTACCTCCAAAGCTGAAATTTTCTACCCACACAGTAAAGTGCACCCAGATATTTGTGGCAGCTTTATCCATAACTGCCAAAGCCAAAATACAGCCAAACTGCCCATCAGCAGATAAATGGATAAATGCTGGACAATAGACTATTAACACTAAATAGAAACCCATAAAAATAGAGGAAATGGAAATACATGTTCCTAAGTGACAGTAGTCCAAACGCTCTATGATTGCAAGGAAATGATATTCTGGAAAGTGTGTAATCAGTAAAAGATCAGAGGGTTCCATGGGCTGGGAGAAGAAAGGAATGCGCTGGATTTTTAGGGCAGTGAAACAACTTTATATATTGTAGCACTGTAGCTCTGTCCTCCCGTTGTTCACCAATTTGTTTGAGTGACCAGTAATGTCTCCATTGCGAGACTTGTTGTTACTGTTTTTGGCATATTGAATACGCCACGGGTAGCTTGCCAGGCTCTGCCGTGTGGGTGAGATACTCTCAGTAGCTTGCCGGACTCTCTGAGAGGGACCAAGGAATTGAACCCGGGTCGACCTCGTGCAAGGCAAACACCCTACCCACTGTGCTATCGCTGCAGTCCAACTTTATATATAATACACACACATATATTTATATATACACTTTATATATATTATGATTACACTTTTCTAATGATGAATGCATGTTCTCACAAAACATACAATAGAAAGTGTAAGCCCTACGTTTGCCTTGCACGCGGCCGACCCGGGTTCAATCCCCGGCATCCCATATGGTCCCCCAAGCACTGCCAGGAGTAATTCCTGAGTGCAGAACCAGGAGTAACCCCTGAGCATCGCTGGGTGTGACCCAAAAAGAAAAAAAAAAAAAGAAAGTGTAAGCCCTAAAGTGAACTCTGACCTCTGGTGCTGACGCTACGTTGCAGGTTCATTAGTTAGAACCCGGCACCTCCCTGGCGGGCAGGCCCATTGTTGATGAGCACGTGCGTGGGGGTAGGTTGAGATACAGGAAAGCATTGTACTTCCCTGCTGTTCCACTGTGAATCTAAAACTCTTCTTTAAAAATTGTATTTTTTTTTTTAGGCCACACTGGCAGTGCTCAGGGGACCCATATGGGATGTGGAGCACTGAACCCGGACTGGTCGTGTGCAAGGCAAATACCTTACCAGATGTGCTATCGCTCTAGCCTCCAAACCTACTTTTTAAAGAAATGTACCACCTTATATTTACTGCTTCATCTTCACTGTTACTACAGACCAAAACTTGGCACCCACACCCCAAATTCAGGCATGAAAGCGGGTTATTGAGTTATAACAGAGGTCCTGAAGGATCCCTCTGGCCTGACAGCACTGTGGAGGGCAGAGCAATACAGACTGTCCTTCCTGAACCAGAAAGGGGCCTCACTGCACAGCAAATCTGCTGCATTTTTATCTCAGTCTTTCCAGCTGTTAGAACAGTGAGAAATCAATTTGTCATGAACCCTCCAGATGAAGATGTTCACCACAGCAACTGAATGAACTGACAACTGACCTCCAGCTGTAACTCACAGCCCTGCCTGGACACACCATTATCACACGAAGCCCACTTCATATCAGGGTTCAGAGTGGTGCCAAGTGCTCCGTAGGGATGGGCGAATAGGTTATTACCAAGTTTGCACCCTGTAAAAGTCTTTTGCACTGTTTACCCACTTTGTTTGCCCACTTTATTATTCAGCAGTGTAACGACTGGTGGAAGCCAGTGAGCGTGCCACATGGTGCATCACTCATCTTTACAGTACAGGAGCCAGTACAGTCAGCTTCTTACAAACAGGACATGGAGGCAGAACCAGAGGCTGACCTGTGACTGGTCATTGGAACTTGCCCAACATTTTTTTTGTACCATCTGCTGTCTCTCTGAACCAGAAAGAGGCATTTCCTGTTCTCATTTCTTCTCCTGAAAACCTTGGTTCATCACAGATGCTGCCTTCTCCAGAACAAACTTTCTTTTTTAAATCTTGGTTTTGGGGTCACACCCAGCAGTGCTCAGGAATCACTCCTGATGGGCTCAGGGGACCATACAGAGTGTTGGGGATTGAACCACTGAACCCAGGTCAGCTGCATGCAACGCATGTGCCCCACTTGCTGTACTATCACTCTGGCCCCCAGAAAAACTTTTCTGCTAAGCCTCTCTCTCTCTCCCCCCCACCTGTGTATGTGTGTGTGCGTGTGTGTGTGTGTGTGTGTGCGCGTGTGCATGTGTGTGTGTGTGTGTGTGTGAGAGAGAGAGAGAGAGAGAGAGAGAGAGAGAGAGAGAGAGAGAGAGATGGTGCTTTGAGGTTTTCTTGTGACAGACTCAGATTCCAAAACAGAAGTTTTAAAATTTTGTCCAACTATAATTATTTAAGACTTTACCATACATATTTCCCTGTTAGCTTTGGATATACAGGAATTATGAATATCCTACTCATCTTTGAGTCCACAGCATAAAATTGCAATGGTATAGTAGGCATTCTTTATAATTGTGCTGGCATGATTTTCAATTATTCCAATCTTTGATCTGATTCTGAATATTACAAACAACTCTACCTTTTTTGTGGTTCTGAGAATGGAACCTGGTCCTCACACATGTGAAGCAAATGCTCTACCATTCAGCTATAGCCTTGCTCCCCCCAAAATTGTACTCTCAAAAATATTTTATTACGCTATTTTCCACAAATACTTTGTTTTCTGATTCCATGTTAGGCTCCCTTAATCACTTTCCTCAACTTGGAACACATTTTTTAAATTCTCACCCTCTCATCCAGCTATTCCCACACACTGCAGGGTGAGTCATCTGTTCTGAATGGCTCTCTCCACAACTCCCTCCTCCCTGTCTCGAAAGAGCCATCCAGGAACTGTCTTCCCATGGAGAGCCCTTCCCTGAGTCCCCCCATCCTCCTCTGTACACCTCTAACACAAAATGTACCCTGCAGTTTGGACCCTATTCTGTTTGTATGATCCTTTCAGCTTACCAACTAACTTTACTGAGATCCCGTCTTACTCTCCTTGGACTGCTCTGCGGCATCTCTATTTACAGAGTGGTGTACAGACAATTATAAATTTTGTGGGGTTAATTTTCCTCACTACCATCTTCTATTGTCCTTTTACTTCTGACTCACCACCCGTTTGGCAAAAACTCCTGAGATATTTACTTGAAATTTCTGGGATACTTTTGCACTCTGGTACTAAAAGTCTAGAAATACCTCAGGGAGGCAAGTTATTACTCCACCCCCCATGCTCATTTAATGTGATTTTGTAAGATTAAGGAATATTCTGAAACATTCCAAAGCTGTAGGTTGGACTTTTGTATAGTAGAGCCTTCCAAAACGGGGCACACTTGCTATTGCAAATTTATTTAGCCAGGAGACTGAAAATAAGGATAAAAGAACAAAAACCCAAGGTAAGAGCCTGGAAGTCAGCACAAAGCTGAGGCCGCATCTGTTCAATTCCTGGAGTCACATGGTACCCCAAGTATCACCATGTGAGGCTCTGGAAGTCCCCTAAACACTTCCAGATGGCCCTGATGGTCTCTGATACTGGGAAGGTCCTCATTGTTGGGCCCTCAAACTATATCACAGGACCCTGAGCTCCAACTGGGAGCCCTTTCCTCCCCAATCACCGCAAACCAACACAGATTTGTAACATCTCACTGCCAGAAAGCTCTGTCTCTTCTGATCATAGATGGTGAAACTAGTACCATGGAAAAGGGAAATGAAAATAGAATGGCTTCCCTCTTCTAGAGCCTTCTCTCAGTGCCAGGCACGGCCGAGCTAGAGAAACCCTGAAAGTTACTAGGCCTGCTTCTCTCAGGGACTTACCCTAAGGGAAAAGGAGGATGAATTTCAGGATGATACCGAGTCTGCTTTTATTATCTCTGTTAATTCAACCCTGTTTGAGGACACTTAATAAGTTCCACTGTAAAAATAACCCAATTAGCCCAAGAAATACACAGATATAAAGAGAACACAGCAAAAAATTTTCTAATACAATTACCCAGTTTACACTTTCTTTTTTTTTTTTTTGCTTTTTGGGTCACACCCAGCGATGCACAGGGGTTACTTCTGGCTCTGCACTCAGGAATTCCCCCTGGCGGTACTCAGGGGATCATATGGGATGCTGGGAATAGAACCCGGGTCGGCCACGTGCAAGGCAAATGCCCTACCTGCTGTGCTATCACTCCAGCTCCAGTTTACACTTTCTTTAGGAAAAAATATCTCCAGCAGTAAACAGGGACCAAGTCATGTCTGTAGGCCACTTTTGAACTGTGTATCAAATTAAACTCATGAAAACATAAGTTTCATGAGATCAAGAGATTTTTTCACTGCTGAATTCCCAGAGTATTGCCTTGTTAACTAAAACGCAAGTGTAATAGGCTGCAATTTGCTGTGTGTGGAGACTAGCCCAGTGTGTGCTCACAGAGCAAAGTATGGCTCAGCGTGGGCAAGAGAGTAGGTGAGCCAAGAATTCTAGGGGACACAATGGAGTCTCAAACTAGGGGGTCATGGTGGAGGCGAAGAAGTTGTCACATTCATTTGACATCTTGGAGAAAAAGGAACAGAACTTGCTAGCAAGTAGGGAAAACAAGTAACAACAAAACAACAGTAACTGAACAATGTTTAACTCAAAGTCACATGACCGGATAAAAAGTTTTTAATCATGACTAAATCTCCTCCCTTTTTAAAAAATTTTCATCTAATACATTGCCCAAACACCAGGGTGACAGCTCAGGCTGTAGGACACGTGTCTCAGTGTTGTGTGAGGTCGGTGCCACCTGGTCCACTAAGCAGCATCTGGTGGAGCCTCGTGGGTCTAAGCACCTCTGAGCTGGAGCACAGCCTGCACTGGCCCAACACCTCACAGACAGAGACACTGCAGGACCAGTTACCCAGAGCAGACCCCAGGGACCCCCAGCACCAGCTGAAAAACAAAACAGAAAACAAAACAAAACAAAACTACAGCTGCTCAGGATTGCCTGTGTGGCCTGAAGATTAATGGCTACTTCATTTCTTCCTCATATCTCCTGCCCTGGTTCAAAGCCCTGGGACCTGACAAAGAATTTGGGCTTGAAACAATGTTGGAAAATGAAAAGCTGGTTGACAACCCCAGGCGGCTTCATGCTGCTCTTCTTTCTTTTTGTGTAAGTTTACAATGTTTCACAACATAAAGTTAGAAATACTAACATTTTTAACAGAGGAAAGAAAAACCTATCAGGGGATGGGAGTGATAATACACTGGGGAGGGGCTTGCCCTGCCTGCCCAGCTGACCAGGGTTCGATCCCCTATGCCCCTGCTATGAGGGATCCCTGAGTGCAGTCAGCAGTGATTCATGAACATGGCAGAGTGGACCCAAAGTCAAACGAAACCCAAACCCTAACAGGTAGAGGTCTGATGTGAGGCTCTCAGAATATCTTGGCCCAGAAGGCGTCTGACTCCCCAGGGGCAGGAGAGAGCAGGGCTGGGGGAGGGGGAAGCCAGCTGTTAGTCACCGGACTCAGCAGCTCAGTTCTTCCAGAATTAACTCTGTCTAGAAATAAGCACAAGTTTCAATGTCCTCTTTTGGTTTTTTTTTTTTTGGGGGGGGTCACACCTGGCGATGCACAGGGGTTACTCTTGGCTCTGCACTCAGGAATTACTCCTGGCGGTGCTCAGAGGACCATATGGGATGCTGGGATTTGAACCCGGGTCGGCCGCGTGCAAGGCAAACGCCCTACCCGCTATGCTATCACTCCAGCCCCCTCAATGTCCTCTTTTGATTCCAGCAAACACTTAAATGGTAGAACCTCAGAAAGGGCCTTAAATCTCTTTTTAAGACCCAAATTCATCCATCTCTTAATCCAGCACCACTGCAGGTGGAATTAAAGCGTAAGTGTTCCAGCTATTGAATCCCTGAAATTTAGCATGGAGAAATAGAGCACTGAATACTGGTTGAAGGAATAATGAATTAGGATGAGTTGTTTGTGTCACTGTCCCCCAAAAAACATTACAAGCACATCAAGAACAGGGAATGTTTTATTCTTCTCCTTTTGTCTCCAGAACAGAGTATAGCATCTTTCACAAAAATAAATGCTTACTAAATAGTCACTTACTAAATTATAGGCAACGGGTAAATACTTGATTTACTTTAAAATGCCAGGAAGGGAAAAGAAAACATTTCTTCTAAGACTCAGGAATGAACTTAGGATCTGGGGTAGAAACACCAACATTTCTACATTGAAGCTGTGAAGACGGAGAGGTCAGCTTGTATAGTTGTCTAACATGACCACGTAAGCTGGTCTAGGAAGGAAGAGAGCCCCACGCTACACACAGCAGCACATCTACACCACGACTGCACAACCGGGACTGGTGGCCTCAGCATGCACAGCCTGACGGAAGAGCCTGCCTAAGCACACAGGAAGGCCTGTGGGGAAGGGGAAATAGCAGGAATATTCTGGTGAATATTCACACACTGGGAAGCAGAATGATCTCAAGCACTACACAGCCTTCGACAGAGGCACAATTGTTCCCTCTCAAAATACATCCACAACCAGCACCAGGGGGGAAGAAGGGCAGGGTGCGATGGGCTCTGCTGGCTGAGGTCACATCTTGGGGAAGCTGGCCAGGCTGGCAATGCCACAGGTGTTGTTCTTATTCCGAGCCATGAGGATATAGCCTTTGTTGCCCCAGTTTTCTCCCCAGCTGTAGGATCAATCAAGAAAAGTATTTAGTCCTCTCATTTATTCATTAAATAATGGGTATCGTGCTAGGAATTTAGAAGTAAGATGGAGAGTTCCCCTCCAAAGAGCTGAAAGTAAAAAGAAGGAAACAACAACAACAACATACACACACACTGGAGAGAAAAGTCTGAGACATGAGGAACTGCTCATTACTGAGGGGATCTCAAGAGGCTGACAGGCTGGGTGATAGATTAAAGGAGCTCTCTAGAGTGCAGCCTGCAGACATGAGACCCAGAGTTTGATCCTCGCACCACATGGCACTCCCAGTACTGCCAGCTGTTGTCTAGGTGACTCCTGAGTATCTTGGAGGTGACCGGGGGCGGGGGGTAGTCTCAGCACTGCTAGATCCAATCATTGAACCATCAAGTCTGGATGGCTGAACACCACTGAGAGTAGCCCCTGTCCTAAGTCTTGATAGAATCTGGGGCTGAGAAAGTGGGCTGCCCCCAGCAGAGAGCTGTGAAATGAATAATTAAGGCAGAAAAGCGTGGGGCATGTGTCAGCATCACACAACTGAAAAACAAGGGGCTGGGTGGTGTGACGGGAGCTACATGTGAGCAAGAGCAAGTCAGAGTAACAGTGTTCAGAGCCAGGCTGCAGATTCAGACTGTTGCTCTGCACAGTGGAAGAGCCCCTGCTTCTGAGCAGGAGCCAGGTGCCATTAATGTGTTTTAGGAAGAGTAATTCTTGAAAAGAAGGCTGGAGAGTGATTGCAATGGGCTGAGCGCATGTGTGGAAGGCCAGGATTTAATACCCCGCATTTCCACGGGCTCCCAAGCCATCATCTTTTAGCACAGAGCTGAGAGGAAGCCCTGAGCACTGCTGTGCAGCCCCACACAAACTGTGACAACTACAAAAGGCACAGGAGGCCAGTGAGACAAAGGCTGGTGGTACGGACAGGGGGTTGGGTGGCTCACAGGAGACGTGGACGAGGCTATGGGAGCCAATGATACTCTCAGAAGTAAGTGAAAAAAACATGAGAAAACGGGAAAGACAGAGCAGAGACTGCAGCTGGACAGTGGGGTACTGTCCCTGTTGGTTTAGTGACTCAGTAGCAACTTGACCATGTCATCACTCTGTCCCATGACTTCCCCAGGGCCTAGGACTCCAGTTCCTCAGAGGGCACTGAGGAAAGGAAGCTTAATTACAGCTGCTGAAAGACTGGTGTTTCCAATAAATGCAATTCTCATGACTCTTTTCCTGTAAAGTCACAAGACTACAGAGAGGCTCAAGTCACAGAGCTAAAGATAAAGTCACAGGGTCAGAGCTGGCAAGACAAGACAGCAGGCAGGGCTATTGCTTGCACAGCTCTGACCCAGGTTCTATCCTCAGCACCCCATACACAGCCCTGCTAGGAATGATTCCTGAGTGCAGAGGAAGCCCTGAGCACTACCTGATGTGTTCCCCCAACCCACCCTCCAAAAAGGGGAGGGATATCAAAGTATCTCAAAATTACTTGTTTCCAATGGTACAAAAGAAACACTTTTTTGCTCCATCTGCTTTCCCTTTCTACCTTATCTTTTGGGCCACACTTGCTATTGTTTATGGGGCTGGTCCCAGAAGTGCTTGGGGGGCCAAGTGGTATCAGGAACAGAAACTATGCCTCTAGCATGCAAACAAGTGCAGTAGAGGGGCCAGAGTGATAGCACAGCGGGTAGGGTGTTTGCCTTGCACGCGGCCAACCTGGGTTCAATCCCCAGCATCCCCTGTGGTTCCCCGAGCACCACCAGGAGTAATTCCTGTAGTAATTCCTGTAGTAATCCCTGAGCATCTCAGGGTGTGACCCAAAAAGAAAAAAAAAGTACAGTAGCTCTTTGAGCTCTTGGCCCCCACATCCACTTTCTCAAGTGCTTCCTCTTGATTTCAGTCTTTGGCACATTCATAGATGTGACTGGAGGGTAAAATGCTGTATCCGGCGAGTTTGATCTCTGAATGTGTTCCACTGCTTCCAGACAGGTTTAGAGAAAGAAGGGCCATAACTCAAAGGTGCTGCTGGCCTGGACTGGTTAAGTCTGTCTGTCTTAGGGGGTTGGAGATCCCTAAGGACAGATTCCTGTACACTGTGCACATGACTAGCCTGTGGAAATCCAAGAATGGAGCTCAGAGTCTTGAGTACTGGCCATTACATGTCAGCCAGAGACTATAGTCTCTGGCCAGGAAGGCAAAATTGAAAGGGCTGTAAGTACTCTGTCTTGAGGTGGGATGGGGAGGGAGGGAGGGAGGGAGGGAGAGAGAGAGAGAGAGAGAGAGACAGACAGACAGACAGACAGACAGACAGAGACAGAGAGACAGAGACAGAGAGACAGACAGAGACAGAGAGAGATGCAGAGAGAGAAAGACAGAGAAAGGAATATTAAAAAGTTAGAGATAAGTTTGAGAGGGTGATTAAGGAAAAGTCATTGGGCTAGATTGATAGTACAGTGGTAGAGCATTTCCCTTGCATTTCCTGTAGCTGACCTGGGTTTGATTCCCCGCATTTCATATGGTCCCCCAAGCACCATCAGGAGTAATTCCTGAGTGCAGAGCCAGGAGTAATTCCTGAGCATCTCTTGGTGTGACACCCCTCTGCCCCCGGCAAAAGGACAAAAGTCACATCCCCATTGGTACCTGTTTTTAATTATCCAGTGCTTGATCCCCTTCTGGATACCGTACCCGACTGCCAGCACGGCATGATTCAGATTGTCACTATTGCAGTTTTCATCATAGTACACGCCTATAAGAGAAAGCCCCACAGGAAAGCTTTTTGCAACCCCAGGATCGCCCTAAGGGATTCCCTATTCTAGGAGACCCCTGTAGGATAGCCCCATAGGGTTCCCCAGTCTATGAGACCCCTGTAGAATTCTGTTCCTGCTAGGACAGTTTGCGGGAGAGATATGAGTCTATGCTGTGGCAGCTGCTAGCGTCTCTTGGGCGGACTCGAGAATGGAAGCTAAGCACTGTGCATACTCGGGGGGTCCTCCATGCCTCTTCGCAGCAGCAGATGGAAACAGCCCCTCACCTTTGCTGTAGAACTGGAATGAGGTCAGGCTCGCATCAATAGCCACTGAAATGGGTCCTACTCGGGCCACTGCCCTCTTCAGGGCTTTCTCATTCCCTTCAGGGATCTCTCGGTACCCCCTGCATTTAGCCGCCTTGCCTGTTGGGTTGTACATACAACTTTCATCCTGGAAGAGACAAGTTGGAAATGGGACTTGGAGGTCGTGACCATGAGTCAGGGAGGGAGGTGCTCCTGACAGCAGGTGCTCCTGAAACCTTCAGGAATTTCTTATAGCAGCACGAGTTCACACGTGGACTTGGAACCAGCGGTTTCTGAGAACTATACAGAGTAAGGAATTTTCTAGGTACAATTTTTGATTTTTTTGCTTTGCATACCTATACCAAAAAAAAAATCCATAACACGGGGTAACAATAAGATACAATGTACAGAATCCAGTACTGTTTGGGTGTAGACAAATATGTTGAAGCAAGTTGCCAGCAGGCTGCTGAGTAGCCCAGTGACCCAGGTTTGTGGAAATCTGTTTGCAGCAGGCAACATTTCTGAAAACTAAGCACAAATGAACTGAACTCTCTGCTATTGCATTTTTCAAAACTGCAAAGAAAAAAATTGTCTTTTCCTACATTAGGAACTTTTCTGAATCGAAAGACATCACCAAGGGAGTGAAAAGATAAATATCAATCTATAATAGATATAGTATTAACATTCAAATATCTTTTTAAAGAGCCGATTAACCTTTTCAAACAATTCACAACCCCAGAGCATTCATTTAGTAAGTAGAGAGGCATTGCTCCAAATTCCTGAAAGTCAGCTCATTTAAAACTAGGGAAAAAGACATAACAATTTGCCGAAGAAGAAGTACAGATGGCCTGGTAAACATACCAACAAAGACAGAAATGAATGAGATTTATTACATACTGCAGGGAAGAAATAATTATTTTCCAAACTCTTTTCTTTTTTTTGGGGGTGGGAACTGAAGTCATGACCTCACACATACAATGTATGTGCTCTACCACTAAGCTACCATCCCCAGACTTTTCTGAAAATTCTAGCAAAGTTGAACATACATGTACAATTCTGCTTTAAGATATATTCTGAGAAAGAATTCGAGAACATATAGATTAGAGGCATGTCTGGGAATCTTTGTAGAAGATAGATATAGAGATTTGATAGATGAATCTCGACTCTGCTACATAATGGGGGTGTGGTCTGTCTTATTTCTTTAGATATCAATCTCTTTACCTATAAAGTCAGGACCAATTTAACTGCAGGACAAGGATTAAGTGAGAAAGTACACTTAGCACAGAGCAGCCCTTATTTTTACCACTCATACTTGCTCTTCCTGATAGGCCTATTACCTATCAACCTCAAAGAATCCCCTTATTACCAAGGAATCTCAGAGGGGCAAGGAAATTCACTGATCTCCAAAATTACAACTTAATAGAAAGCAACTTGTTCTTTCTCTCATTTTATATATGGTAGCATACTGACTTTAAAAGAATTTCCCATGCTCCGGACCCAAATTGGGGCCAGCAACACCGGGGAGCTGGACAGAGGAGGTGCAGCCAGCACACCTTCTCCAGATGGAGTCCTGGCGACACTGAGCAGCAACTAACACGGCTCCGGGATTCGGGACTGGGACACATCCGAGCCTTTTCTAAAACCTGAAAACATACAATCTTTTAATGGAAAACTAATTATCAAATGCTTCCTTAGTAGGGCTATCTTGTTTGGGGGTATAACTCCCACAACAATAGTGAGTTTTGTGTTGAAATATGGAACGTAATCAAGGTAAAGAGAAAATGAAGTGAAATTCATCAGTTATACAGTTGGGGTGGGGGGCGGGGGCGGGGGGTATACTGGGGATTTTGGTGGTGGAATATGGGCACTGGTGAAGGGATGGTGTTTGAATACGGTATAACTGAGACATAAACCTGAGGACTTTGTAACTCTCCACATGGTGATAAAATAAAAAAATATTTAAATAAATAAATAAATAAAAGAATTTCCCAGATATTCTCAAAAAATCTACCCCAGGATGAGACAAAAAAAAAACCCAAGTGATTCATGAGAGTTATCAGGGTTAGTCTGGGGCTCTGTAACAGGAGTGGGACTGTGTGGAAGGTTCTAGACACCAGGTTAGAGACCCATCACAGGAACCCTATCCTCAGCTGCTTCTCTAGCACAGAGAAAGGGAACAGCTCAGCGGCTTAAAATCTTCAGATTCTTCCAGAGTGTGGGACTCTCCATGGCCTTCGTGGGAAAATAAATCATAAGCATCTTAGGGCATCAGAAGCAAGATTTCTGGAATGGTGTCTCTCCTGGAAGGGGGCAGAAGGCATGGGGTGGGGCGGAAGCTCACCTGCCCCACGTATGGGTAGGCATCCTCAGAGTCAATGCCCCGGTTCTCCTGTACGTACTGGAAAGCGTTGGTCATGTAGCCCCCACCGCAGCCATCATTCTCAGAAACACAGTCCACCAGGTTCTGGGGGCTCAGGTTTAAGAGTTTGCCTGTTTTCTTCTTGAGTTGGCCTTCAAGGGCACCCACAGAGCTAAAAGCCCAGCAGGATCCACATTGACCCTGAGATAATAGAGAAACTATTACTGCCAATCTCATTTGAGGGTCTGTCTTACCTTTCCCGACTCGCTGGATTCCAAGTACTTATGACATGCCAGCATGTGTCCCACCTTTCCATTTCTTGCATCTGCTACTCATGGAACTGTCCTGTAGCTGTTGCTATAATTAACAACCATTGTTAATATAATCCCTGTTAGCTGCAGTAAAACAGAGGATAGTGTATTCTCACTTAAATCCTCACTGGGTTTCTGAAAAGTGCATTTTTGTTTTATTAAACATTTTTTTTCTGGGGGTCCCACATCCAGCAGTACTCAGGGGTTACTCCTGAGTACTCAAGAATTACTCAAGAATTACTCAAGAATTACTCTAGGGGGCCGGAGCGATAGCACAGCGGGTAGGGCGTTTGCCTTGCATGCGGCCGACCTGGGTTCGATCCCCGGCATCCCATATGGTCCCCCAAGCACCGCCAGGAGTAATTCCTGAGTTCAAAGCCAGGAGTAACCCCTGAGTATCGCTGGGTGTGACCCAAAAAGCAAAAAAAAAAAAAAAAAGAATTACTCTAGGCGAGGCTCAGGGACTATATGGGATGCTGGGGATCAGACCTGGGTCAGCTGTGTGCAAGACAAGTGCCCTCCTTGCTGTACTATCTCTCCAGCCCGGAAAAGTGGAATTTTAAGGAGTTACATCAGGAAAGCAGGTCCTTGGATAAAGCTGTTTCCTTCATAGTCAGAGAAGACTTCTTTTTTTTTTTTCTCTTCAACTTTGTAACAAACTGGCTGATATTAAAAGAAACATTACTGCAGGACCTGCTAGATTGGCTTTGCAACCCACTGGAAGGTGTAAGCATCTTTTGCTGTTTGCTGCATGCCTGTTTGCTGATGTGGAGACTGTAGGTAATAATGTCTGTGGGAGAATGGAAGTTTTCAAAGTTTATTCAAATAGAGCAAGAGAAGTAGCTTTTTCAGTTTGTTTGTCTGGTAGCTCACAGCTTACTCCTGGCTCAGGATCAACTCTAGATCAGCTGCATCCAAGTCTAGTGCCTTGCCTGCTGTACCATCTCTCTATCCCCTAAAGCTGAGAGTTTTATTTTTGTTTAGTTACTTCTTTTATTTTTTTCCTTTGGAGAGGGTCACACCAGTGGTGCTTAGGGATCACTCTTGGTGGTGTAGAGCCAAGGTTTTTTTTCTTTTTTTTTGGTTTTGTTTTGGTTTTTAGGCCACACCCAGTAATGTTCAGGGGTTACTCCTGCCAGGAATTACTCCTGGCAGTGCTCAGGGGATCACATGGCATGCGGTCAAACCTGGTTGAGCTACATGCAAGGCAAACACTGGCTCCAGAGCAGAGGTTTTAGACCTTTCTGATATTCTAGTTTTTTGGGTTTTTTTTGAGTCACACCAACCTGTGCTCACGGCTTACTCCTGGCACTCAGGAATCACTTCTGGTGGGGTGACAGGGATGGAAGCAGGGACAGTAATCTGCAAGGCAAGTGAAGTGCCCTACCCACTGTACCATCTTTCCGGCTCCCTTTAACTTTTTTGTAACCCTTAGCCCAGTACTGCAGACCAGCAGTCCAAAAACACTGAGAGGGTATAAAATTCTGGCACATCATAATCCCTGCAATCCCTAGCTATCATTATCAGTGTTTATTCACCACGAATGCAGATATTTCTTCCCGGGCCTATTTTCTCACCAATCCCCTCCTTTCCCTATCCTGCCTCCAGCTAAAATACATGGCTGGGTGCAGCGCTGGCCAGTGGGACCTGCCTGGCTGCTGCTTGCGCCCTTCCTCTCCCTGCTTCCCTATGACTGGTCATTCTAGTTGCAGTGCTCACATACACTTGACTGTGGTGTGCAGAGACACCCAACAGCAGCAGCTCTAGAATGGCATGTGAGCATTTGGGATATAGGTGAGATCAAGTTCCTGCCTCATTGGTCTCACTTTGCAAGGCAGCATTCTACCCAGAACTAGCCTGGAATTCCTGCTCTATGTTCTAGGGTGGAGAATTTCTTGCATATACAGGTTTTGTCTTAGTCAAGTTCAATCTCTAATACCTAGTGCTTATTATATTTGTGAGGTCCTGGGGGTTAAGGTGTTACAATGAATGAATGCTCATTATGTCTTTTTTTTTTGTGGGGGGTGGGGGGTTTGGGCCACACCCAGCAATGCTCAGGGCTTATTCCTGGCTCTGTACTCAGGAATTACTACTAGTCATGCTCAGAGAACCATATGGGATGTTGGGGATCAAACCCAGGTTGGCCATGTGCAAGGCAAGATGCTACCCATTGTACTATTGTCCCAGTTCTGATTGTTCACTGTTGATGCAATCAGTATTGTTAAGTTGTTTGAAAAGTTGGGATTCTCATGCTAGCAAGAAGGTAGATTTGGCTGAAGAGACAGTACAAAAGTTAAGGTATAATATGGGTTTGATCACATATGGTCCCCCAACACTGCCAGGAATGATCCCCGAGCACAGAGTAAGGAGTAAGCAAGCTCTGTCAGATGTAGTCTAAATACTTTTCCATCCATAAAAACCTTTTAGAAGTAGAATGTAAGATGCTAAAATCTTTTTTAGAAAGGCTATTTTACATAAATATTTGGATATGGTAGCAACATGCTAAGAGAATGTAAAAAGAATGTTAACAACACTGTTATAGAAAAAAACGAGAATGTACCAAAACAGGTCATGAGTTAATGTTCTTACAAGTGGCTACGTTAATTCCTTGGGCCCTCTTCCTGTTGCCTTTAGCCTGAAGAACAAAGAAGCAGAAGCAGGAAGAGGCTGTGCAGCTCCCAGATCCCAGTGAGGACAGAAGCGAGTACCTGGTTCTTGACGGGAGTGACATAGCCCTTCTTCCGGTAGTCAATGGAGTCAGGGGTTCTGCTTTCCCAGTCAGGGACATAGAGGGTGTCATTACTGCGGGAACGTGAGTAGGGGACTCTGAGCCCAGTCATCTTCTGAACCACCTCTTCACTGGTCTGGGATGAAGGAAAAAGAAGCAAGACATGGAAAGAGAACTGAGAGCAGCCCATAGTGGATCAGCGGAGGCTCAGCTCACCATGTCCCCCAGGTGGTTCATAGCCAGTTCATAGGTGTGGACACCAAGAGATGCCTTAAGGTTATGGCTGGAAATATGCTTCAGGTTTCTTTCCCAAATCAAACGTCGAGCGATTTCATCCACCTAAAGGAGAACATAGTCAGTACGAACATAAATTGTGTTCATCATGCAACATTACTTAGGAAATTCTGTGGTTTTTCAGAGAAAACATGAGACTTGAGTCTAGGTTGGGGACTGATCCTAGGATTACTAAAAGCAAAAAGAAATATAGAAATGGACCAGAGCATTAGTATAGTGGGTAGGGTATTTGCTTTGCACATGGATGACCCAGGTTCAATCCCTGGTACCCCATATGGTCCCCCAGCGATGCCAGGAGTGGTCCTTGAGCACAGTGCAAGGATTAAGCCCTGAGCACCACCTGATGTGGCCCAAAAATTTAAAAAATGAGTAAATACGGAAACAAATACAAATAGCACTGTGCAACATTGTGGAGTAATATATGGAAAAATGACTTGTGGCTAAAAAGCATTAATCTGAGTTTTCTGAAAAAAATATACCAACTGTGTAAGGAAAAGGATAGGACTTGATGAGGGGTGGAGAGTAAATATGAAAACACAGTTAGGAGGAAGTAACAGGGACAGGACTGCAAGTGAGTCATTCAGATAAACAGGCGACTCAGCGCCAGGCTCAGGGGAAGGGGGAGTGTCAGGCCCTGTCCCTCCCAGTCTGCTCCCAACACCTTGCTGTTATACTGCTTCCTGTGGGTCTTCTTCCACAGCTCCCACTGTGTATCCAGCCTCTCCTCCGAGGACAGGGCCACGCTCAGCACCAGAAGCAGTACTAGGGCCTTGAGGGTCCACATCCTAGAGAAGGGTACAATCAGGGAAACTTTTTTTTTTGAGGGGTTCATAGCCCGAGATGAGGAAATAGCAAGAACCATAATCTCAAATGGCAATTTTTAGCATTTGGGAGCCAAAGACTCCTCTGAGTAGGTAATAAATGTTTGCAGCCTCATACATTCCTTCTCACCAGTAAAATGCACACAACACGCATGAATTCTGGGGGGAAATTGAGAACATTTCCATGCATTTCCATGATAACACAAGTAAGCCCAAATGAGTCTCTCTTCCCCCACACATAAGTCTCAGTACCTATCTATAATGTCCCAACGTAGAATGAAATAAATGGTGAAAAATACCCACAAAAGACACTTCCAGCTGTTTTGCACAGTGCCAATTCCTTTCTTCCTTGCCTGAATTCTCCTACTTTGTCAGTTCTTGCTAGGAGCAGAGAAGGGAAAAGTTGGCAGTGTTTCCTATCCTCAATGAGCTGCCTCCTGACTCTATGTTTTAATGCACGTTTTTCATGCTCCCTAGCAGGCAGGAAACTCGTAATCTCTGCCAGCTGCTGTGGACCAGGAAGACTTTCTGACAACAACAACAACAAAAAAAGGAAAAATCTGTCTCTGCCTCACAGAAAATCCTCAGATGAACCAGTTAGATTATATGAGAGGAGAGAAAGAGAAAAAAGAAAAGCCAAGTTCTATTCTCATTAAAGTCAACTTTCCAGAACTTTACTCCAGCCTTCTTTCTTGCATGTAGCTTATGTGGCCTCCATTTTAAGAAGTTGGTCTGGAATAAGCCTCGAATTTTAAATTTATTGTTCTTTTGTTGTGTAATCTTTGAAAACTGGCAGAATGTCTAAGAGAAAATCTAGTATCAAGAGGGCCTCTGAAAGTAGGCCCCTAAATACCCTCCGCTATTCTACCTCCCTCCTGATAAACTCTTTGGGCACGTTTCAGCAAAACCAGAAACCCTCTATGGAGTAGAGAGGAAAATCCTTCTCCATATCCTTTGCTTTAACGATCATCTATACAGACAAGACAAAACACAGAATCCTAAAAATTCCCAGGCAGAAGTTGCCAGAGCAGGAAATAGTCATTTCCTGAAATGAACGGAAATGAAAAGAAAATGAAAAATGAAAAGAATGAAAAAGAAAATGAAAAGAACGGCATTGCTACCCTCAACCACAGCTTATACGGGTCTCTTTTAATTCCTCCAAACCACTACATTCCAGCTAATCTCTGAAACTGGAGAATTGCAGGAAAGCAAAGCTAAATATAAGAAGCAGAAAATGTTACCTGATTGCAGTCTGTCCTTAGGGCTAGTTTTGGCAGGCGACTGTGGATACTGCAGACAGGATGAGCAGGGCGCTACATTTATTCTATCAGGATTGAGGAAGTCAGCTCCAGCAGTTGGCTGGAAAATTTGGACAGAGAAGGGAGGCGGGGATAGAAATGCTGGGAGGAGGGGGGTGGGGAAGAGGAAAGGAGGCAATGTGTGTGTGAAGGACTTGCAGTGTGTGTATGAACACTGCAGAGCGTTTCTAGGAATTTAGTTTCACATGAATGCTTTGAGGGCAAACAAAAAAGTCAGGACACATTACTCTCATTGAGACTTACCTTTGGAGTATAACTAGGGTACAGCTGGAGTCCCTCCACACATGCCTTTGTTTTGAAGCCCCGCCTGGCTGTGCTAAGGTATACTCAGGGATCACTCCTGGCAGTGCTCAGGAGACCATATGGGATGCCTGGGATGTAAGTTGGATAGGCCAAGTACAAGGTATGGGCTCTACCCACTGTACTATCACCTCAGCCCCTCCCCCCTCCCTTATTATATTATTTGGGGGGAATTAACTCTTTTCCCACTCTGTGCCACTCTCTCCAACTCAAATAGTTTTTGATTTATTCAACAGGGATGAATGAATACAAAAACAGAGAAGTAAGGTAGGTAGTAAATGACTCCAAGTCACTTTAATTTTATAAGCTTGCTGGCTAAAAGCTTTAATTTCTGAGGCAAGGGAATAGCTTTTTTGCCAAATACGGTTTTGCTGAGAAGGACATGCCCAAATGAGATCAGTTCTAAAAGTAACCAAAGACAGAACTCTTGGCTACTTATAACAATACTTTAATCAACGCTATAGCACAGATGGGCTCCCAAGACTCTCATTGCTCCCAGACTATGAGCATGCCTGATGATCATTATGTCTCAACTATTCAATGTCCTGATTCAGGATCAGTCATACGAACTTCTCCAAATGCTCCCCAACATCTAAGCATGTGACAGATCATAAGACTCTCATTTGGATCCTAAATCACATTCCCAGAGTCCCACTTTCTTCCATAATAGACGGAGAGGAAGAGTCAAAGAGGATACTTGGAACAGAAAATACACAGGCGGCAGATTCAGGATCTGTCTGACATGTACCACACTCTACACAGCCTTCTACTATGGGTCACTTTTTCTGCTGCTTTTGTTATTGGTGACATCTTCGTAGCTTGGTACTTGAGAGACCATTCCGAGTCAGGCTTTTTTTTTTTTGGTTTTTTCTTTCCCCCTTTTTGGGTCATACCTGGCGATGCACAGCGGTAAATTCCTGGCTCATGCACTCAGGAATTATTCTTGGCGGTGCTCAGAGGATCATATGAGATGCTGGGAACCCGGGTTGGCCAGGTGCAAGGCAAATGCCCTACCCGCTGTACTATTGCTCCAGCCCCCCTTCCCCGCCGCCAGTAAGGTCATTGACCCAGGACTCTAGCATGCAAAATATGCACACCAGTATGCACACCAGTCCACACACCCATCCCAATGACTCTGGAATTTAATATGTACTATGTGTACTAAATCACACGGTACAAGGTGCAGATATGAACAGTGGAAATATCCCTACCCCTAATTCCTTTTAGTGAAAAGAATTCAAATTTCCCTTCCCTCAAGGCCCTGAACCCCACCCCACCCCAAGGTCAGATGTCATGAGTGAGTCAGAATCAGGAGGACGCTACCAGGAGAGCATGCTGAGTGACAGAGGCTCGTATTCCAGACTCCTGATATTACAAACAACTCTACTTTGAGTTTTGTATATCTGGAGCTCAAGCAGTAGATACAACTAGTTGTAGTGTGTAGCTTATTAATTGTAAAGGAATAATAAAGGCGCAATTAAGATCACACAACACAAGAAAGTATACAAAAGGAAAATATTTTGTTTTAAAATCTTTGTTACATGTCATTATTTTTTGCCACTGTAAGGCTCGGCACAATGCCAGCAGTACAGAAATGGCCAACAAGAACAAAACAATCAAAAATAAAACCCTGAAGGAAAAGCAGAAACAAATCCCCAGAGCATCTTCTCCACCTACCCACCAAAGTCCTGTAAAAACTGTACAATATTATAGTCCTGATCACATTTAAAAATGATTATTAAAAAAAAATTCCACTGGAAACTCAACTTTTTGGTTTCTTAAAATTGTGATATAAATATATTTGTACATGGTATGTGTGCACATAGAATTCAAAAATAAACTGTATCCTTTCCACTCCATTACCTGACACTAGATTGAAGACGAAGAGAACGAGACCCAGTACTGACATCTTCTGTTCCTCAGTCCCCTCTGGCTACATTTACTGCTGAGACTTGCACTTAAGATACTGACGGAACCAATTGCAGGGAAGGGAGAAGGGGGAAGAAGGGTGGTAACATGTGACTGTTACCTGGGGAAAGTAAGGAGAGCAGAAACCGGAGCTGCATTTCTATGGCTGTAACAATTTGCTCCTTGACCCTATCAGGATGGGAGTCCAGGCCGCATGGATCACATAGTTAACATTGGCACCAGAATGTGAAATTCAATCCCAGAAAAGAATTGTAGGCTCTGAAGAGACCTATATCTGTTTATGCCAGGCTGGATCCTTTCAGAACACAATGAAAGACACTGCTCTGCAAGCTCTTACACTTGATATTTGGTGTAGACTCCAGCAGTGAGGATTTCCACTGGGACTGCTAACCTAAGAAATTGAGTTTCCGGGGGCAGGCGCAATAATATGATGTAGGGCCTTTGCTTTACATGCAACCGACTTGGGTTCAATCCCCGGCATCCCATATGGTCCCCCAGCACTACCAGGAGTAATTCCTGAGTGCAGAGACAAGAGGAACCCCTGAGCATTGCCAAAAAATGTGACCAAAAGCAGTGACAAAAAAAAAAAAAAAAGCCACACACAAAAAACCCTCCCCCCCAAATAAGAAGTTGAGTTTCCATGCAGAAATTACTACAAAACACACACTGTAAGTGACTGACAAAAACCGCAGCATTATCCATCTGGCCAGGTCTGGGGTTTCTTAAAGTGTTTATCGTATTTGCAGATCTTCCATATATGAGAAGAGCAGCACCAGAAGCAGGAGTGACCCAGCTTTATCACTGAATGTGTTCAGTGAGAGATCAACCAGATCAGCAGAATACTAGAAATTTATTACAGTTGCATATTATCTAGGCATAATCCAAAGTGCAGCAAAGATACTTATTTAAATATTCTTTTGGCTGCAATGCTAAGTGGAAAAATATCTGGAAGATTTAACTCCTTAGGACTCTTCAAAAAACACAAAGAAAGACAAAGACAAAATCTGGGACAAATTTTGCATAACTCCCAAATAGGAAGGAGGAAATCAACAGAAAAACAGACATTCACAGTCATTCATACACTCGCTCGCTCGCTCATTCTCTTTCTCTCTTTCTCAGGGCACTGCTCACATGCAGCAGAAGTGGCTGTGCTCACTCTTAAGCCTCAGGTATGTCCCATGTTGCATGGACCTCAAATATGAGGACAATGCTCTTCTCTCCATCTTATTGAGAATTTCTTTCAACCTCCCACCGCCTCAGTATCCAAGGTACAGAGTGAATCTAGGTGCTTTACCGGACCCTAATATAAACCATTACAGCACAAGCTTCTGGTCTGGCAGCTGGAAAGGCATTCTTGACACTGCCCAGCCTTGTTTTTCCCAGGGTCCACAAAGCCTTGAGGATCCATTCAGTTCAGCATCTGAGAGATGTCTCTGAGAGGCAGCAGGGATCGAGTACATGTCAGGGGTGAGGGGAGGGAAGGGAGAGCAATTTTTATTCTGTTTACAGAAAGATTTGATTTTTAAAAATAAATGGTGATTTTTCTCCCCCACTCCTTTGTCCTCACCCCAACAGTTCTATTCGGAAAAGGAGGGAAACATAGTTAGATCAGGAAACTCTTCACTGTTGTAGCTGCTGCTCTGGTCTCCTAGCATGGACAGCATCTCCTTCAAAGAGAAGAAGGAGAAACATGGGTCACACACCTGATACTCTGCATTGATCAAGGTCCCTCCCAATGGCCCCCAGAAACGTCCTCAGCCTTCCTTCCACTAACCATTCTGATTCCTTTAGGTGACAGACTTTTTCCCTAGTCCTTTCTATGTTTTCCTTTAGTTCCACATTTCTAGATCTCAATATTTCCAAAGAGAAGAAATTCTGACTGTCACATTTTATATAACCCTTAGATACATATGAAACTTCTCTTCTGTTTTACCTTCTTTTAAACTGTTTAAACTAGATCTTACTCTGTCCTGCCTAAGATGGACTCTGCATTCTTGCAGTTCTTCGGGACTAACAAATGCTTACTGTCACAATCAGTATAATTATGCCATTATTATGAAATGGGAGAGTTCTTCTTGAATGGCTAAAATTACTCTGCCATTTTGACTTCCTATCATTAACTCAGGTCTGGTGAAAAGAACACTAAGGCTATGTTAAGTTAACAATCTTTCTGACAATAGCATTTATCCCTATAAGTTAACAATCTTTCCGATAGTAGCATTCATCCCTATATTTTCTATCTTTATCCACATCTTAATCCGTGTGTGTGTCCTTTCTCTCTCTGCCCCCCTGACCCCTTCTTTCCCAGTTGTTAATTCTCATAGTCTTTCCAGCCATCTCACCTGGAAGACCTCAGGCTGGCCAGGCTGTTGTGCGGATGCCTGTTGAACATGTTGCTCATTAGAACTTGAGCGATGATGAGGCTGCTGGCCCTGCCACTGTGGCCAGACACCCACACCCTCTGCTGTCCGTGTCTGGAACTGTCCTGCAGTCTGTCCAGTTTCAGGAGCTATAAATGTAGCAAAAAAAACAACATCAACCAAGTGACTCCACTGTAGACAAGAAATCAGCACCTAAGTACATGCAAGACATGAACTTTACTAGCTATTGTCTGCCCTTTCCTCTGCCAACTGATGCCTCTACTGTTTTTTTTTTTGGGGGGAAGGTGCTTTTTGGGTCACACCCGGCAATGCACAGGGGTCATTACTGGCTCATGCACACAGGAATTACTCCTGGCTGTGCTTGGGGGACCATATGGGATGCTGAGATTCGAACCCGGGCTGGCCACATGCAAGGCAAACGCCCTACCCGCTGTGCTATCACTCCAGCCCCTATGCCTCTCCTGTTTTAAGATCCAGTCTCAAATTAATTTTTCTGGGCTGGTGAGACGGTACAGCAGATAGGGTGCTTGCCTTGTAGGCCTCCAACCTCGATTCGGTCCCAGTACAGCATATGGTCCTCTGTGCCTTGCCAGTGATCCTTAAGAGCAAGGAGTAAGCTCTGAACCCTTTCAGGGATGGCCCAGAAACCAAAGGTGGAAAATATTAATTTTTCTTTTCTGTTCTGAAACCTTTCCCAAGAATCTTTTTCTATTTGAACTAAGTATGTGTATTTAATTTATACTGCCTCTAAGTTTTTGTGAGATGTGCTGAGAGTAGCTTTCACTTGGATGGGTTTAAATTCCAAATGGACTGTCACTGTATGGAGGTCAGTGCATAAGGTCATGAGCAGACCACGTTAACTACCAGATCCTTCTCTCTGCAGGGTCAGTGTTCCTCTTCTTCTGAGGCTCAACCCACCAAAGTTGGCTCCACGACTGGTGAGACTGGGGTAGGCAGCAGTACCAGGGGACGTAGCAGGAGCACCCGGAAGGGACATGTTGCTGAAGGACGCCAGGGTCTGAAAGCTGCCTGCCCCGAACTGGGAAGTCCGAGTCTTGGCTGCAGCCTGCTGTCAAAGATATGGAAACAACAGATGGAGCAATGCTACTGCACAGATGATTTCTGCAGGACTCAACCCTCCAGCAAACCACCAAATGATTCTAAAACAAGCTTATCATGTATTTCCCACTGTAGATTTCTTCTGATTAAGCCAGTGTCCCTGGGCACTCTCTCTAGGCAGCTGTGTTATAGTGCAAGAAACCAAAAGCTACGGGACTGACAAAAGTCTAGATTTAGATTGTGGAAATTAAAAATAATTTTAAAATACTTTAAAACTTTAAAAATTAAAAGCTAAGGAATTAGCAGTATAGACTACAGAAAACAAAACATTTTCCATCATTTTATTACTCTGTACAACATTAATTTTTCCTAATGATGTCTTTTTTTGGTAACTAAAGATTTCTGTCAGTGCATATGCACTTTGGGACATTTGGAAAGTGAAGGAAGGCAAAGGATCATTCATAATTCTACCACCAAACCCATGCTAAATATTTTGTCCACAGTTTTTATTTCCTAAGCAATTTTTAATACAACTGAAATCACAGTACAATGAAGCAATGATAGATTTTAGTTTTGATATTTAATTGTTTTGTTATTTAAATCATTACTGAGGCAAATAAGCACATATTACTATTTGAAAGACTTGGCTACATGGTTACCGTATTTACTGGGGGAAAGGTGTCTACAAGTGGTGTTCACAGTGCCCCTCACAGCAGTTCTCAGCCAAACAGACCTGCTATTTAATTCAAGGGCCCACGGATGTGGTGCTGCTGGGTCCTCTGGAACTGTGGACTGTAACCCAAACAGTGCTTGTGGGCCTCCAAGACTGTACCTGGTGATCCTCAAGGGGCCATGTGGTGTTGGGGAACAAACCAAGATGAACACAAGAAATGCAAGCACCTGAATCCCTATATGATCTGCTCAGTTCCTTGACATTTCTCATATTTACTTACACACAAAGACTTTTCAACACATTTTAAAAAACAGATACCACAGTATATAAGCTGTCAATTTTCTCCCCTGTTCCTATATTTTGTATCCTTCAGCAAAGTGGAAACACCAGAACTTCCAAAATATATCTGGAAATCAAACCTGTTCAAGATGTTCTGTATGAGCAATTGAGATTTAAACTGAATTGTGACAATGGCAGACAATGAGATTTTTTAATTACTGTGTTTTTTAGTTACCTTGCTTCTACTAAAATGGAAAGTAGTATCTGAGAAGGTGACAAAGAGGAAATAACAATATTTTAAGTATGAGGAAAATAAATCCCAACCAACAAACCAAAAACTATCTATATAGGACAGACAGAAGAGAAGCTTCACCTGGGCTGAGAAGCCTGGGCGGGTACTAGAGGTCCAAGCTGGAGCTGCTCCCTGTGTGGGATTTGAGTGGCGGGAAATGTGGGCCAACATCTGCCCTGCAGAGGCTGCTGGCTGCACGATGGTTACAGGAGGGGCCAGACCACTGCTTCTAGAAGTAAACAAGTAAATCAAGGATTAAAGGGTTAGTTTGATCGCACGATACTGGAAATGTCCCTACATTCCTTTGACTTCCCTGGGGTTAAGAAAAACTTGGTAACAGGATTTGGAAAAGACAGAAATACTGACAGTCACACACCAATCAGGACACACAGGTGGCACCTAGACCAGAGCAGTAGGAAAGGCAGGTGCAAAGAAATAGGAGGAAGGGAGGAAGGAAAGCAGAGTGCCTCATCCTGGGCCCTAGGAGTCCACTGCTTTGTCCGAGATAGCCAGAGAAAGCTAGGAAAGAATGAGATTTGGATTCAGCAACTGAATCCTTCAGTTTCCCTGTAAAGCAGCACACACATAGGGGCTCACCTGAAATTCTCTGCCGGCCGGGGGGTAGGAGGGAATGTGTTGCCCTGGGAGAATAGCTGTTGGGTGGCAGGGACAGTGCTGGAGGAGATGCCTTTACTCTGATCTGTGGACCAAAAGGAGTGGGGGGAGGGCCAGTCAAGGGGCTGTAGTGATCATTAATTCCTTAAGTTCCTACACACTCAAGAGTTACTATGATTTAGTGGGATCTGTTGGGAGACCACAGATTGGGTGGCAGCAGGCCAATCAGTACAATGATCTAAATAAAGGAGAATGAGAAAGAAACGCACCTGCATTAATACTGGAGTAGATTTCTGAAAATCTTGGATCTCTATCTTGAGCAAACAGACCATCTGCCTTCTCAAGGGGCTTACTATGCTCGGGGACTGTGGTGCTGACAGGCTGGACAGAAACCTGTGGAACACAGTGAGAAAAATGACCACTCATTACGAACATGAGATTCCAACAGCCCTGAGATTCGAAGAGACCCACATGCACTGGAAATGAGTGGTGGTCTGCAGGGTGACAGAGTCTGGAAGGCACTGCTCTAAAGTGGTCCCACCATTTCTTTCAAGGGTGGAGGAAGGGGTGCTGGAACATTGTATGAGGGAAACACAAATATGAAAATGTGTAAATCTGTTACTGTACCCTCATGGTGACTCATTAATTAATAAAAAAAAAATTAAAAAGAAAAGAAAGACACACTAACCTGGGAATGGTTGTAGCTGGCTAGTCCATCTCTTCCTGGTACCACATCCAATTCTGTCTGCTGCTGCTGCTGCCTGTATGTTTAAAGCCAGTGAGGAAAGAAGAAGAATAAAAGACTTTTAAAAGAATCTGGGGTTTGATATAAAGAAGGAAGAAGGGAGTTCTTCAAAAAGAGACAGGAAAGAAGGGAGCTCAAGATGGCCACCCCACAGGTGCTCGGTACGTGTGGATCCTGCTGTTCCTCACCTAGGAGCCAGCTGGCCTGTGCCTAGTTCCAAGGGCAAACCAGCTGTGGGACCCAGCTGTGGCCTCTGAATTGTGTTGGTCAGTGTTGGCCGGGCTTCATGACTAGAGTTCCTAAGAAAACAAGAGCAGACAGAATAGAGAAAAAAATAGTACTTGACTCCTTTGCTACATAAAGTTCTATAGATTCGCCTGTAGACAGGAAATCATTACAATTCCTCTCTGAAGTCCTTCCTACAGGTAGCCTATGGCTTCAGCTTTAGCCATGATTTACAATGGTAACATAATACAAATAGAGGTTATGTAGGATGGCACAAGTGCTTGTTCTGTTTGGGCTCTAACTGCTGTCAGGTATTCAACATCTTGTTATGGATACAGAATCACTGTATCACTGTATCACTGTCATCCTGTTGTTTGTTGATTTACTCAAGCAGGCACCAGTAGTGTCTCTATTACACTCAGCCCTGAGATTTTAGCTGCCTCTCCTTATTCATCTTTCCCAACGATTGGAGGCTCTTTCAGGGTCAGGGGAATGAGACCTATCGTTACTGTTTTTGGCATATTGAATACGCCACGGGCAGCTTGCCAGGCTCTGCGGTGCGGGCAGGAGACTCTCGGTAGCTTGCCAGGCTCTCCGAGAGGTATGTATATATCTTTTACTGTATTTGAGATATGAATACGCCATGGGAGCTTGCAAGGCTCTCCCATGGGGGCAATAGACTCTTGGCAGCTTGTCAGATTCTCCAAGAGAGAGAACAAAGCTATTAGATTTGATAATAGGAGCTTGGTCTTACAGTCTCTGGATGTTGGACACTGGTGGGATTACACGGCACTGGGGCAGTATGTGGGTGTGGCTGCCAAGCTACTAGAAAACGGGGGTCTGGGTGAAGAAGGTGGATACAGTATATGAATGTGTATTTCTATACTGTTACTTAAAAAAACATAAATAAAAATTTCAACTGCTTGTATATCTTTCCTCTTCTCTCTATAGTTTACATACTTTCCAAGCTGTCCATGAAGAATTAAAGAGCCAGAAAATCATAAAGCCGATAGGAGATTGCCTTGCAAAGGCTGACCATGTGCAATCCTCAGCACCTTATAGGGTTCCCTGAGTCCTACCAGGACTGATTCCTGAGAATAGAGTGAGGAGTGAACCCTGAGCATCACCAGGTATGGCCAAACATGGACCCCCCACCCCATCTTAAAATGAATTATTAAGAATATTAAGAACTTAAATTAACAACAGTGAAAAAAACTGTCCAGACAGGGAAATCCATGATTCTGACAAACAACTTCTTAAATTTCTAACTTAATTCATTTAGCTGCACTGGAAATTTTACTAGAAAGTACAGATGTATGACACAAGGTATTATTTACACTTCTAATTATTTATAATCAGATCTTCAAAAGCCAGGTTAAATGTCAATTCTAGGGGCTGGAGCAATAGCACAGCGGGTAGGGCGTTTGCCTTGCACGCGGCCAACCCAGGTTCAATTCCCAGCATCCCGTATAGTCCCCCGAGCACTGCCAGGAGTAATTCCTGAGTGCAGAACCAAGAGTAACTCCTGTGCACATCGACAGGGTGTGACCCATAAACAAAAACAAACAAACAAGTCAATTCTACACAGGTTAAATGTAAATGAAGTACAATCAAATGGAAAGTCACTTCTGCACAGATTGAATGGACAAGTAGGCTGGCCCTTGACACCCACCAGCATAGCATAATGAAAAAAAAGAGAGCAAAGAATGAGGAGAAAATAAAACCATCCATAGACTGCTCATGGAACAGTAAAACATACAGCAGACTTATAATCAGTTGAGTAATTACTCAGAAGATTTAACATTGAGTTATGACAAGATGCAGCAAACACTCTTAGTTATACACCCAAGAGAATTAAAAATATGTACACAAAATCTAGGAGGATAATTGTTCACATCAATATTCTTCATTTTATTTTATTAGGTTTAAGGGCCTCCCAAGCAGTGCTCAGGTGGGTCCACAGGGACCCTTAGCAACATCCCGCCAAGCTCTCAGGTTGTATGACTGAAAGCGAGGGCTGAAGGATGCGGTGCCACCTAGACCCCGAGGGCCACACCTGCATTTTCAGGGGAGTCCTCAGTGCACTTGGGCCCGCCATGCTATCTTTCCAGCCCCACAGCAGTCTTCTCTTTTTTGGTTTGTTGAGGGTGAGGGTCGAGGCACACCTGACAATACTCAGGACTATTCCCAGCTATGTTCTAAGGGGTCACTTCTATCAACGCTTGGGATCTTATGTGCCAGGAATCAAACCCAGGCTCCTGTACGAAAAGCATGGATTCAAGCCCACTGCACTCACTCTCTGGCCTCTAACACACACAAAATAGAGAAAGAACCTGATGTCAACTAACTGGGAAATAAAATGTGACACATTCATACAAAGAGACATTGTTTGACAACAAAAAGAAATGATGTGCAGATACATGCTATAATGTATGTGAACATACATACATACAAAGTGCAGTCACAAAGAAATCATATAGTATACAGAATAGTCAAATTTATAGTCAGGCCAGAGCCATAGGATAGCGGGGAGGGTGCTTGCCTTCCTTATGGCCAACCCAAGGTTGATTCCTGGCACTACATATGGCCCCCCAAGCACTGCCAGGAGTAATTTTTTTTTTTAATTTTTTATTGTGGAAAGTTACAAAGTTACAAAGTTTTCAGGTTTAAATCTCAGTTATACAATGCTCGAATACCCTGAGCACAGCACCAGGAGAGAGCCCTGAGTTCCTCTGGGTGTGGCTTAAAAAACAAAAGCAAAACAAATTTTGAGGCAGAGAGTAGCTGTTGTAATGGACTTAGCATGTGGGCAAAAAATTGTTAATGAATACGGTATTTATAAGAAGATGAGTGTATTGAAATGACACTGAATAGTTGCACAGTATTAACAAAAGTCCTCCAGGAGGTCCTCAAAGGGCTAGAGTACATGCTCTGCATACCAGATGGTCAGAACTCTTCTGTTTGTTTCAGGACCATGTGTCTGCCGTAGAAGCGGGGAGGTGTAGGAGGGAAACTGGGGATAGGTGAAGGGACAGGTGTTGTGTTAGAGCGCTGTATTACTGAAACTCAATAATGAACAACTTTGTAATTGTATATCAATGATTCAATTTTTAAAAATTAATATTTTGGGAGCTGGAGCAATAGTACAGTGGGTAGGGCGGCCTTGCACGCCACTGACCTGGGTTAGATCTACAGCGTCTCATGAACCCCCAGCACTGCCAGGAGTAATTCCTGAGTAAAGAGCCAGAAGCAACCTCTGAGCATTGGCAGGCGTGATCCAAAAAAAAACAACAAAAAAGATAGTGTCAACTTTTTTTTTTTTTAAGTAAACATTTTATTTAGGGGCTTTTGAGGATAGGAGGAAGGGATAAGAAAGAGAGAGAGAAGTAAGAGTAAGGGGTTCAAGAGAGAATGCAGGCCTCATCTGTGGAATATAGAACAACAGAGTAGGAGACTAATACCCAAGAATAATAGGTATATAATACCAGGAGGTTGGTTCCATAGCTTGGAAGCTGGCCTCACACGCTGGGGGAAAGTCATCCCAGCTAGAGAGGGGAACACCAAGTAATACACGATTTGAGATCCTGCGAGGGAAGGGAGATGCGTGCTGAAAGTAGACTAGAGACTGAACTGGATGACCACTCAATACCCCTATTTGGAACCACAATACCCAAAAGGAAAGAGAGATATCAAATTGGAATGCCCTGCTACAGAGGCGGGGTAGGGGGGGTGGGGCTGGGGGTGGGTGGGAGGGATACTGGGTTCATTGGTGGTGGAGAATGGACACTGGTGGAGGGATGGGCTCTCAAACATTGCATGAGGGAAAAACAAGCACGAAAATATGTTAATCTGTAACTGTACCCTCACTGTGACTCACTAATTAAAAATAAATAAATTTCAAAAAAAAAAAAAAGAGAGAGAGAGAGAGAATGCAGGCTTCTCCAAGGGTGGAGGAAGCCCCTACACATAACTGAGCTTTAGACACAAAAGTATGAAAGCATGAAAGTACACATCTCAAGAGAGGAGATGCGGGCGACACATGTGCTCGGGCAACACATGTGCTCAGCCACGTGGGCAAAAGCAGCACATGAGCTCATATGCTCGCCCTTACTTTGTTCAAGGTGTCTTTTATAGGTTTCTTCAACTTGCCCCCACGTGGGGCTTCAGAAAGCGTCAACTTTTATAACATCACCAAACCTTCAAGTAAAGGATAAATAATCCTAGAGCATGAAAATTGAGAATTTAAAAAATTTGTTTACATTGGGGATAATGTGGATTTTAAAATTGCATCAAGAAGGCATACGTGCATATATGAACACAGAAACAAAATCTTACACCTTAACAAAATAAATGCACAAATGTATGTTTTAGGGGGGTGACTCCTAGAGGTGCTGAGATGTTCAGGATATTCCCTGCAACGCTCAACCTGAAGTTTGGGCCTCGTGGTTTAGTGTTTGGTCAGAGCTGCAATGCCCTGCAGATGCTGCTCAGGGGCTACCAGGACTACGCACAGCAGTCCTAGGTGGGGTGGGGGAGTTGCATGCTGCACCAGTGATAGAACTTGGTGTCTCAAACATTCTAGAACAGGACAACCCACAGTTTAAGAAATTAGTTTTTAAACTGTAGAAGATTCTTAATATAGATGACAAAATTTTATATTGCAGAAGATGCTCTCAAGGACTTTCATAACTAAAGTGAAGCCAATGCCTAATTTTATTTTTTTATTTTTTATTTTTATTTTTTTTTTTGCTTTTTTGGGTCACACCCGGCAATGCACAGGGGTTACTCCTGGCTCGGCACTCAGGAATCACTCCTGGCGGTACACAGGGGACCATACGGGATGCTGGGAATCGAACCCGGGTCGGCTGCGTGCAAGGCAAACGCCCTACCCGCTGTGCTATTGCTCCAGCCCCCGATGCCTAATTTTAAACAAAAGACTGACTCTCAAAAGGTTAATGGAGCTTAATTTTAAATTGAAGTCAATGATCATTCACCATCTGAAAATTTTAGGACCCTTAAAAATGATGTAAAATTTACTCTGCCTGTGCTGTACTAATGGAACCGCAAAGTCTGGATGATAGCACATGTTTCCAACATGATTTACTGAATACTTTAAAGTCACTGTGGAGGCCTAATAATTAGAAAGCTATTACTTTCAAAGTATTATTGCTCTTTGGTTGGTTTGTTTTGGGGCCACATCCAGCAATGCTCAGAGTTCACTCCTGGCAGGGTGGGGAACCAGACAGGGATAAGACCCATGTTGGCCATGTGCAAGGCAAGTACCCTACCCACTATCCTTTTGCTCCAGCTCCTAATACTGCTCTTTGAAATATATCCAGTCACCCAAGAACTCTAATGAAGACATACATTAGTGCTATTTTCATGTCTACTAACAATGGATGCATCCTGTCACCCATAATTCAAGAATTACAATTTTTGTTTTGGGGGGGCCACATCTGGTGATGCTCAGGGCTTATTCCTGGCTCTAAGCTCAGGGATCATCTTGGTAGGTTTGGAGACCACATGGAGTGCTGGAGATCTAACCCAAGTGAGATACATACAAGACAAATGACCTATGGCTCCAGACCAAGAATTACAACTTTTAAGTCATATTATTTAAAAATACATTTCTTAAGACTATCACTGCCAAACAAGTGATTATTCTGATGAGTCCAGGCAAAGTAAACAGAGAAATCTTCTAGGGGAAGATTAACTATCCTAGGGCCAGAGACAGTGGGTAGGGTACTTGTCTTGCACACAAATGATGTGTTCAAAATGGGTTCAATATGATCCCCTGAGCACCGATCCCAGTGTCAGGAGTAAGGCTTGGGCAATGCTGAGCGTGACCCCAAAACAAAACAAAAACATTTACCATTCTAAGTACCAATAAAAACAGTTATGACTAATAGGATGATATTGAAATGACACTTTTATTTATACTTATTTTTGAGTCACACCCTATGGTACTCGGGTCTCTCTGCTCTGAGTGCCCCCTGCAGGTGCTAGGGGCATCATATGCAGTGTCAGGGATACAAATCATGGTCAGCTGCATGCAAGGCAAGTGTCTTAACCTCTGTACGATCTCTCCAGCACCCTGAAATGGCAATTTTAACAGGAGTTTGGAAGATGGTAATTCTAAGAATCATGGGTAACTTTGAGAGGTCTTTTTTAGTGAAGGAAGTAACAGCACATGTGATAAAAAACCAATAAACAATCAGAAGAGACACCTAAAATGTGAATGAACTGCAGAATCTCATGATAAAATTCAAACAAACGAGAAGCAGCATCCATGGATGGGCAAAGAAAGTGGTTGTTCAGATGGTATCTACCACTGGTCAAATTGCTCTGAATATTGTGTAAATGACAACAAAAAGCCTCTTTTGTCATGGAAACATAGTTGACAAAGTAGGGGAAGTAGTTGAGAGGACTAACTTTTATTTTCAAAAAATTCTACTGTAGGTAAAAGGTTATCAAATATTATTTTCTGCTACAGAGATAATATCTGAAAAAGAAGGACTTGGCATCATGGCAAATTTTTCTGACTTACTGTAAGACACTCACTGTCACCCCTACTGTTAGCAGTCAACCATCAAGGTCATGAAGATTTCCACAAGAAAAAAGACTAGCTAAGCTGAAGACTCAGATGATTATTAGCATTTTTTAAAGCAATAATGTATTTTTTTCTTTTTTTTGCTTGCTTTTTGGGTCACACCCAGCGATGCTCAGGGGTTATTCCTGGCTCTGCACTCAGGAATCAGTCCTGGCAGTGCTCAAGGGACCATATGGGATGCTAGGGATCAAATCCCTGTCACTGGCGTGTAAGGCAAACATCCTACCTACTGTATTATCACTCTGGCCCCCAATAATGTATTTTTAAATTTAAGTATGCACCTTGCTTAGCATACCTTATGCTTAGCCAGATGCTACTACACTTAATAGGCTACAGTAAGTGTAACTTTATATTTATAGGAGAAGCAGCTGGCTTCTCCCGGAAGGGAACATAAAGTGAGGCCCCCATTAATCATGCCACCGGACTCTGCACCAGGCGTACCTCAGAGAGGGGTGGGTGAAAGCCCCCCCTGCCCCAAGAGACCCAGTCCCAGCAGCCAACCTCCACTACCACACTGCCGCTACGCTCCAGGCCACTTTCCACATGCTCCAGCCCAGCTCACGCATGAGTGAACATATTCCTGGACCATGCAGCTGCAAAGCGGCCACGTGACACATTATCATAAAGGGAAATATATATATATATATATATATATATATATGTACACACACATATATGCCTCTTGGAGAGCCCAGCAAGCTACCAAGCGTATCCCGCCCACATGGAAGAGCCTGGCAAGCTCCCCATGGCATGTTTGACATGCCAAGTATAGTAACAATAACAGGTCTCATTCTCCTGACTCTGAAAAGAGGCCTCCAATTATTGCTAAAAACGAGTAAGGAGAAACTTCTAAAATCTCAGGGCTGCGACAAATGGGGACGTTACTGGCACCTGCTCGAGTAAATCGATGAACAACGGGATGACAGTGATATAGTGATTCATAAGAAGACCAATAAAATTTGTGCGATTTGCTTTACTGCAATATTTACTTTATTGTGGTGGTCAGAAATGAAACTCTCAGTATCTACCCAGTGGCCTATAGCTGCAATAGAGTCCACAAGTCCCATTATATTTACTATCTGGCTTTTTACAGAAAAAAATATACAGACACCTACTCTAAAGAAAAATTCTGCCAGACTAGAGCAATAAATTGGCCTATAAAACAGATTTTTTTCTAGAAAAGATTAAAACCTAAAATTGAAATACAAACCTTCACATCTCAGAATAGTATTTACTACTACAGAAGTAGACAAGAAGGTAGATTGATCAGGCTAAGCTGACTTGGTCCATGGGAAATCCCAACACTGGAAAGGCCTTTATGATACATACTTCACATTGGTGTTGGTACAGATGATGTACTCAATTTCATCTGAATAAGGGTTCTGGAAAGTAAAGGAGCTGGTTCTCATCCAGAGCCATTCTCGATTCTTGGAACGGAATCGGAACATGACAGACAGCACTTGGCCTTTCAACTTCACCACCTGAAAAGTTTTCATACTATTAGTGAAATCCAGAAAATATCTCCTTTATTAAAAAAAAATTGCATTTCAACAATCCTAACATCCTTGTGCTATGTCCTTAGAGTAATAACTTAAGTCCTACTAATGAAAAGAGTGAAAACTAAGTTGAGTAGATCAGGAGGAGGTATATTATTACTGGGAGACCCTAGCAAGCTCCCTGTGGCATATTCATATGCCAAAACCAGTGATAATGATGGATCTCATTTCCCTGACCCTGAAAGAGCCTCCAATGTGGCACCATTGGGAAGGATGAGTAAAGAGAGGTTGCTAAAATCTCAGGGCTAGGACGAATGAAGACATTACTGGGCCCACTTGAGCAAATCGATGATCAATGGAATGACAGTGATACAGTGATATTTAACATGATTCTTCCCAGAGCTCCAAACTATCGTAGCACTCTAGTCAAATAGGAGTAATGATTATTTCCTTTGAAAAATCCCTCAAAGATATGCTGACCTAACTTTACAACACAAATTATCCTCAAATTATATTTAATATAGTTTACATGTTGCTCCTCAGTCCTAACTACCTCCAAGCCTACAAATCTGTTTTCACAGCATTCACAAAGAATTCTAGGTTGCTTCAGTTCTTGTTGACTTTGTTTTTTAGATTTATTTATTTATGGCTTTTTTGGGTCACACTTAGCGATGCTCAGGGGATACTCCTGGCTCTGCTCTCAGTAATGACTTCAGGACCATATGGGTTGCTGGGAATGGAACCCGGGTCGGCCGCATGCAAGGCAGTACAGCATGCAAGTACAGCCCTACCTGCTGTACTATTGCTCTGGACCCTATTTTGACTTTTAAAAGAAAGTAATTTTAGATTATTTTAGTTTCTAATCTAATAAAATTGAAAACAATCTTTGATTCTACTTCCCTAACAATTAAAAGTTAGGGTCCAGGACCCTAACATTAAGGTCCAGGATTTGGCTCAGTGGTAGAGAGCATGCCATGCAAGTACAAGGTCCTGGTTTTGAATCCCAGCACTGCAAACTGACTAAAAATATTAGCAGCTAACATTTTTTTTTAATTTTTTATTGAGTCACCATGTGGAAAGTTACAAAGTTAGCAGCTAACATTTACAGGTATTATATAGCACACACAGATTATGTGTGTATTTTCGGTCGGGGAAGGGACCACCTCGGTCACAGTGCTGGTGCTCAGGGGCTACTGCCAGCTCTATGCTCAGGGGTTAATCTCCTAGAAGTGGTCTGGGGACCAGTACTGCCAGGGATGAAACCCAAGCCCTTTGAGTGCAAACATGCACTCCACCTGTTGAGCGACATCCCTCTGGTCCTATGTTCTTTATCTTTTAAGAACATCAGTAGAGGCCATGGATGTGGCTCAGAGGCAAAGCACATGCTCTGAATCCATGAAATCTGGATTTGATATCCAGCACAACACATACACAAACAAGCAAACAAACAAAAATACCCAACATATATTTTACACAACACAAAGGAAACCAGATGTAAACATCTGCATGGAAACAAAAGTAGCCTTAACTTTAAATACTCACCTGTGCTTACTGTATACTATATAAAAGAAGTATTATTACATTTATACATGAACCAAGTACTGGATTTGAAAACCTGCCTACTGCTGTGCACATCTATTCCAATGAGATATAAGCCCAGGGTCTCAAAATACCTAAACTTATATTGTCTTATAGGAGAAACAACAGCATTATTTTTTTAGTGTTTTCGTGGTGCCAGAGCTTAAACCCAAGGACTCACACATGAAAGGCATGTTCTATATCACTGAGCCACACCCCTAGCCAGATAACACCAAGAGTTTTTGGGGTATTTTTATTTGTTTTTTGGGCTGCATCTGGAGGTGCTCAAGGCTTACTCTTGGCTCTGCACTCCAGAATCACACCTGGCCAGCTCAGGGAAGCATATAAAGGACCCAGGGATCTAACCCAGGTAGGCCACATGAAAGGCAAACACTCTACCCATTGTAGAGTGACCCGAACATTTAAATATCTTTAAGCCAACAAGAAGGTGATAACTACTGCTGACATTACAATCTGATATAATTATAGCAGAATTTGAGATGCCACTTAGCAAGAATAAAGGACTGGGAAAATAGCTCAGTGGCACAGTACTTGCTTTATACGTATGAAGACCTGGGTTCAGTATCCACAGCCCCCCTTAGCAATAAACAATAATAAAATGACATCTTTGAAATATAAACAGGAAAGCATTACAAGTATGAAACACCACTATAGTAGCAGGAAGGAATTAAAGGAAAAATAAGTTTTATTGAAAATAATTAAATTAATGAACAGAAAAGCAAAATAAAAATTTAAAATGTAAATCCATCTATTCTTAAAAAATATTAAAACCTGGAAACCATAACTAAAACAAGCAGTGAGCTCATACATTAAGATGCAACTGTACTTTTATACTTGAAAATCTTAGCAACATGGACACAACGGATCTATAAGGCACTTCACTTGAGCACAATCTGAACCTGGTTTTAACTGGATTTCCATATGGCCTCCAGAACCCTGCCAGGAGCAGAGAGCCAGGAATAAGCCTTGAAATCAACCAGGTGTGATCCCCAAACCCCAAACCAAACCCAAAAATCTTAGCAACAAATTGATGTCAAAACATTATCTTTGTCTATGGCTCAGGGGCAATGTTCATGCCTTCGATGCATGAGACCTAGGTCTCATCTCTGCCTGGAACCACATAAAAAGAACCTTTGTAGTTATAAAGTATATATATGAGCCATAAAATTTATTTAGGTATAAACTGTGCAGAAGTATTCAAATAAAACACTGATGACCAAAAGCATCAGAATAACAGATTTCAAACATAGGACAAAATATCTTCTGAGCAGTTTCAGTACTTTAAGAAATCAGAATATTGGGGCTGGCATGATAGCACAGTGGGTAGGGCATTTGCCTTGCACGCAACCGACCCGGGTTCGATTCCTAGCATCCCATATGGTCCCCCGAGCACTGCCAGGAGTAATTCCTGAGTGCAGAGCCAGGAGTAACCCCTGAGCAATGCTGGGTGTGACCCAAAAAAGAAAAAAAAAAAAGAAGTCAGAATACTTTTTCTGAGCATACATTCACACATGTACGGTGATCATTCTGTGAGCTATAGATAAGTGGATAAACTGGTAATGCTAAGACTTAAGAAGCAAAGAAAAACTTTTCACTGATTTCTTGTAGAAGATAGAAGATAGACAAGATCAAATCTTATTGTCTCCAAATAAGGAATGAAAACCAACAAGAACAAATGGATGTGGTCTGAAAACAAACAAAAGGTGGGGGTAGAACTCTGTGAAGTGGCTACAGAACAAAGCTTAGCAGAAGATACATGCTTGCACACATAGGAGCTCTGGCGCCCACACCAAGAAAAGGAAGGCGGAAGAAAAGAATTCCATTCAGAGGAGCCAGAGCTCTAGTACAGTAAGTAGCATGCTTGCCTTGAATGCTGCTGACCCAGGTTTGATCCCCAGCATCCCATAAGGTCCTCCAAGCAGCACCAGTAGTGATTCCTGAGTGCAGAGCTAGGGATAAAGCCCTGAGCTCTACTGGGCGTGGTCCGAAACAAAAACCAAAAAAAGAACTCCATTTTAATGGCCTTTCCTATGATTCTACTCTATCATTCTTTATTACTATTATTCAGTCTATTCTAATTGTTGCACTTTTCAGTATTTATTTTTGTGGGGCTTTGTGGAGGAGCCTACTGATATCAGGAGTCTCCTGACAGTGCTTGGAAAGCCAAGTGATTCGAGATCAAACTAGTGCCTTGTGCATGGCAGGTATGTGCCCCAGTCCTTTATCTCCCCAGTCCCTTAGATACAACTAATTATGTATCAGAGGACTGAAACAGTGAATAGACTAAGCCAAACAAAATGATTTTGGATATTAGAAAAAGTAGGAAAAGAGGAGAAGGAAGGGAAAAGGGGAGGAGAGAGCTCTGGAGCTCTGAAAGTATTTTGAACATTACTCATAATTTCAAGTACCATTTTTTTTTTCTGCTCCTGAAAAATTCAGTGCTACAGAGGCTGGCATGACGGTAGTACAGTGAGTAGGGCATGTGCCTTACATGCATCCGATCCAGGTTCATATATGCTTCCTTGAGCACTAAGTAATCCCTGACAGCTGAGCCAGAAGTATGCCCTGAATACTACCAGTATGGACAAAATACCAAAAATTAAAATATTTTTAAAAATAAGTGCCATAGAATTAAGTGCTGAAGAACATAAAATTATAATGACTGCCACAATATGACACATTAATGACACATTAATCACATTAATCAGTGGTCAATTTTTATGGCATTATGCCAGGAAAAAATATTCTTCAAACACAAATCAAGGAGGAAAGTTACCTGTTGGAAGCTGTCTCTTAGAAGCTGCTGATCTTCAGGGTGACAGAATTCTACAATACTTTTTCCTAAGAGTTCCTAGAGAGAAAAAGAATGTTAACACATGATTATCTAACTCTCCTAGGCCATCAGCAGAGGATTTGGATTTTATTTATCCCAGAATTATAAATGAATATGGGCGTGGAGAAGAACAACCAAAAATAAAGTGTATTATGCCTCTAGAGCAAGGATGGAAAACCTCTTTCTGCCAGGGCTATCTGGATATTTATAACATCAATTATGGGTTACACAATGAGAAGCACATGTTTGTTCTATCCTGTACCAGGCCCAGATCACAGAATTTCATGGGCCTTAAGAACATTCCCCATCCCAGGATCTACAGATTTTTTTTCTTTACAAAACATTGTACATTTATCTTGACTGCACTTTTTATAGATCAGAGCTATAATTTACATAATTCACTCATTTTAAATATATAGTACGATGACCTACAAAAAATGTGCAATCATTACTGAATCAAATTTTAAAACATGTTCTACAGTCCGTTAAAATCTCCTTGTACCCATTTGCTGTCAATCCCTGCCCCTGATCCCTAGCCAACCACTGATCTGTTTTCTTGCTTCTTCAGTTTTGCCTTTTCTAGAGGTAAATATATAAATGGAATCATAAAGTATACAGTCATTTGGATCTGGCTTCTTACATATGCAACACATTATTTTTTACCTTTTTTGAGGGAGTTAGGGGTGTCCCACCCCAGCAGTGGTAAGGGCTCACTCCTGGCTCTGCTGCACTCAGGGAACACTCCTGGTGGGGCTCAGGACACCATACTCGGTTTCAAGGCTCGAGCAGAATTTGGCCACATGCAAGGTAAACTCCCTATCTCTGTACTCTCTTTCTGCGCCCCCCCCCCCCCCGACACACACACATGGTTTTAACATGGATATATAACAGTTCTGTATCAATTTAATATCAATGTTTCTACTTTTTGGCTATATAAATAGAGCAAATATAGCTACAAACATCTATATATAAATTTTTGTGCAACATGGTTTTTCTTAGATAAACAGCTATAAGCAGAATGCTAGATTGAAAAATATATTTAGCTTTTTAGAAAACTGCCAAACTATTTTCCCATAGTGGCTATATCATTTTATATATCTGTCAATAATGTATGACAGTTCCAGTTTCTGCACATTCTCCTCAGCAATTTATTTTTTTTTTTTTGCTTTTTGGGTCACACCTGGCGATGCACAGGGGTTACTCCTGGCTCTGCACTCAGGAATTACCCCTGGCGGTGCTCAGGGGACCATATGGGATGCTGGGATTCGAACCCGGGTTGGCCGCGTGCAAGGCAAACGCCCTACCCGCTGTGCTATCACTCCAGCCCCTCAGCACTTTTTGATTAGTCATTTTGATGAGAATTTTTATATCATTATCATCCATAAAATACATATTTACCCTGAGTCCAACCAGTTCTACACTATTCTACCAGAATATTCTACCATATTTCCCAAGATGAGATGATAACCTTGATAAGTAGGTGAGCTTTTACATAATCGAATCATTGCTACAAATGCAAGGGAGAGAGGCCTAACTGTCAGCAAGGCCCATATCCTCACCTGAGGCTGGTAGCCAACAGTAGCCACACAACGGTGATCCACAAAAGTGAAAATCCCCTCAATGTTATGTCGAGAGATAAACTCTGTTGGTTGGCAAACATTATTCATGTCTGTACAGTTTGGAGAACTAGTTACCTGAGAGTAAAGAGATAAAAAATAAGATCCACTGAAAGCAAATTTTTTTTAAAGCAACTTTTTTAGAAACTTTTAAGCATTCACATCTTATCCAGAAAGGAAAAAACAACAGTCACAATCAGAAAGGACATTAGGTCTAGCTATACTGCCACACAGAACTCTAGAAACTTCCTAAAAAGAAATCACTCAACCCATAACCTACCTACTTCATCTGCTTAAGTGATATTCCTTATTCAAACTGGAAAACTATAGTCCCAATAAATATTTTTCGTTTTTCGATGGGGGAGGGTGCTGGCACGCAGGGTGGGAGGGTGGAATGCTATCCCTAAAGAGGGGCATCAGACAGGGGCCCTCCTGGAGCAAGTCAGTGCTCCAATCCTTTGGGTTGTCTCACTGCCCTAAGAAATATCCATTTTCATGAAAAATCCAATTAATTCTACTTTTCTATTGTTCATTACCGAAAAACAGAATAAAATTATCTCTCTTTTCTCAGAGCAAAAGAAATGTTTTTTTCTCCTCAGAGCAAAAAAAGAAATTTTGCTCTGAGAAAAAAAAAGAGCAGAGAAAATTCTGCATCATATACCCAAAACTATGAATGATGCAGGGAAAAGAGCTCCCTTCTCTCATCACAGATCTCTTTCAAATCAGAGAAGCAATATCAACTGTGAATGCCATACTCCCGCAAATATACAGTTTTAGACATATGTTCATTTATGTTCAGAGTGAAAGAAAAGTAACACCAACAAGTACTATAGATTTATTTTAACTGAAAGGGATTGTATGTGAAAAATTGTACTTGCCTGCAATCTACCAATGGCCACTAGACAAAACTTGCTACCTTGGCCAGCCTCTGGGTCATCATCTGGAAGGGAGACACCTTCAGGAAGGTGAAGATAAAGGTTTAACAAACTCAAATGCCTTTAAGAGTCAGAGAGGTAAAGATTTAATATGTATATAGGTAGGAAGAGGCTAGGAATCAAATGATGAATGATAGGAATAAAAAAGAAAACAACAACATTGAATTTTATATGCCACTACTATTTGGGGGCCACAACCAAGCAGTGCTCAGGCAGCTCAGTGGGGCAGGGACTGAACCCAGGTCTCCTGAACAAAGTGTGTTCTGCACTCAGTCTTGTTGAGATCTTGCTCCAGCCCAGCCAAGTAGAGTTTTGGTAATTCTGTGTATACCCATTCATATATTTTATCCATGTTAATAAGACTGCAGACTGTAGATTCCACCCAAAGTATTTTAAAACAACGCTGGCCAGGGCTAGAAAGACAGTACAAGGGTTAAAGCACTTGCTGTGCTCGCAGCTGACCCTGGGTTGATCATCACCATATATGGCCCACCACGCACAGTCAGGAATAGTCCCTGAGCAGCACTGGCTGAGGCCCAAAAACCAAACGTACAAAATACACGAAACAATGCTGGTGAAATCAAACGCACATGAAGGCAGTAATTCATTCTGTGACGAAATCACAGAGAACAGATGTCTTGCCCAATCTGTTAACTTTTAAGTTTTTAAATTAAAAACTTTTTTTTGTCATTGCACCATACTTAGTGGTGCTCAGGGACACATGTAGCTCCAGGCATCAGCGCCCGGCACGTAGGTGCTCTAGCCCACTAAGCTCCCTGGCACCCAAACTATTACTTTTTAATAAGCCAAAAATTAAATATACACCAATATTTATGTCTTTCAATAGAGAAAACTCAGTGTTTCAATGCAAAGTTAGATTTCCTCTAGTTTTATCTTTTGCACCCAGAAAGTCATTAATAGCTACACATAAGTATAAAAGACAATATATAACCCAAGTACATGGTTTAAACAGTGCAACAAACTAAAAAGGTCAAATGACATTAAAAATCTTTATTAATCACATTTACTACCAGTTTCCGGTACTTTTCTTACATCAAATGAGATTTTCACTGCATATGTAATATACTATTTCCAAACTACACATATGAAAAGTTCTTTTTATTACACACTTCCCTTAAGTTAAGCCTCTAGTTTCAGGGCCCAGTTTGTAACAGCTACACACAGCAGTGCCCTGGGGAGTCTTCAAAGCTATTTCTTGCAAAGGCTGCTCTAAGAGACTCTAGAAACAGCCCTTTGCAGAGGACATTCATATCTGTTCTTGTGCTATCCCTATTCTTAGGCTCCAAACAGGATATGGGGTGCCTCTGGAAGCCTCAGGGCACAGAGACCAGCATTCACTTTAGTCAGTCATCATGTCCATCTGCATCAAACTGCAAATGAACGGGCACATGGCTGAAGCTCTCTATTGGGCCAAGTTCCAAGTCCCCCAGCTGCCAGAAGAGCTGCATCTCGGGGAAAACCAAGTTCAATGCAGATGAGCTTGAAGATTTGGTGTCTGGAAAGAGGCCATCCCACATGGTGGTGATACAGGAAAATAGATCCCTAATAATGGACGTCTGAACCAACAGGGGGCCCTGCAATTCCTGAGTTACCCCTCTCAAGTCCCTGCTTTCTAGCCCCCTTCCCCAAACCCTCAAAACCATACATACAATTACTAAATAACAGTGTCAGAAAACCCAAGGTTTTTCTAATCCAAAATCTAACCTCTCACCAAAAGACATTACTTGTCTTCTCGTTTTCCCTTGCTTTCTACCTCCTTATAATCCCTAATTCCCCAATCATACCTATCCAGAAGATAAATAAAGTGCTAGAATTTGGAAATCCTGACAAGCTTCTGTATTTGTTTTTCCCCCACCCCTTCCAGCCTAATAATCCAATTTAAAACACAGCAGGTAGGGCATTTGCCTTGTAGGCTCCCGACCTGGATTCAATCCCCAGCATATCATCCCCTAGGGTCCCCTGAGCACCACCAGGAATGATTCCTGAGAGCAGAAATAACTCCTGAGCATCACTGAGTGTGACCTAAAATGAAAAAAAAAAAAAAAAAGGTGATCCTTGTACCCCAACCACATCTCTCACATTCCTTTGATATAAAGCTAACCTGCTCACACCTTGATTTAAACCCTTTGCAGAGAGTATCCCTGTAGAATAGCGAATTCCAGGCCAAGGCAACCTGAAAAATATTCATATAAAAACTGATCCTAAATCATCGTGTGATTGTAAACCAAACATGAAAGCTTGTAACTATCTCACGGTGATTCAATAAAATTAAAAAAAAAAAAAAAAAAAAAAAACTGATCCTAAAAGCCATTTAAGTTTCTCTCCCCTCTGGAAAATGCTCTCTCTTCAGACTCATGTTCTCTCTTCAGTGCATCACTCTTCCTTTTTCTCACTCTCTTCCCTTTCCTCAGAACTATAAAATCTTTAAAAAAGAAAGAAAGAAAGAAAGAAAGAAAGAAAGAAAGAAAGAAAGAAAGAAAGAAAGAAAGAAAGAAAGAAAGAAAGAAAGAAAGAAAGGAGGAAAGAAAGAAATTCCTATGATCAAGACACTCCTGATACTCTTCTCAAACTTACTTCTACTTTCCAGATGAGTGAAATTTGATGTGAACTAGAGCAGAATTTGATGTCAACTATTTCAGTGCACACAAATACTTAGGATTAGGTATTTAGTAGGTATTATTTATTATGATTTTACAACTTATAAGCTATTCTGTGACACAATCAATGTAGAGTCCATTTCAAGTTTGAATACTCCACATCCCCACATGCTATATACAAGCTGTACATAGCAAGAGTCTACTTCTACCCATTTCTTTTGTTTATACTAAAACACATCTACATATACCTGGTACAAGTAAATCTTTGCTAACTTTATAAACCACTGAAGACCCTGGGAATAAAGGCACCAAAGAATAAATCAATGGTTCTTCAACTTTCTTACCTGCTGGAGGCCAGGCCTTGATGTAGCCTGTGCAGTGGACCACCACAAAATGAGGTTCCCCCTCCTTCACAGAGCCAAGTCCATTCCTATAAGAAGTACAGGTGTGAGGAGAAAACCCTAACCAGTTAGAGGACAATGTCAGCTGCTTAAATTTAGGTACTGGGATGTTTAGAAACACATTTACTAGGTCTTCAGCTTTTCCCACCCACATTAAATAAGAGATCACCATAATTTTGACACTTGCCCAAGTAAAAAAACTGATAAATCAGCAGGAATAAGGTAAGTTAAGTGTAAGAAAACTCAGTAGTCCAGAAAAAGAAAAGGAACTGGGAGGTCACAGAATGTGGGTGAGGCTGCTGCAGGAAGCATCTAAGACAGTGCTCCTGTGTACAGGTACCTGGCCACCATGGGTTTCTCAGTGCTGAGAATCTCACCTGCATCTGTTCCTCACAAAGCTCAGTCTGTTCATGGAGATGGGGTCCACAGAGCTATTGCCACACCTGTTTCAATGAATCAATAAAGATTAAAAGCAATTAAACAAAAAACTTTGTCTCCATAAAGGCCACTAACAGGCTCTGAATACATACAGACACAGATCACAAAAAGGAAGAATAATGAAGTCATGTTTGGTATTTCTAAAAATGGTCTACAATCTGAAATTAAAAAGTTCAACATGCCCTTCAAATGCAGAGATTCCTGTATTCCTTTTCTATAAAGAACCAGACATGGGGCTGGAGCAATAGCACAGCGGGTAGGGCGTTTGCCTTGCACGCAGCCGACCCGGGTTCGAATCCCAGCATCCCATATGGTCCCCTGAGCACGGCCAGGGGTGATTCCTGAGTGCAGAGCCAGGAGTAACCCCTGTGCATCGCCAGGTGTGACCCAAAAAGAAAAAAAAAAAAAAAAGAACCAGACATAAATATTTATTGTTGCTTTGGGCTGCACCCAACAGAGCCAAGTCACCCAAGGGCAACCCTGGGCTCAGTGCTGGGGATCACTCCAGCTTTGTTCAGGGGTGCTCATTCAGCCTCCAACATACCAACACCAGTCGTGGGGCTCACTTCCTACCCCCCAGGTAGTAAATATTTTCAGCTTTGTAGACGACATATTTGTTGCAACTAATCAACTCTGCTATTAAGCACTGAAGCAGCCATAGACAATTGTGATAGCATTATTCCAGTAAAGGCTAAAGGCAAAGAGGAATGTTTTCTTGCTCCTCAACTCATATGCTACATTTCATTATTTATCTTCCTACCAATGTCTCTGCATAAGCTATATCCATGCACTAGGACACTCCTTCCTAGTATATGGACACCTCCTATTTTCCCATTCTTTTTTCTTTAACATAAAATTTGTACAATATTTAATATTATGCACTATTCTCAATATTTTTACATAAATTTATTCTAAATCTCAAGGTAACTTTGGTAATTAATGTAACATTTTAATTTCTTATTTGAAATACAATTTAATTTTTTAATGTATTTTTAAAATTAATGTAACTCCCAACATTAGCTGATGAGATTAAAACACCAAGTAGTCCATTTTATCTGTTCAAGATCTCAGGATATAGTAAGTTAGCAAATCCAGCAGCCTGGGTGTAGAAGTTATCACTAAACCACATAACACTCAATTTTGTAATTCTTCTAGGAAATTTTCAACATCCTATTCATGATTTCTAATTAGCATCTTCTAACTACAATGCCATTTCCATTATACAATCTGTGCTTATGGTTTTAAATTTTAAGATGTATCCTTTCTACCTGTTTTAGAATCCTAAACTGTATAGCATACAACTTACACACTAAAAATTTTAAAAGTACAATAAATTTCTACCCCCCAAAATGTAGAAACAGTCTAAGTACATGGAAGTTGTCTCATGATATAATGGGGAAAAAATAAATTTTGGAGTCAAAATGCTATGATTTATAGTAAAATCATTTATTAGACATTATCAATAAATTCCTGATATTTATATTGTTTTGGGGCCATACCCCCAAACTCAGTACGTTACAATCAGGAATTACTCCTGGTGGTGCAGAGAGGGTGCAAGCAATATAGGACACTGGGAATTGAACTCAGGTCAGCAGTAAAACAAGTACCTAAGCACTGAACTACTGTTCCAGCCTCCTGATAAGCTAATTTCTTTAAGTCACTTGTATCACTTGTAGCCCCGTTGATCTTCGATTTGATCGAGCGGGCACCAGTAACGTCTTCATTTGTCCCTGTCTCGAGCTAATGCAGCCCAGTGATATCTGCTAGCTCCAGGAACAGGAAGAGCCTCAAATCGTTCATTCAGAGATTTGACCAAGAAATTTGACCATCCAGTTGGTGGGCGGCCACAAGGTCTTCTGACGTCCCGTGGAATCCAGTCAGTAACAGCTCTTGTCCAACGGTCGTCTCTGAAACGCATTACATGACCGGCCCATCTGATTTTTGATGCCTTGGCAAACGAGACAGCATCCCTGATTTTTGACCATCAACAGAGGTCAGAACTCCGGATTCCTTCTCTCACTTGAGTGAGACATGATATTCCCAGCATAGCTCTTTCAACTCCTCTTTGGGATACCCTAATAGCATTCTCATCCTGTTTGCATAGGGCCCAGGTCTCTGAGGCATATGTTAGTGCAGGAAGAACGGTGGAATCGAAAAGATGTGCCCGGAATCGGAGGTTCTTCGTTCTCCTAACCACCTCTTTTTTTTTTTTTTTTGCTTTTTGGGTCACACCCAGTGATGCTCAGGGGTTACTCCTGGCTTTGCACTCAGGAATTACTCCTGGCGGTGCTTGGGGGACCACATGGGATGCCGGGGATCGAACCCGGGTCGGCCGTGTGCAAGGCAAACGCCCTACCTGCTGTGCTATCGCTCCGGCCCCCTAACCACCACTTAGATGCTCTTGAATGCATTCCACGCTTCTCTCTTCCTCCTGCGCAGTTCTGGCACCAAGTCATTCCTCATGTTGATTTCTCTACCCAAGTACACAGAGCTATTGCATTCGGAGATGTTCGTTCCATTGAGAGCAAATGGAGCTTCAGGGACCAGTGCATTTTTCATGAACATCGTCTTGTTGTCTACCACCCAGCCACCGCCACCCTCCAGGTTGCTCTCCGGACACTTGGGCCAAACCTCACGGACGAGTGAAGCCCCACAAAGCCAGGTAAGCAGAACTTTGCGACCTTAGCTCTAGGTTCAACGAGACCTGGAAACAAGATCCTCTGTCTGCCTCCTTCAATCCGGCATCTGAGGGAGGGGTCCAACCCAGATGCCCCAGCCTACCCAAGATAAATATCTCACTGGCTGACCCCCACTACATCTACTACCCAGCCACTGTCACCTCCAGGTTGCTCTCCAGACACTTGGGCCAAACCTCACGCATGAGTGAACACACCATAAAACACTTAATACCTATTATTCCCACACCATATTTGATAGGGTTCAAATCTGGTGTGAACCATGGTAACACCTCTAAGGGCGATTGGAGGCCGCCCTAAAAGCCTCCATCCCTCTTGGAAAGCCCGGCAAGATACAAAGCTGTGCAGATGCGATAAAGAAAGACCTCAAAGAGAGAAGAGCAGCAGTGTTGGCCAGTGTAGCAGAAGCCGGGAAAAGTATTCGCAACGCTCGCCTGTCCTTTGCCAACTACAAGACCAAGATGACTGCCCTCCGACGTCCCGATGGATCTATCACATCCTCCAGAAAGGCAATGGAGAAAATTATTCACGACTTCTACTCGATCTCTTTGACAGCCATGTCCACCTGCCCACATACCAAATTCTGCAGGATGGATATGTTGTTCCCAACGTTCTCCCTTCTGAAATCCGACACGCCATTTCGCTGGTAAAGACGCGAACAGTACCTGGTCCGGGACAAGGTCAGACCCGATCACCTGAAGAATCTGCCACCAGTACTCATCAATACACTGGCCCAACTCTTTATACGCTACCTGTCTGAATGCAAGGTTCCGTCCCAGTGGAAAACCAGTAGGACCGTTCTGTTATACAAGAAGGGAGACATCCATGACATTGGCAACTATCGCCCAATCTGCCTGCTGTCTGTCGTCTACAAATTTACTTGTGTCATTCTGAATAGAATAGGCAGAACACTAGACAAAGGACAACCATGCGAGCAAGCCGAGTTCTGAAGGGTATTCAGCATGATAGACCATATACACACAGTGACCAGACTCAATGAAGTTTCACGAGAGTTCAAGATGCCGCTCTGTCTAACGTTCATTAACTTAAAGAAGGCCTTCAATTCTTTTGAGACTGAGGCGGTCATCGAAGCCCTGGCCAAACAGGACGTTCAAACTCAGTATATCAAAATTCTCTGAGAGCTGTATTTCGGATTCACCACCAGGATCTCACCATTCTACAAGAAAGTGATCATTGATGTAAAGAGAGGGGTGCGGCAGGGTGATACCATTTCACCGAAACTCTTCAGTGCCACCCTTGAGAACATCATGCGACGACTGGAATGGGAAGGAATGGGAGTGAAGATAGACGGTCGGCAATTACACCACCTCTGCTTCGCTGATGACATCGTTCTCATAACACCAAACATTAGCCAAGCGGCACAAATGCTGACCGACTTTGACTACGAGTGTGGAAAGGTCGGATTGCAGCCTAATCTCAACAAGACGATGTTCATGAAAAACGAACTGGTCCCTGAATTTCTTTAAGTATGCTTTTTAATTGGCAAAGTAGTAACTATGAATTTGACCATATAGGAAGTTCTAGGAAATTATATCAGACATATAGCACCTATTAGATTTCTGTGGCATAGAAGGATTTCAGTTAATATTATTTTTCTTATCAAATAGTTTTCTGAATTATATAACCCACATGGGTCTTGAAAATTAAGTATAACCCAACCAAAGTTCAGATTCAAGTTTAATTCCTCTGACCAGAAGTTAAATCCTCAGGGCTGTGGCACTGGTACAGCAGGTAGAGCATTTGTCTTGCACAAAGCCAACTAGGGTTCGATCCCCAGCATCCCATATAGTTCCCTGAGCACTGCCAAGAGTGATTTCTAAGATAAGAGTTAAGTCCTGAGCACTGCCAGTGTGCCCTAAAAAAATTATTTAAAAAAAGTAACCCTCAGCTCTTAATACTTTCTACATCAAATCACTATCCCTAACCTGACACTCACCTCATTCGGCAAATGAATGACCTCCGTGAGCCCATGCACATCCTCATGGAAGACTGCTGACCTTCTTTTTTCACTGTTCCAGTCTTCAGATCAAGTATACGCCCTGAAGGAGGAGGTGAAGAGCAGTCTGGATGCATTCTTGTGAGGAGGGAATGGGGGTAAGATACTGGAGGAAATAGAAGTATCCTATACATGCTGCAATTTTTTTAAACCTAAAATATGTAACTCGCCATCAATTTTACTACTAAGTTCAAAGGCAGCATTGTAAATAGCCCTGCACAAGAAAATATAGGAGTAGAAAGTAGAGCCAGCATCATTTTTATACACATTATCATGATTTTAACAAAATAGAAACTTATCTGTTGTAGAAACCACACATCTGGGGGCTGCAGGCAGTACAGCACCAGGGTGCTTGCCTTGCACTCAACCAACCCAGGTTCAATCCCCAGTACCCCATATGGTCCCCTAAGCACCACAAGGAGTGATCCTGAGTATGAGCAATGAGCATCGCTGGCCCCAAAACAAAAACAAAAAAAGGGAAAAGGTGAAGAAATATAGAAATATACATGTCTTAAGTCAAAGGTTTTTTTTTTCCACTTCAGAAAATGACAACTAGAAATACACTAGAAAATAAATAAGAAAATGAAATCCATTAAAATGCAGAAGGAGGCAGCCAGGGAGATGCCTCCATGTGCTGGAGCACATTTTACATGATGGAGGCACAAGTCTGATCTCTAGTAATCCTGAGGGAGCTACCCTGCACCAAGCACTGTTGGATGTGGCCCCCAAACCCAAACTAAAATACATTAGAGAGGGTAGTGCTGATGAGGTAGAGGTAGATGAGCAAGAGGCTGGAACACACACTCTGCATGCTAGACCACCATTTCCTGGCACTCAGTCCAGAGCAATCGTGGGTTTATGGACCAAAACCAGAAAACAAAACAAAAAATATGATGTAGAGAACTAAATACAAACATTAAAAGATCATAATGGACTTTCTTGCATTTCACTCTAATAAGCAGGTTTTTAAAAAAAAATTTCTTTTTGGAGGGAGGCCACACCTGGCAGTGCTGTGGTTCAAACAGGGCTCCCATAACAAAACATGTGCCAGGTCCCATTACTCCCTAGCCCTAATTACCAGTTTTGACCTACTTCCACATAGACATTTTTTCCAGAGTTTCTTAGCAGCAGATGTGACTTGTTTCCATTAGCCAAACCCTGGCAAAAGGATTTAAGAGTACATTTTTTGGTAAATTTTTTTTTAATTTTCTTTTTTAAACTTTTTTATTGAATCACTGTGAGAGAGACCCTTACAATTATTCATGATTGGATTTCAGTTATACGTTTTCCAACACCCATCTGTGTATTCACAAAAGGGCACCGAATGGGAGTGACTCGGGAGCACTGTCATGGGTATAACCCGATAAACCTAAGATCCCTGTGGCAAGGGAGAAAGGACAAACCAATGTTATCCTACACCCATCCCCCCACCAGCGTGCATTTCCCAGCACCAATGTCCCCAGGCTCCCTCCCATCACCCCCCAGCCCCCAGACTGCCCCTATGGCAGGCTGTTTTCCTCTCCTTCTTTCCCTCTTCCCCTCTCCCACACCCTCGTACGTTTAATATAAGTATTTTACTTACATTTATATGAAGATAAAAAAAAAACTTCTATACAAACACTGTCACTAATAAAACATTTTTTTCCTTCTTCTTCCCAATACTTAAGATGAAAATCAGGGCCTCAAATACATCAGGTAGGTGCCCTATGACTGACTTGGCCAAAAAAATAGTTCTAAGGATAAACTCCAATTTAAAGAGCTAAAATACTTTTTGTTTGCTTCAGGGAAAAGGATAAAACCAAAGCAGATTATTCTTATTTATTTCTTACCCATTTAATCCATACCTGTCAGGGCATTTTCCGAAGTAGAAAGCTGTTCACGAAGTTTGTCCACATCATCTGGGTGCACCTGATCATAGAGTGTGCTACCAAACCACTCAGACTGTGGTTGGTTCAAAACAGGGGTGACGGAATCAGAGACATATACAACCCGCCCTGTCTCACAGGAAACAATAAACAAAAAGCCATCTGCTGCCTCCAAGATCAAATGTTTCAGTTCCTGTTCAAGGAAAGGAAACAGAAGTTTAATGCTAAACTCTCAAGAATCAATTGCATTATTCACGAAAAGGTGTATGAGGTTGGAGATCATAAATATAGATCCTTAAGTAGCTGCTGGCTCCTGCCTGATCCACGGGTCTCCATCCTGAACAAAGTGGCCTTCAATGACAAGATCATTTTGTTATAAAATTTTCCTGTCTCTTTTTTATCTCTCCTCCTCCTCTTTATATCAGGACTCAAGACAAAGCTGAAAAGACCACTAACGGGCTACAACAATAGCATAGGGCGTCTGCCTTGCACTCGGCAGACCCGGGTTCAATTCCCAGCATCCCATATGGTCCCCTGAGCACCACCAGGAGCAACTGCTGAGTGCAAAGCCAGGAGTAAGCCCTGTGCATCGCCTGGTGTGACCCAAAAAGGGAAAACAAAAATAAAAACCAAAACCTAACAACAAAGTTCTTGACCAATCCATCGAGTTTCTTTTAGAACACATTCTTAAATATTTTCTCTCTTTTTTGTGTGGGGGAGGTGGATGGGGGCAGAATTGTGAGGGTGTTGAGTACTCACCAGTACTCAGAGGCCATATCTGCCAGTGCTTGGGGAACCAAAATATAGCGCCGGGATTTGAACCAGGGTCACAGTTGCAAATGTGGCAAGTGCCTTACCCTTGTACTATCTCTCAGGCCCCTGCTTTCACTTTCTTTCACTAGCAATGTGATCAAATTTTCTCAAATATGTATAAATCTTCCTCAACCTAATTCTTATGTTTTTTTCTTGCCAAGCTTATATTAGGAGCAGTACTATATTAATTGGCTCTATTATCTTAGAGAATTTCTCAATCCCATTGCAGTCTTCACTTGAAACTACTATAATGTAGAAATTAGGTTTCCAACTGACAGCTCAAGCTTTGTTAGATCGACATAACTTGGGGCCAGAGAGACAGCAGTGGTCAGGGCATTTGCCTTGCACATGCCCGACCTGGGTTCAATCCATGGCATCCCGTATGGTCCCCCAGTACTTGCAGGTGTGATTCCTGAGAGCAGAGCCAAGAGTAACCCCTGAGTATCACTGGGTGTGACCCAAAAAGCCAAATAAAAAAAAAATCTACATAACTTCACTGAGCCCCTCTGTAGAATCTAACAGTGCTGCTCATCCCCAAACTCCCATGACCACTCTATTTCTGCTTACTTTCTCAACATCCTTCTTACACTTCAGGTTCCTTTTCCATTCAGTGTCATCATTTTCGAGGGTTTAGTCCTATGTTCTTTTTCCATTCATATTATGTTCTTTTTGATAAATATCCATTCCTCCCTACTATGAAATGAGACCCATCAACATCCCCATATTTGCCTAATTTATTTTAAAAGGGAGGAGGGAACAAGGCATATCCAACAGAGCAGGGAAACCCAGCATAGTAGGTAGTCAGGGATTTGTGCAATTTCCCCAGCCACGAAGTTCTACTACAAAAAGTATTTCTCTCTATGCATTTTCCCATTGTCTTTTATTTAGGTATCTTCCCTTTGTACATATTCCTATGTAGGCTGATTTCTTGAAAGGTTGAAAATAAATTTTGCTTTCACTATTTTTCTTACTGTACATCAAATGTAAATTTCACATCCAATAACTGCCAGTCAGACTTCTTTACCACTAGAATTGAAAGGAATTTCAAGAAATGGATTTTTTTTTCTTTTTGGGTCACACCCAGCGATGCACAGGAGTTACTCCTGGCTCTGCACTCAGGAATCACTCCTAGAAGTGCTCAGGGGACCATATGGGATGTTGGGAATCGAACCCGGGTTGGCCGCATGCAAGGTAAACGCCATACCTGCTGTGCTATCATTCCAGCCCCAAGAAATAGATTTGTATTTCTTGTTTCCTTTTCTGATATCTGCACTCATAGCCCTGCTTATTTTACTGATAGTCTGTTACACTGTTTCTTTGAACTCATTAAATAACCTCAACATTTCCTCTCTATAGTCCTCATCAGAGAGCTTATACTGCTCCATAGTACTGGTTGAGTCTTCAGGGCTTCTTCACTTACTAAGTATGGTGGGATTCTGTACTGCTTTCCCATGTGGTTTTTGCAGTCTAGAGGTGGTCTTTTCAATTCACCTTTGCACCACCCCCACAGCCTATGAGCGATCTGGGGAAACCAGCTGGGTGTTGCTCTTTCCCCCCTTTGTCAAAGCTATATCAACCAGATTTCTTGTTTCAAACTAATAGTTTATACTTTCACATGCTGGTTCCAAGAAGGCTTTAGGTGTCTTTTGCCCTGTCACCATTCCAGCTATAATTTAATTCTTACTATCACAACTAGTTTGTTTTTTGCTTTTTTTTTTTTTTCACTTTTTGGGTCACACCTGGCTCTGCACTAGGGTTACTCCTGGCTCTGCACTCAGGAATTACTCCTGGCAGTGCTTGGGGGACCATATGGGATGCTGGGAATCGAACCCGGGTCAGCTGCGTGCAAGGCAGCTCTACCTGCTGTTTTGTGTGTTCCAGCCCCCACAACTAGTTTTGTGTGTCATTGTCAGGATAGGTGACTAGAGTTAGGAATCATGTGTGCTCCCTACGATATGAAGTATCCTGAGTGTATCTTCCTAGCAAGGTTCCAACTCAATGCTGAGTTCATGGGACTGTGGGAGTGTGAGGTCCTTCGCAGGGGTCCTGCCCTGGGGAAGAAAATCTCCTTTTCTCTTCTGGAACCCTAAAGTCATCAAATGGGGCTATTTCGACGGCCACAATCATCTCTCCAATGATTCCACTCTTCCCTACCATGTACAACTAGTCCTGAGAAGTGCTAAGGTACATGTAAGCATTCTGCACAGATATATATGCATAAATACACATACACACATATATATGGATATATAGGTATATATGTATATAGTATATATACCTACATGTATATATAAATATGTTCTGAAAACACATATAAATACCAATAACTACAAGTTAGCTCCACAAGTCTTTTCTATTTCTGTTCTGATGCTAATAAATGTTATGGCCAAAGATCAAAATTTATTTTCCCATAGCCTGAGAATTTCTGTGAAAGTTGAAACTTAGACTCAGTTCCACTGTCTCCAATATAAGGCATATTCAGGATCATGGTCATCTACCCAAATGATAAGAATGTTCAATAAATTCTAGACTGCCCCAGAGTTGTGCACGCCAGAGACCTGATCAGTGAGGAAAGATGGCTTATAGGTGCCATCGGTGGATGTGTTGCCAGTTCCTCGTAAGGACTTCATGTGAGAAACTGCCATGCGTAAGATGGTCAGCTTGTCTGGTTTTCGAGCCAGGGCACTGCAGGTGGGTACCATATCTGACAGTTCTGTGATGTAGGCTGTCATCTTATTCCGTCGCCGCCGTTCAATCTCACTATGATTTTCCCTGCATGGAAAAAGAGGAAAAGCCCCATCCAGGTGGTCACATCTGGCTGTTTGGGAACAGGAAGAGGAACACAGATGCCAACGGAGGTGCTGGAAGAACTGTCATATGAAGACTTAAGTCTCAGAAATTATATTAGGTTACCAAGCTTCTCATGCAGGGCAAGCACAAAGTAAAAATTTAAAAGGCAGAATGAGAACAAGCCGATTCCAGATACTCCCTGTATTTCCTGGAAACTACTTCCTATGCATATTATCACTTTCTTAGAACAATAACAACCAAAAATATATTGTGAAATGAGTCTTGTAATATGCTAATTTGGGGAATCAGAGCAGGTACTAGGTCCTCAGTAATGCCAGGTACTGCCCAATACACACACAAATGCACACACGTGTACACACACATACACACACACACACACAGCCAGGTACTAGGTCCTCAGTAATGCCAGGTATTGCCCAATACACACACAGATGCACACGTGTACACACACACACACACACACACGTGTACACACACACACACACACACACACCCCGAGGCCAGAAGGTGGCTTAGTACAAAAGCACTTACCTGCACAGCTCCATGCTAGAAGTTCAAAGCCTAATACCACCAGCCCACCAACATGTACCAGGCAACCCTGAGGGCTCTGCTGTATGGAGACCCCTGGCCAAAAAGGGCCCAGAAGATGGTTTAAAAGCACTGAAGGCGAGCATGAAGCCATGAGTTTAAGTTGCCCACTGCAGTGATCCTGACAACTGCAAGTTTTATGATCCTCAGCAAAGGTCAAAAACCAACTCTGTTCACTAAAATTACTAAGAAACAAATAATCTAGCTGATTACTCTGATCCTTCTTTATTAATTCAACTTTTTAAAAGGTAAAAATATAAAATGAGCAATGTTTAATTCTAACACAAATTGTCCAACAGTTGATACAAGAATTGGAATCATAGATTTCCCTGCATACTTATATTGTTAGTTCTTAGCTTCTTTTTTTATTCTAAACACTAGAAGGCAGCAATGGAAGGCTTAAGAGTTTCATTTGTCTCCTCCATGCACTGTCGTACCTTCTCTGTGTGGGTGAGTCAGTGTAAGTAAGGCACAGAGTATCATCAAGCAAAGGTCCTTTATGGGCACGCCATTTGGGACAAAGTGAATCACATCCCTGCAATAATGACACCCTCAAAAATCAAGATTAAGTAGTATCATTTTTTAAAAAATAATAATATAGGGGGTAGGAACTAGAGAGTACAGAGGCCAGCACGTCCAGCCTTCAGCCAATCTAGGTTTTATTCTTGGTCCATGTCCCCCAAGCACTTCGAGGCACAGCACTAGATGCCACCAAGAACCCCAGAGTGTGACCCTGGAGGCACCCAGCAGGGTCTGGGTACGCCTGGACCACTGGGCATGAGCAGCATTGCCTTCTCAGACCCTGACACTGAACCACCAGTCCAGTTCGTCAAGACTGGCCAAAAATCACCAACAGGTTCCCAGGCTTCCTGATCACCTGGAAGGCTCCCCACCAAAATAAAATTAGCAATTAATACTCTAGTAGCTCTTGGATTTTTGAAAATTTCAACAGATCTTCACTGGGATGCTTCAAGGAGTGACTAAAAAAATGTTACATGTATTTCTGTTTCTACTTCAGTTTTAACTTTCTTTGCAGATCACTTAAGGATCCTATTTGAACAAAAATTTTCTGTCAGAAAAAAAAAAAGAAAAAAACAATCAAAAACAAATCTCTTTTTTCTGAGAAGTTAGTGGGAGGCTGGAAAGACAGTAGGACACTTGCCTTGACCATGGCCAACCTGGGTTCTATTCCTGGTCCCAAGCCCTGCCAGGAGTAATCCCTGAATACAGAGCAAGGAGCAAGCTCTGAGCAGAGCCTGGCATGACCCCAAAACAAACAAAATAGTGGGGCAAGAGCAATAGTACAGCAAGTAGGGCACCTGCCTTGTACAAGGCTTGATTCTCAGCGCCATATATGGTTCCCCAAGCCCTACCAGGAATGATCCCTGAGTACAGAGCTAGGAATAAGCCCTGAACACTGCCAAATGTGACACCCTCCCCCCAAAAAAAAATAAGTTAATAAGTCCATGAAATGCCAGGAGTGATTCCTGATTATAGAGCCAGGAGTAAGCCCTGAGCACAGACAGGTGTGGCTCAAACACAGTTCCCTTCCCCAACCCCTCAGCAAAAATAATGCCCTCAATATGGGCCATAGTAATAGTATAGTGGGTAAGGCGTTTGCCTTCACACAGCTGACCCAGGTTTAATTCCCACCATTACATATGATTCTCAGAGTCCCTCCAGGAGTGACTCAGGAAAGAGTAAGCCCTGAGCACAGCTGAGTGCATTTATTTACTTTAATAATTTTTTTAAGTAAATAAAAAGTAGTTGGTGAGTTTTCCAAGCTTTGTGAAGAGTGAAAAAGGGTAAGGCATGAGATGAGACAGAGAGCAGTCAATGAGCTTGGGACCCACCTGAGAAGATGAGAGAAAAGATAGGCCAGGTTGCAAAAGCAATGTTGGTTATTATGACTGAAACCCAAACACAAACAACTTTGTAATTGTGAATCTCATGGTGATTTAATAAAAACTAAAATAAAAAACTCTTTTTAAAAAAGCAATGTTTATGGGGGCTGGAGCAATAGCACAGCGGGTAGGGCGTTTGCCTTGCACTCGGCCGACCTGGGTTTGATCCCCGGCATCCCATATGGTCTCCCAAGCACCGCCAGGAGTAATTCCTGAGTGCAAAGCCAAGAGTAACCCCTGAGCATTGCTGGGTGTGACCCAAAAAGAGAGAAAAAAAAAAAAGCAATGTTTGTATCAACATCCCATGATCATTCCAAGTCACAGAGCCCAAAAGACAAAACAAACTGGTGCCTGACAGTTCTTCTTCAGTATTTCTATGTTACTGACAAGTGTCATGTTACAGGAGAACTCGGGAGCAGGCCAATGCAGTCTGCAGAAAGTTCCTGCCAGCCCATGAAAATATATTATCACTTAGCACACAGTACACCCAGGTGATGTAACAATGCTAGTAGAGATGTTGGTAGATAAATATGCTTTTTTACAAATAATGGGTTTTGTTCCTGTTTTTCCAAGTTTCGCCAGCCTGCAAACGTGAAAAGCTGAAAAATACTGCTTTAAAGCCAAGCTTCTTAAACTGTAGCTGTGACCCCACACAAACTGTAAGGTAACTTCAAGACTGTCAAGTCAAAGTTTATGAAAGTGCAAGACCAAAAATTAATTCAAAATTAACTGCACATAAATTCCCAGTGCTGCCAGCAGTGCATGGCTATGTTGTCAGTGGCCAGTGGGGGAAGCCCTGCTCTAGCCTTCTGTTCAAATGGCACCGGGTCATCACTGCATGGACCCACTGTTCTATTCTGCTCAAGTAACATTCCTGCTGTTCAGTCATCTTCTTAGGGTCAGCTTTCTGACACTAAGTCTAGGAGACAAGTTTTCATTCATTAAGGATGCTAAAACTATGTTTCTTAACCAGGGGCTACCTGGGCCCCCAGGATATTCCACAGGGGGTCTCAGGTTAAAACTGTGCAAATGGCAGCTGGGGTGGGGGTGGAAGGTTGTGGGAGATTGTCAGAGCATGAGAGTAGAACCAGTGGTAGGAGAAGGGGCTGCATGATACAGATAAGACTGGAAAGGTTAAAACTGTACTAAAACCACTTTTGAAAAACAAGACCAGGGGCTGGAGCAATAGCACAGCGGGTAGGGTGTTTGCCTTGCATGCAGCCGATCCAGGTTCAATTCCCAGCATCCCATATAGTGCCCTGAGCAACACCAGTGGTAATTCCTGAGTGCAGAGCCAGGAGTAATCTCTGATCATTGCCAAGTGTGACCCAAAAGGCAAAAAAAAAACCCCAAAAAACAAAAACAAGACCAGCATAAGAGAGTTAGTACAGTGGGTAAGGTGCTTGCCCTGTACAACCTGCCAACCCAGGTTCAATCCCTGAGCAGCACCACCAGGAAGGAGTGTTGAGTGCAGCGCTAGGAGTTAACCCTAAGCACTGCCAGGTGTGGCCCAAAAAAGCAAAAACAAACAAACAAAACAAACAGCACAAGACTATTTAAGGGATTAATACAGCAGGGAGGGTGCTTTCCTTGCACACAGCCAACCCAGGTTTGATCTCCAGCATTCCATATGCTGAGCCCTGCCAGGAGTGAGGTGATTTCTGAGTGCAGAGCCAGGATTAATCTCTGAGTATTGCTGAGTGTGGCCAAAAAACAGGCAAAAAAAAAAAAAAAAACCCACAAGACCCAATCACCAAATGCCTGTATGCTGGAGCAATGCAGCCTAGGAACAACAGCACACCTTATAGATGTGCCCTGGGCTGCAAAGGGAGCCTGGAATGACTGCAAAGAGACATGGTTTCTGTGTGCTTCTGGGCCAGGGTAAGGCTCAGTGGTTAACCAAGTGCCTAGTATGTATGCATCCTAGGTTAAATCTCTAAAATAAAAAAGAAAAAGTAAAGAAGGAAAGCATCCCTTCCTGCTAAGGCACCAACTGGCACAGGTGAGCTGACCCGAAAAGCTTTCACTCTGAAACATGCTCTTAAAAAGAGGAATAGAGAAAAATTTTAAAGTAATAGCAACTTTTTTAAATTCCTAATATTCCCTCAACCAATCTACTTTCTGAGTGGGTAGGGGAGCCAATATATCCATTATATATGAACTTGTAAACACTACTGTTCTCTATTGCCACAAATAAGAAAAAACATGAAGGGGTGGAGAATAAAGCGATGGGAAGAAAGAACAGAACAGGCAGCCGCATCCGCTTCACCATGCTAAAGGCACTGTTTTCCTACCTGGCGAGTCTCTCTTTATCCGCTGAGCTCTGCTCATCATCCGACCTAAAAACAGAATTAATGAACTAAGCTAAAATTAAAATATAAAGAAGGAAGATGAAAGGAGGGAAGGAAGGGAAGAATAAAAAGAGGAGTGGGGGAAGAGAAAAACAGAACAAAATAGATGCAAAGAAGAGAGGAAAAAATGAAAATAGGAACAGGAATCCTGCCTGTTATACTATAAAGTCATCTGTCAGGAAAAAAAGGAAAAGTAACTCACAAAAGTAACATAAAAGGAAGACCAATATTCATCCTAAGTTAACATGATCTAACTACAATCCTAACAATCAAATCTACAGAGAGACCAAGGTGATATAATTTGAACAAGAAACCAAAACTAGTAATTAAATTCTGACACATTGTTTTCAATATGAAAACTATATCACATATGCATTTGTAAATTAAAAAAAATCTAAGAGTAAATTATAAGACTCTCAAACAAATGATCACAAATACAATCACAAGCAGAAGCATGCATGCACTTATCTTAAGACAAAATAATAAAGCAGATTATACTAGAGAAATTACATAAATACAATCAACAGGTTTCTTCCATAGGTCACATCACTGCTTTGATACTAAATTTATCTATTTAGTCACTTTCTTATTTCTCTGCCAGAGGCAAAAGATTACTGGATCCTCAATTCCCACTCTCTCTCCCCAGAGGAAGAAGTGAGCGAGGGCAGTGGAGAAGGAGCTTTGGCACAATGCTGATGGTGGATGGAGGTACACTAACTTTGAAAACCCGGAGCATAAATGTTTACAGTACTGTAACCAGGTTGGCTGAACTCTAATTTAAAAACAAACAAAAAAACCACACAAGAAATAAGCCCACATAGACAACCATGACATTTCTTTGGTAACCTGAGATACTCTGTAAAGAGCTGGGACAACTAAAGAAAGTCAAAGTCAGTCAATCAGTAGCCAATTCCATTGAAACATAGAAACGGATTTTTAAATCTCCATATATCAAAGTATGACACATTAATAGGCTGCGAAACCATTAAAAATGACAATGAGGGTGGAGGGGTGTTTGGACCATATCTGGCAGTGCTTGGGGTAAATTTACTCCTGGCTCTGTGCTTCTGGCAGTACTCAGAAGGCAGTATGTGGTGCCAGGGGTTGAACTGGGTTGACGCATACAAGGCAAATGCCTTACCTACTGTACTATATCTCTGGCCCTCAACATGACACATTTTTCTAAAACCACCATCAAGAAAAAAAAGAGACAAATAACCACATAAAAATCTGCATATAATGATGAGGACAAAGATTGGAATGATTAAGGAGCTTAAAATTTTGTTTGCCAGGTTACAAAATTTCTTAACAAATTACAAATGTTCATTTTTCCAAACAACTGGGAATATTCATATATTTACAGCTTCTCAAAACCCTCCACTGAATTTCCGAGGTGAAGATGTGAGGTGAATCAGCTTAACAGATCTTATATCTTACACTCTGTATCTTAAAGATGTTATTAAAAGAAAGTTAAGGTACTAACATCCCTAATACTGCTACTACAGATCCATAATCTCCTAATATTTCTGGGTTGTTTGTGGTTTGTTTTTTGGTGGAGGTGACTGGGAGAATTACACAGAGTGTTGTTCAGATCATGCTGTATGGTGCCAGGAGTTAAGCTAGGATCCTCCAGGGGTCAGCCCAGGGCTGGCAACATGCAAGGAAAGTTAACCTATACTATCTCTTCAGCCCCTTTCTAATATTTATGAATAAAATGAAGATTAAAATAATTCATGTCATATATTTTTAAAATTTCAGTAAAGAGACTGTAATTCTATTAGCTTAAGAAAATAATTCCCCGGGGCTGGAGGAATAGCACAGTGGGCAGGGCATTTGCCTTGCACGTGGCTGACCCAGGTTCGAATCCCAGCATCCCATATGGTCCCCTGAGCACTGCAAGGGGTGATTCCTGAGTGCAGAGCCAGAAGTAATCCCTGTACATCGTCGGGTGTGACCCAAAAAGCAAAAAACAAACAAAAAAATAAATAAAAAATAAATAATTCCCCAACATCTATGAATAACATTTCATTTTAATCTTAAAAATTTAAGCGTTAAAATTTTTAGCTCAGGGTTCTGAGCAATAATACCAGCCTTTCATGTGGCCAACCAGGGCTTGATCCCTGGCACCTCATATGATCCCTCAAGCCCACCAGGAGTAATTCCAGAGTGCAGAGCCAGGGAATAAGCTCTGAGCATCGCAGAGTGTGTTCCCCCACCCCTCACCACCAATCCCCCACCAAAAAAAAAATGATGGAGGGAAGTGGGCACTCTGGAGGAGGAAGTAGTGCTGGACTATGTTATGCATGAAACCCTATCATTAATAATATTGTGAAGCACAATACCTAGAATTAAAAGGGGACCCTAGGTGATGCCAGGATTTGAACCCAGGACAGCGATGTGTAAGGCAAGTCCCCTAACCACTGTACTATTTCTCCAGCTTCTCTTGTTACAAATTTTAACAGAAAGCCATTATATGTAGATCACGTAGGCCCCCATTAATGATACCTGCACCCAAAATTCCCTACCAGTTCTATCCCTGTAGACACCCAGCAAATACAGTGAACTATTATCATCTCTATATAAAAATTTCTGTGTAAAACATACAATTAGTTGATATCTTATAACAATAACTGAAGTCATATTGCCTATAAATAATAGCATACTATTTCCTTAGCTCTTGGAATAGGAAAGAGAATGAACAGAAATATTGACTCTACTGGGATAAAATTAAAACTCAGAATGTGCTCCTACATTATAATATAAAAAAAAATTTTAAAAAAAAATCAGAATGCTTGAACTGCCTGGTCCCACAACACAGAACAGTGTTCTACCACCTTACCTGGCAAACCGTTCTTTATCATTAGACATCTGATCATCATCACACCTAAAAGAAAAAAGAAAGGAGTAGTGCAAAACATACTTACGATAGCTATTTCACTCTGAAATCAAAACCAGAAAGAGGCAAAAAATACTCAACAGGGAAAAAAAAATGGTCAATGAGAGCAGGGAGATGGACAACAGGCTAGGGACTGCCCTGCACGTGAGAGCCCTGGGTTTGCCTGAGGGATCACCTGAGCACTCCTAGGAGTGGCTCCTGAGCACCAGCAGGCAACCCCCCACCATCAGAAGGGAAAAAAGCCAGTGTGAAAGCATTATAAAACAGAAAGAACAGCATTCCACATAATTTTTCGACCCCATAAGTATGGACAGGAAGACAGTAAAGGCTGACAACAGAAGGTTACCAAGGGTCACAGGTACAACCCTGGATGCCAAGTAATCCCCAACACCACAGAGCCCAAGCAGCACTGCAGCCTCAAGCCTCTGCATTTGATGATCTGGTTAGCTGAGAACTGGCTGTAGGGGTCCCCAAGTCTCCTGAGCACTGCTCGGGAGACATCCTCTCCCCAAAACACACACACACACACACACACACACACACACACACACACACACACGCACACACACAAATATCAATGTCCCCACAACTGTTATTAAATTCCTAACATCTCACTTAGCAACTTATCAGACACTCAAAAAATGCTGACCAGTCAAGATCTTTTAGAAAAACATGAACAGGCCTCAAAAAAGTAGTAAATGAAGATCATTAGTATAGCAAATAGGGAACTTGTCTTACACAAGGCCAATCCAAGTGCACCCTATATGGTCACCTGAGCACCACAAGGAGTGATCCCTGATTACAGAGCCAGGAGTAAGTTCAGAGCAGGCTGGGTGTGCCCCTCCCCGCTTAATTAAAAAAACAAAAATCTAGAAACTGAGTTGTCATATGACCCAGCAATTCCACTTCTGGCCATCTATCCCAAGGGGTCCAAAAACTATAAAGAAAAGACATCTGGGGACCAGGAGTAACCCCTGAGCATCGCCAGATGTGACTCACCCTACAAAAAAAACAAATAAATAAATCAATAAATAAACAAACAGGAGTAAGACCTGAGCACTGCTGGGGGTGGCAAAAAAAAAAAAAAGACATGTGCACTCCTATTTTAATTGCAGCAGTGTTCAAAATAGGCAAAATCCAAACAATCCAAGTTTCAAAAACAGACAACTGGGTCCATATATACAATGGAATACCACTTGGCTATAGGGAAAGATGAAATCATGCGATTTGCTGCTACATCGATCTGAAGAGTGAAGTTAGTCAAGAGGGAAAACGACCAACCCAGTATGATCTTTCTCATATATATTACATAAAGAAACGTAGTAAGGGAGTAACAAATAACAAATGCCCAGCAGCACAAAAAATTGAAAACTGGCTCTAGTAGGAAGTGCACCACAGCGGGGATGAGGAGGGGGACTATGGCTCAGGTAGGCACACACTGGTGGAGGACATGGTCCTGAGTGTTTTACACAGGAACCCTACCGTTAAAAGGATGGTAAACCAGTGCCCAAAATAAAACAAAATAAGAGTCAAATGATACTCTCATGAAGTGACTCAGAGATGACTGCCCCTGTAAGCACCACTCTGAGGTTAGCAATAGTTTGATATTATTTATTCTAATAGTGGTTAAAAACAAAACAAAAATAAAGAATCTACCATCTTAACCATTTTGAAGTGTAGAGTTAAAAAATGTTGACTATACTTACAACATTGTATTCCAGATACAGCACTGTCCATCCTCCCACCCCTTTTTTTCTATCTACAGTTTTGATTTGGTTTGGTTTTCCATACTCGGCTGTGCTTATTCCTGGCCCTGCACTCAGGGATGACTCCTGGAGTGGTTCAGGGGACCATATGGGTTGCTGGAGATCAAACCAGGGTCAGCTCTGTGCAATGCAAGTGCCTTACCCACTGTACTATCTCGCCGGCCCCTTCTATCTACAGATTTTTCAGGTCACAAACAAACTCCAGTCTCCCTAAACATCGTCTTCCCATTTTTTCCATTCTCACCTCCTTCACAACACCAGCTCTTGGCAATCATCTCTCTTTCTGATCTCTCAAATCCTACTTCAAATACCTCATGTTAAAAAGAAAGGTGTATTATTTTATCTTTTTGTAAGTGGCATATTTCATTTAGTGTAAAGTTCCCAAGGTTCTCAATGTTGCAGCACATGACAAGATCTCCTTCCTTTCTGAAAGATGAGTAACTGCCCACTGAATGTATAGGCCCTGTCTCCCTTACCTTATCATCTGTCAAGGAACAGATACACGGGATGCTTCCACCTTTTGGTGGAAAATAAGACAATAAACTTGAGTATACTAGTATCTCTCCCCAAGACCTTATATTTACTTGACATTTTTAAGTGGAGCTACTGGATTATTTGGTGATTCTACTTTTCCATCTCTGAGGAACCTCTCCATTGTCTTCCACAGTGGCTCTACCATTTTACCTTCCCATCAATAGTGCACAAGTTTCAGTGCCCACACAACTGTGCTGGGTGCCATTTGGGGGTCGAGGTATGTGTGCATGTGTATGTGTACATTATTTAACTGGCTAGAAAACACATCATAAGTTCTTAAGCTCTTGAAAACTAAAATCATAGCAAATATATTCTTGATTCACAACGCTATGGTCAAAATTATCCACAGAAAGAAAGGTGGGGAAACTCAAGCACTTGGAGGTTAAACAAAATACAACTGAATAACTTATTAGTTATTATAATTTATTGGTTATAAGTCAAAGAGCATTCAACAATTAGAAGCTAGAAATAAAAGGCTTTAAATAACTATGAAAAGAAAAAAGGTGTCATTGACTTTATTAAGTATTACAAAAATATGGCAGAATAAAATAAGCGCATATTTTATAAAAACTAAAACAGGAATTATGAATATGTTTATGTGCATATGTGTTGAAATATATGTAGATATTCACTTTCTTGAAGGATATTCAATAAATTGAGAAATATAGCTGCCTATTGGGAGTATTGTGAAGACTTGAAGTGAAATGAAGATGTACTTTCACCACAGACAACTTCAGATTGCTTAAAAATTTTGTGATAAAATACATATTTTTAAAAATTTAAACAGCTATGAATATGGATCAGTTAGAGCTCTTACTCGAAATCTGTGTTGGGAAAATATTAATAAATAAGCGAATATCCAATCTGGGAAGCCACAGAAAAAAAATTTTTAAGAGGGTTCATGATTTTTTTTTCTCCTGTTTTGGGCTATACCAGCAACGCTCAAGGGGTACTCCTGGCTCTTCACTCAGGAATTACTTCTGGTGGTATTTAGGGGATCATATGGGATGGGGGAATCAAACCCAGGTCAGCCATGTGCAAGGCTAACATCCTACCCACTAAACTACTACTCTGGCCTCCAAATAGGGTTTCACCTCATCTCTGGGGCACCTGGAGGGGGGCAAGTGAGTCTAGCACCAGCCCCAATAGAGCCTTGGCAGCCAGAACCCAATCACTGCCATGCTCAGTGTCTATCTCCACAGGCTTGGGACGAGTTTTTCACACACAAGAATGAATCTGCTGAAAAACTCAGGTATGAGGCTTTTGTGACCAAAGTCTCCAGGCTCTTGTGGAGTTGGGAATGGGCAACCTTCCCCCATTTCCCTATCTTTCCTGGAGTCTGGTGGCCAGACCCACAAGCTGCCACTGGTGCCATAGATGCCATGATCCAGAAACTGATTCACAAATAGACCTCAGAAGAGCGCAGCAAGCTGCAGAGATGCTTCCAGATTCCAAAGTAATTTCCAGTTGTATCACCCTATTTAAAATTTTAGAATCCCTGGAGTACAGGGCTGCATTCATGGCTGCACAAGATTTCATACTCTACTCCACTGATGTACAAGAGTAGCACACCACATCTGATGGGGTTAAGGTAGAAGGCAATCTATCTCAACCAAAAAGTAAATATTAGCACACAAAACTCAACATGTAACAACATGTTAGTAATCTCTTCTACAAGGGCTTAATGGCTCTAGGGTAAGATAAAACATTCTTCACACATTTTCCTCTATGGAAACTTTATTTGATCATTTTTAATACATTATTCATAACAAGCCATACATAATAAATTATTTAGGACTTGCTTTGGGGGCAGGTTTGAGTAGTGGTGGGAAGGTTCGAAGTAATGGTGATGGGAAGGTGTTATGGGGGTGAGATTGGCATTGGAATATTGAATGTAATAAATTATTGTGAACAACTTTATAAAAATAAAATAAAATAAAATTGGGGGTGGAAATACTGTTCCGCTACTGATTTGTCAAATATATGTTACAGAACATTTTTAACTTTGTAAAGTAAAAAGGCAGACTGTAGTCAAAGACTAAGTGCTGTCTTATTTGGGTTTTGGTTTGGGGGACACACCAGACTGTGCTCAGGGCTTACTCCTGCCAGTGACCGTATGTTGGCCCCTCTAGTGCTTTTTTATTTAAAAACAAAGGCAAGAAATGGCTCCAGCAAGAAGCCTTTTCTGAAAGCACACTCTCGATATAACAACAGCCCGTTTTCAGTGCCCTAGAACAGCAGTTCTCAACCGGGACACATGGCCCGGAGGGATCATATGCTATTCCAGGGGTAATACAAGTGAAAATCATGTAAAATAGAGGGCAGAGGTACCACACTAGGGACTAACAGTTAGGAGTGGGGAAAAGCTCAGAAGGGGGAAACATTTTGGAAACAGTTGAGAAATAATACTGCTTTAGAAAATTCAGTATTCTTGGGGCTGGAATGATAGCACAGTGGGTAGGGCGTTTGCCTTGCACGCAGCCAACCAGGGTTCAATTCCCAGCATCCCATATGGTCCCCTGAGCACTGCTAGGAGTAATTTCTGAGTGCAGAGCCAGGAGTAACCCCTGTGCATCGCCAGGTGTGACGCAGAGAAGAGAAGAGAAGAGAAGAGAAGAGAAGAGAAGAGAAGAGAAGAGAAGAGAAGAGAAGAGAAGAGAAGAGAAGAGAAGAGAAGAGAAGAGAAGAGAAGAGAAGAGAAGAGAAAATTCAGTATTCTAGGATACAAAATTCATCAACTGCTCTGTAGAAGCAGACAGGTTATCTGCGTAGTTCATTAGTGACACCCCAAACAAATTACACCCCCAATAGCTCCTCCACTGTGTAACTCCCTCCCACATGACTTGAGATTTGTCATCCTAGTGGAAGCATGATAAGTCACTGGAGATAGAACCTGCCCTTTAGAATCAAGCCCTCACCATGAAAAGAAACATGGTCTGGCCTCCTCGGGATAAACGATCACAGAGACACCTAGGCACATCAGCTCAGTTCAGTAGCCAGCACAGCAACCAGCTAAAAACAGTCTGAAATCTGCCCACTACTCCCTTGAGTTTCTTTCTCTACATTAACAGAATGCTTGAAAATATTAAGGTGAAGTAAAATATAATTTAAAATTTTAGTTTTAAGATGAAGCATCTCCTTAGGCTTAGGGACAAAAATATTACAAGTCAGAAACAAAACATAAAGATTATGAACTAATTTTTAATATCAAAGATCTAGAGAAATTCTTTTAAGTCTTACCTCAAAAATTTACTGTTCCCTTCTCCATCATCATCAAAATCCAACCTGGAGAAAGCCAATAAGAGATCCTGTAAGTCTACGTAATGACAAGCTGTATGTAATGAGAATTATGAAACTGTAATGAAAATTAAGAAAATGTGATGAGGACCGGGAAACTGAAACTGGCCCCTAAATTAAACGAGAAGGGAGGGAGAAACATTCCTTTTATGACCCCAATTAACGAAGTTAAGGGCCCACCAACACACAGGGCCCAACAGACTGATGGGAGTGCCCGGGAGATAGTACCTGAAGGCTGCACCAAAAACAGGCAAGATATACTGACACTATTTTCCTTTTGAGCACCTGAGGGTCATACCATATAAGAACAATGCATTGATTTTCTTTTACTTATTACCTCTATATCCTGTTTCACTGATAAGAATGTATGTAGATTGTAGCCCATTTTTAGAGGATAAAAGGGAGATACTCTCAGCAAAAAGAGCTCTCTTTCTCTTCTGACTTGGGGTCTTCAGCACTTTTAATAAACTCACTATCCTATCCTGAGCCATCTCTCTGTTCATTCGAGGTTCACGCCAGCACAACACTAAGAAATTAAGAATCTTAGCTCACTTAGCCTCTTAGTACCTGTATTGTAAATCAAAATACCCAAAATTAGAGAGTAAGAAGGAATGTACCTGCCACAGAGGTGGGGGTAGGGGGGTGGAGGGGAATAGGATGGGGGGTGCGGGAAGGACAATGAGAACAATGGTGGTGGAAAATGTGCACTGATGGAAGGGTATGGATCTCATACCCTCGATCCAGGGTATTACTGGAACGTAATCATGAAAGTTTGTAAATGTCTCTCACAGTGATCCAATTTAAAAAAAAAAAAAGAATCTCAGCTCATAAGTCAACTGAATTACACCTCAGCCTATAGCATAAAACTGGATAGATTATTTTACCATTTATGTTATAGAAAAAACTCTACACAAGGAGCAAAAATTCATCACAAAAGTCAAGGAAGAAATAGTATGAAGAATTCATGTTTTTGAGATCCGGAGCTGCCATGCGCGAAATGGACCCTCTGCTCCTAAAGACTATGATCCGAGAGGTCTTCTAACCCATTTTGGCACCCAGAGCGGCTTCTTACAGAAATGCATCTAGACTGTGAACTGAGCTAAAATATCAGAAATCCAATCCTTCATTCTCAGCAATGAAAAGATATTATTAAATGATGCCTTTTCAGCAGGCCTGATTGTTGGGGAAAAATTCCAAACAATAATAGTGAGTTCTCTATTGAAATATCGAATGTATTAAAGTATAGAAAGAATAAAGTGAAGATCATTAGCTACTTAGGTGTGGGGTGGGTGGGAGGGGGATATATTGGGGTTCCTGGTGGTGGAACATGTGCACTGGTGAAGGGATGGGGGTTTAATCATTATATGACTGAGACTTAAACCTGAAAGCTTTTATTTTCTTCACAGTGATTAAATAAAATAAAATTTTTTAAAAAAAGGATTCATGTTTTTCTTTTTTTAAAACTACTCTTAATTATGCTAGTTGTTATCAGTTTTCTAAAATATCCTTTAAAAAATTACATTAAAGGGGCTAGAGTGGTAGTACAGCAAGTAAGGCAGTTGCCTTGCAGATGGCTGACTCGGGTTCAATCCGCAGCACCCCATATGATCCCCTGAACAACGTCAGGAGTAATTTATGAATGAGTACAGAGCCAGGAGTTATGCCTGAACACCACAGGGTGTGGCTCAAAAACAAACAAAAAAGAAGGGACATTAAAGAAAGGAGTGATCTAAGGTCCAAAGAGATAATACAGCAGGTAAAATGCTTGCTTTGCAAGAAGCCAACCTGAGTTTGATCCATAGTATACGATATGATCCCCTGCCCACCAGGAGTGATCCCTGAGTGCAGAGCCAGGAGTACTGCCCGTTGTGACCCAAAAACAAACAACCAAGCAAAAAAATCTAAAGGTCCCAAAATGGAATGAAGGGGTTGGAGAATAGTACAGCCAAAGGATGCTTGCCTTATACACAGCTGACCCTGGTTTGATTCCCTGGTACCACCCAGAGTAAGCCCTGTGAGTCACTGAGTATGATACCCCCAAGCCCCCACCAAAAATGTTTGTTGAAGCTGGAGAAATAGTACAGCAGGTAAGGCAACTGCCTTGCAGACAAGTGGCCTTGCATGCAACCAATCCCAGGCACAGCATGTGGTCCCCCAAGCACTTCCAGAAATAATTCCAGAGTGCAAACTGAGTGTGACCCCAAAAGAAAACAACAACAAAATATAAAACAAAACAAAAAACTTGTATGAATCAAAAAGGAATTAAGTATTCTTTATCCAGCTATTAAAAATTATGCCTATATAGAATAAGCAAAAATGTAAAAACTATCATATACAATTAAGTTTATAAAGCCATGGAATTGTGATTACAGCTACTAAAACTACATATAGAATAAAAAATAAATTACAATAAAAAACTGATGGACTTTAACTCTGAATAGCAGGACTCCTATTATTCTAACTTTCTAACTTTCCATGTGTTCTCTATAAAAGAAATTCTATTACTTCTTTTAATATATTTTTCTGATTACCAATAATACATACCTCTTTAAAAACCCTGGAAATAATCAAAAACAAAAGAAAAAATCATAATCCTCCCACCCAGAGAAATGTGGTAAGCACAGTTTTTTGCTATGCATATTTTTTATTTCGATAGTGTGGTATACAATATGTACTGTAATTTATCTTATTATGAACATTTTTCTGTGTAGATATATTTGTTACTTAATAGCAATATTCTATTTTTAATGTACTATAATTTATATGACCAAGCCCCTAATTTTTTTATGTTTTAGGGCTATACCTGGTAATGCTCAAGGATCATTCCTGGATCCTTGAGGGATCATATGTGGTATCACAGATCAAACTGGGATGTCTATGGACAAGGCAAAAGCCTTAGCCCCAGTACTATCTCTCCAGCCCAAGCCCTAACCTTGACATTTATATTGCTTCTAGTTATTTGCTCTGATATATATATATATACTGTAACATTATCATTTGAGACAGTAGACTCTAAAGTTAAATTTCCAAGACATATTATCCTAGATCAGAAGTTCTAAACTTATTTGCCCTAATCCCTCCTTTCCAGAAAAAGTTAATCAAAGTGACTCTCCCAATCCCCAAATCTACCTTCTTTAAGCAAATACACGAAAAGTCTGTTTCTGCAATCTTTCTTCAATTGCATCAACTGCTACACTGACCCCTGGATGGTCCCAGCATCCCCAGTGTGAGTGGAGAGATGGTATTTCCCCACTTTGGGAAATTCCATCCTTAATCTTCCACTTAATTACATTCAGAACCCAGATTAAGTTACTGTTTATGACTCAAAGGACAAGTTTTAAAAAAAATTTTTTTTTTGCTTTTTGGGTCACACAAGGCGATGCACAGGGGTTACTCCTGGCTTTGCACTCAGGAATTACTCCTGGCAATGCTCAGGGGACCCTATGGGATCCTGGGAATCGAACCCAGGTCGGCCACATGCAAGGCCCGCTGTGTTACTGCACCAGCCCCCAAGTTAAAATTTTTAAATATCTTACAGACAAAGCAAGTATCTTTCTGTATGTGTGCTGGGAATGGAACCCCAATATCATGTATGCCTGGCACACACTTTATCATTGAGCAATATCCCTAATCCAAGAGAGAACAAGGTTTTTTTTATAGGTTATTCACATCCCCACTATAATAGGGACCACTCCTGCATTATGACTGACTGATGGGAAGAAACTTAAAGGCTAGATGTAATATTAGCTAAATAATGCCTCCTAAGTGAGGCCGGACGGCCTCTTCCAATGATTCTCAGCCAATCAGGTGGCAGTAAATGCAAGGGCCCGGGGATGTGGTTCTGCTCAGACCCTAAAGTGTTGGGAATTACCCAGGCCATGCAGGCAGAGGGGGCTTGGGGGAGCCTCCAGGGACACACCCTTTGCTGGGGGGGGGGGCATCCTGAATTGCATGAGTGATGCTCAAGGGACATATGCATGCAGGCATATGCTTTAATTCCTATGCTATTTCTTCAGCCCCCAGCTTAGTAACAGAAGGAAAAAAGGAAGGGAGAGAAGGAAGATTAAATACCAAAATGGGTTATCTATTCTTCCAGTCCTATCTAAAACAATTTTCGAAAGCTGAAGAGATATGATAGTAGATATACCACTGGGCCAACCTGGGTTAGATGCCTAGTACCTCATATGGTTCCCAGGACTGCAAGGAATGATCACTGAGATCAAAACCAGGAGTAAGCCCTGAGCACAGCTGGTTGTGGCTCAAAAACCTAACAACAACAACAAAAAAACATAAATTAATTTCCTTTCTAAATTAATTTCCTTTCTGAAACCTTTCCCTATCTTTACCACTCAATTTCTGGTATTTTCATACACTGTTAACACATAAGCTCTATATATGTTTCTCTTCACAAATTAGTATCCTATTGTTATATTTATATGTGCAATGATCAAACTCAAAAGACTGTGACTTATATTATCTTTGTATCCTACAAGCAATCAGCACAATGTCTCACACTAAAAATTTAAGGAGTCTACCAAAAAGATTTTAAGAATGCAGACACAGGGTCTGGAGCGGTAGCACAGTGGGTAGGGCGTTTGCCTTGCATGCGGCCGGCCCGGGTTCGATTCCCAGAATCCCATCTCCTGAGCACTGCTAGGAGTAATTCCTGAGTGCAGAGCCAGGAGTAATCCCTGTGCAGCGCCGTGTGTGACCCAAAAAGAAAAAAAAAAAAAAGAATGCAGACACAACACTTAGATTAAAACATTGAAATTTTAAACAATCATAGTCCTTTACCTGACAAAGATTTTTTGGTTTAAAATTTGCTTAGAAGGCCAGGGAGATAGCTCAAAGTGATACAGTGCAAGCCTTGCATGCACAAGGCCCCAAATTCAATCCCTGTCACTACATGCACAACCAATGCAAGCACCACTGCTGTGGTCCTGGTAGCCCACACCACCTGTCAGTACTTCACAGCACTGCAAAGACAGCCCACACACCTGTCAGGTTCCACAACCCAGCACCAAACATAACTGGGATTAGCCACTGGGCTTTGGGACTAATCCCCACCAGCACCACCCACCACCACCACCAAAAAGCTCAGAAAAAAGTTGCGTATCACTGTTTAAGCATTGTCAGTGTTATCCCATTGCTCATCGATTTGTTCAAGCGGGTACCAGTAACGTCTCATTGTGAGACTTGTTACAGTTTTTGGCATATCCGATACGCCATGGGTAGCTTGCCAGGCTCTGCCCTGTGGGCGCGATACTCTCGGTAGCTTGCCGAGGTTTCCAAGAGGGGCAGAGGCATCAAACATGGGTCGGACGCATGAAAGGCAAACACCCTACTGTTGTTTAAGCATATAGTCCAGCTCACTGTTTAAGCACATAGTTCAAAAATCAATTTTCAGGGGCTGGAGCGATAGCACAGCGGGTAGGGTGTTTTGCCTTGCACTCGGCCGACCCAGGTTCAATTCCCAGCATCCCATATGGTCCCCTGAGCACCGCCAGGAGTAATTCCTGAGTGCAGAGCCAGGAGTAACCCCTGTGCATCGGCAGGTGTGACTCAAAAAGCAAAAAAGTAAATAAATAAATAAATAAATTTTCAAATTCTAAATAACTAGCTGATTCCAAACTTAAAAGGTGACATTCTAAGATAAATTTAGATTGTGGAATTGTGCTGACTGGGAAACAGAAGACTGGAAATAGAGAGCATATCTGACATTAGTTGATCATTACATGCTGAATGTCAAATGAAATTATTCTATGGCTCTGTGAAAAGGCTGGAGAGAGTACAGTGGACACATGTATTACAAAACTGACCCTGGTTCAATTCCCAGTACTAGATTACCACCAGGAATAGGTCCTGAGAACCAGAATGTATGACCCAAACTCCACCCCATCCCCGAAAAGGCAAGTTTAAATTAAAAAACAAAAAAAAACATCAATTCTATAGAAAAAAAAATTCAATACCTAAAGAAAGTTACAGAACAGCAGTGTAATTGTATAACCAGTTGAATGAAGTGCAAGGCTAGAAAGTGCAAAGAGGGTTGAGCAACTCATTCAATCAAATTGATTTATGACATTCATGACACACATTAATTATATTCACCCTGGTCGACGTTTAATAGCCCTCTGGACAACTGCTCCTCCACCTTGAATCCCAGCCCCAGGGTTCCCAGAGACAATGGCTGGACCCAGGGATGGAACATCTGGTGTCAATTCTGTAAGACAAAATAAAATAGACATTTTAAAAGTATGGTCCTTAGGAATTAATGGGCCCAGCACATCTCCCAAACCCATCTTGTGGCTAAAGTGGTGGCCCAGGGGCTTCACCATTTTCAGCTAATCTCCTAGCTGGCATCTCCAGACCCTTTTCGGAATGCAGACAGATTCTCCTGTTTCTGGCTTGACAGATCATGGCAGCCTCCAGACCAGACCTTTGCTATATTGAAAGGTCCAGCACCACGTCTCCTAAACCCCATGAGCAGCAATACTCATCAAACTTCATTCTGCTCAGTTATACTTCCCATAGCTAGATGAAGACAGGCAGGGAAGGAAAAGAGCAGCCCTCCTCCCCCACAGCCTAATCCCTCAAGAGACTCTCAGGGAGGTTAGCTACAAAGATTCACTGTAGCATAGCAAGAGCACAGCAAACCCAGTGGGGAAGGAACTCAGAAGCTCACCAAGTTCAATGAATAAAAACAGTAACGAAAGGCTCAACCACCCATTTCCCCCAGTCTCCAGAGACCCAGGGGTCACTCCCATAAGCCACCTCCTGCTGGTGCCAGACAATCTCATCATCGGCCACCCTTCAGATCACACGGCTGCTTCTCCCAGAAGAGAGCATAAAATGAGGCCCCCATAGGCACGCCACGAGACTCCACGCCAGGCTGTTTTCACTCGGGGTGCCCCAGAGTGGGGTGAGAGCTGAGCAAAAGATTAAGGAGCTCCAAGATTTCAAGATTTGAAGCTTCAAGGAGGAAGCCTGTAGGAAATAGCAGAAAGTGGAAAACAGTCTGGAAACTAGTGAAAGAGCATATTAGAGAACTATGGGATAAGTTCAAAAGGACCAATATAAGAATCACCGGGGTCCCTGAAGAACAGGAAGGCAAATGTGAAGAAACAATAATTAAAGAAATAATAAGAACTTCCAAGAGTTTAGGATTACCGGCACCAAGATCCAAGGAAGTCCAAAGGGTCCCAGTGAAAATACACCCAATTAGGAAAACACCCAGACACATTCAACTTAAAATGACAAAAATCTAAAGAGAGAATACTGAAAGCAGCAAGACCAAAAATGGAATTTATATACAAAGGAAAGCCCATAAAATTCAATGCAGATCTATCAAATGAGACTCTACAAGAATAGAGTCTTGTAGACTCTACAAGAAGAATAAGAAAAGACATAGCACAAAAACTTACCAAGAATGCTCTACCCAACTAGATTATTCAGATTTGAAGAAACTACACAGAGTTTCATGGATAGGGAGTAGCACATAAAATTCATAGCCTTGAACCAGTTTCGCAAGAAGCATTAAAAAAGCTCCTTTAAAGGACAAGAGAAACTTTCAACCACGTGGAACTGAGTGTGGCACTCACTGATGGTGCATATGGTTGTCCTTTACTAGATTAAGGAAGATTAAAAACATACAGCAATTCACTATCACTATCATCCCACTGATCATCAATTCACTCGAGCAGCCCCAATAACGTCTCCATTCATCCTAATCCTCAGATTTTAGCAGCCTCTCTTTACTCGTCCTTCCCAATGGTGCCTGCCATATTAGAGGCTCTTTCAGGGTCAGGAGAATGAGACCCATCATTGTTACTGTATTTGGCATATAAATATGGCAATTAATCATCACAAATTGACTTTTACTGATTTTATAATAATTCCATTTGCCATTCTTTTAAGTTTTTTTGACCAAGTAATATGAAATAAATTTGTTATATGCCCACCAAGAGGGATTTAAAAAAAGCAAAGAAAGAAGCCTCATTTATAACAAAAAGGTATATTGATTACCACAATAAGATTCAAGTACAAAATAAAATTTAGTGCATTATTTTAGATGCCAATGTTGAAACCTTAGTATGTCAATGAGAATATGCATATATTATATTAAATTATTTGAATTTCCTTATTTGCACAGGTTACAATCATATAGCACCCATTAAAAATTCATTTTTGTTGCTTTATCTTCTGATAATTTCATTTGCCATTTCTCTAAGTTTTGTTGAAGCAAGCAATATAAAATGAATTTGTTATAAGCCTGCCAAGGGGGCAGAGGCTGGGGGATGGCAGTGACCCTGGGAACACTGATGATGGGACTGGTTTTGCAACATTGTATGCCTTAAGCAATTCTAGTCAGAACAGCTTTGTAAATCATGGTCTTAAAAATAAATTTAAAAGAAACTCAATAGAAAGTCTGAGCCATAGAATAATAACAGCTGGGGCTGGAGCAATAGCACAGCAGGTAGGGCATTTGCCTTGCATGCGGCCGACCCGGGTTCGAATCCCAGCATCCCATATGGTCCCCTGAGCACCGCCAGGAGTAATTCCTGAATGCATGAACCAGGAATAACCCCTGTGCATCGCCAGGTATGACCCAAAAAGCAAAAACAAAAAACAAACAGAATAATAACAGCTAAGGAAAGATAGAGGAGCTCCAAGACAAGATGGAGAAAACCTCTAGAAAATAAAAGATGAAAAAAAGGGGCTGGAGTGATAGCACAGCGGGTAGGGCGTTTGCCTTGCACGTGGCGGACCCGGGTTCGAATCCCAGCATCCCATATGGTCCCCTGAGCACCGCCAGGGTTAATTCCTGAGTGCTTGAGCCAGGAATGACCCCTGTGCATTGCCGGGTGTGACCCAAAAAGGGAAAAAAAAAAAGATGAAAAAAAAAAGCCTGAAAAAAATCAACAAAATGCAAAGAACGATGGGATAACTTCAAGAGGAACAATATAAGACTGTCATATTGTGATAGTACAACAGGTAGGACGCTAGCCTTGCAAGTGGCTGACCCAGTCTGGTGTCTGACTCAGTGCTCGGGGGTGATTTCTGGCAGTGCTGTTGGGGGAACCATGTTCAGGGCCAGGGATTCAAACTGGAACATCTGTCTTGTCCACAAAACCATGTAACTTTTAGAGAAAAAAACTGAGAATTTATTGGATATGGGGAAGGCAAAGTATTCTTAGACTTAGAACCTGGAAGAAACAGTATGATCCAGGAAAATCAACTTGAATAAAATTAAAATATGGCCAGGGCTGTTGCTCAGATTGTACAGAACACAGGTCCTGGATTATTCCCCTGCACTGATACCTCCAGCAATGGGAGGCACTATGAGCCCCATCACCACAACACACAACAAAAGAATTAAAAACTTTCTGTGGAAAACCCTATCAAAGAATTAAAAGACAAGGCTATGAGAGAGAATACTGCCACAGAAGACAAATTTAGACTCCTATTTAGAATTTTTTGGGGGGTGGGGTGTGCACCTGGCGATGGCCAGGGGTTACTCCTGGCTCTGTACCCAGGAATTACTCCTGATGGTGCTTAGGGGAACCCTATGGGATGCTGGGGACTGAACCCAGGCAGGCTGTGTGCAAGGCAAGCTCTCTCCCCGCTATACTATCCTGTCAGCCCTTATATTCAGAACATTTTAAAAACTCTTCAAAATTCAATGCTTAATGAGGCCAGAGCCGTGGTATTGTAGAAGGGCACATGCCTTACATGCAGACAACCTGGGTTCGATTCCCAGCACCCCATGTGGTTCCCTGAGCAATGCCAGGAATAGTTCTGAGTGCAGTGCTAGGAGTAGGGCCTGAGTGTTGCAGGGTATAGCCCAAAAACCAAATCAACCGAACAAGAAAAAAAAAACCCTTAACCTTAAAAAGCACATTGATAGTATAGGAGTTAAGGCCACCTTGCATGCAGCTGAGCCTAACTGGATCCCAGTGCCACAAATGATCCCCTTAACACCACCTGGAGTAAATCCCTGAGCACCAATCGGTGTGGCAAGAAAAAAGAGTTAACCTTTCTGGCCTTTGTTGAGCTCCCTTATGAGCTGGGGAAGAAGGCAGCTGGGATAGAGAAGGGATCACTAAGTTGGAGGGATAGCTTGGGATGGGAGATGTGTGATATAAGTAGATGAAAGACCAAACATGATGGCCTCTCAATATCTGTACTGCAAACCACAATATCCACAAGGAGAGAGAGTAAGAGGGAAATTGCCATAGAGGCAGGGGGAGTGGTGAGAGGGATACTGGGGACATTGGTGGTGGAAAATGTACACCGGTGGAGGGGACAGGTGTCTGATCATTGTATGACTGAAACGCAAAAAGTTTTGTAATGTAGCTCAAGGTGATTCAATTAAAAAAAATTTTTAAAGAAAAAAGAAGTGTAACAGACTGATGATATGGATAAGATCTTAAGACACATTTCACCAAATAATATATATAATGATAAATAAGAGCATATGAAAAATATTCAACATCATCAGCCTTGAAAAAAAGCAAATAAAACCACAATAAGATGCACTACACAACACTGGAAACGGCTAAAGTAAAAATACCAAATGCTGCCAAGAAGGCCAGATGCCTTCGTTACAGCACATGTCTTGCATGTGTGGGGCCCTGAGTAATTGCTGGCACCATAAAGAAACTAAGAAAAAATAAATATACTCCAAATGCCGGGCTGGAGCGATAGCGCAGTGGGTAGGGCGTTCGCCTTGCACACGGCTGACCCAGGTTCAATTCCTCTCCTCAGAGAGCCCAGCAAGCTACCGAGAGTATCTCGCATCACGGCAGAGCCTGGCAAGCTACCCATGGTATATTCGGTATGCCAAAAACAAGTGTGCGGGTCTGAGGGCAAAGCATGCATTCAGCCTATCGAGCTCTCTCTGCCATCCTTATTAATTTTTAAATTACAGAAGCATTATGATATTGCATTTCCTCATCTAGGAATACAGTATGTTTAACACTAATTCAGATCTTGGGACCAAAGAGATTAAAATAGAACAATTAAGGTTCTTGCCTTGCTCTCAGCTGACTCAGCTCAATCCCTGACATCCCACTCGGTCCCCAAGCCTGCCAGGAATGGTCCCTGAGCACAGAGCCAGCAGTAAGCCAAGAGCACAGCCACAAGCATACCCACAAAAAGCAAAACAGGTCTTTTCTAACATTCTTCAATTAAAATGTTGCAGTTTCTTCACACACGTTTGTATTATTTGTGTTATTTTACAGTGCCAGGGATTAAACCCAGGGCCTCACATGTGCAAAGTATGTGCTGGCTGGACCACTGAGCTACATCCCTAGCCCTTTACATAGAGATGGAAAAATTCTTCAATTTTTCGAGGGGGGCGAGTGCAGCAGAGCATGGAAGGTGCTGTAAGCTGAACCCAAAGTCTCATATATGTAACCCGTACATTCAACTACTGAGCTACAATCCCATCCGACATCTTCTTCTATATATTTATAAACTTATAGTTCTTAATACATGTGAGTAAAATTTCTTCTCCAATGCAATTTTTAACTAGCTATAGCTAGAAGAAAATAAAGCTATTAATTAGTATATTCATATAGCATGCAAATAACTTCACTAAATTATTTTGTCAAAAACATTTGGTTACATCTTATAATATAATCATACAAGTGTATTCTCTCCAAAACTGCTTTGTTTTTGCCTTCCCTTCATTAATATTGATAACATTTATTTTGGTTTTTTTTTTCTCTTACTGCACTATTTCAAGCTTTTAACCTGTAGGTTAGTTAATAAATATCTGAGTCTGTAAGCATTACATGAATAAATATTATATCCTTATTTTCATTAGTCTAGCAGAAAATTTGTTTCTTTCAATTATGGAAGTAGAGAGTAAGCCACCATAGATATAAAAGTATCGGGGGCTGGAGCAATAGCACAGCGGGTAGGGCTTGCATGCCTTGTATGCGGCCGACCCGGGTTCAATTCCCAGCATCCCATATGGTCCCCCAAGCACCACCAGGAGTAATTCCTGAGTGCATGAGCCAGGAATAACCCCTGTGCATCGCCGGGTGTGACCCAAAAAGCAAAAAAAAAAAAAAAAAAAGTATCTCAAATTCATTAATCAACAGAAAACAAAGATGAGCTATTTCAGCTAATTAGAATTATCATTCTATTCTACACTAAAATATACGCATTCAGCCCTTTGGACCCTGCTGCGGAGCGAGCATGATGGAAGAGCCCAAGGAAGCGCTCTTGGACTCCAAACAGCCCACTGAACTAATTCCGGCATGGGACCAGAGACCCCACGGTGCGCTGAAACAGTGGGAGCCGGGCATCCCCCAATTCTTTTAACCTCTCTCTCTCTCCACACCTCCCCCCTGAGCACAGCGCAGGATCCGAGGTTTTCCTGAGCGCAAAATGGTGACGGCGACCCAGCTGAAACGGGAGGCGCGCGCGCTTGCGGGAGGCCCCAGGGGGCGGGGGCGGCGACCCCCGCCCACAGCAGATAGATACTTAAACCCACCTCCCCCACGTGTGCTTCCCTTTGGACCCTGCTGCGGAGCGAGCATGATGGAAGAGCCCAAGGAAGCGCTCTTGGACTCCAAACAGCCCACTGAACTAATTCCGGCATGGGACCAGAGACCCCACGGTGCGCTGAAACAGTGGGAGCCGGGCATCCCCCAATTCTTTTAACCTCTCTCTCTCTCCACACCTCCCCCCTGAGCACAGTGCAGGATCCGAGGTTTTCCTGAGCGCAAAATGGAGACGCCGAGCCTCTCTCTAGGCTTCTTCATCTTATGAGCACCATAAAAGGGTAAAAGTTTGTAGTGATATTTCTGGTTGTACTTTTCCTGGACTTTATACAGAAACCCAAAACCGCGCGGCCGCTGTCGCGGCCGCGCGACCTAATGTCATCTTAGCATCAGCAATATGTAATATGTCCCTTTTTAATGGGTCGGACTTTTGTGGGAGATCCTAACAAGAATAGTAAGTCTGTTGCTGAAATATTGAAGGCAATCAAAGTGGTAGCCATCTCTCTAGACTGAACTAAGCTATATCCCCACGCCGGCTGAGAAGAAATATCCTTCTTTCTCGGGAAGAAACGCGGCGTGGTGTCAAACATAGTGTGATGTCCATTAAGCAAACAGACCTGGTGGCGTGGGAATGGGATATAAGGGGAAAAATTATGTACATGGAACAGTGGGACGCTGGTGGAATCTCGAGCCGGAGCCGATACCAGCGCAAGCCCTTCGGTTCCAGAAACTGCTTGCAGAAACTCTACTAGTCTATCAACTAAGCCAGAGCCCCACGCCTGCCGATGACGGGAAATAACCATCCTTTTCGGTTTTTTTTTCCCTTGTCAGGCAGCGTGGCGATTACCAAACAGGCGTGAACTCGGTGGCGCGGGGCAAGGGGGAAAAAGAAAAGTTATGTAACAAACAGCGGGACTTAATATCTCTATATTCTTAGCAGTGGAGAACTATCAAATGCCTCCTTGGCAATAGGACTGCTTTCCTTTTTTGGGGGAAACCCCAACAATGGTAGTGAGTTGTGTGTTGAAACGTGGAATGTAATCGAGATAAGGCATAAACGAAGTGGAACTTATCATGTACAAGGGTGGGGACTGGGGAGGTGGGAGGGGGTGGCAGGTATACTGGGGGGGTTGGTGATGGGAGATGGGCACTGGTGAAGGGAAGGGTGTTTGAGAATTGTATAACCGACATAATCCTGAGAACTAAGTAACCCTCCACATGGTGATTCAATAAAATTATTTAAAAAAAAAAATATATACGCATTCAAAATATAGCTATTATTAGATTTGTTACTACACATTTTTACGTCATGAACATTATCACAAATTCATTTTAATATTGTTTAATTTTTTTTTCTTTTTGGGTCACATCTGGCAATGCATAGGGGTTACTCCGGGCTCTGCACTCAGGAATCACCCCTGGCGGTGCTCAGAGGACCATATGGGATACTGGAAATCGAACCTGGGTCGGCCACGTGTAAGGCAAACACCCTACCCACTGCACTATTGCTCCAGCCCCTGTTTAATTTTTTGATTTTATTTTCATAAGGTTGTTCACATTAACTGATTACATTCAATATTTCAAAACCAATCCCACCACCATTACACCTTCCCAACACAATTATTTCAAACTTTTTCGAATTTTCAAATATTATTTTCGAAATATTATTTCAAATATATTTTGAAGTATTATTCGAAAGCAATCGCACAGTGGTTGGGCGTTCGCCTTTCACGTGACCGACCAGAGTTTGATTCCTCTGCCCCTCTTGGAGAGCCTGGCAAGCTACCAAGAGTATTGAGCCTGAGCGGCAGAGCCTGGCAAGCTACCCGTGCGTATTGGATATGCCAAAAACAGTAACAATAAGTCTCTCGAGAGACGTTACTGGTGCCCGCTCGAACAAATCAATGAGCAACGGGATAACAGTGACTACAGTGATTCGAAAATTTTCAAATATTATTTCGAATTTTCCCACCACCACTCAAGCCTGCTTTCCACAGGCAGATGCTAAATAATTTATTTTCTATTGCTTATTATGAATATCATGAGGTCACGTGCTCATGGAATTCTAAAATTGTAAATGATTGGGGCCCAAAGACATCTCTGTAGGGAACTAATCCATTTTGAGATTCATTTGTGAATGTCTGGATCAAAGCCATTAGTGCGCCAAAACGGCACTGCAGGCAGTTCACAGGCGTGACAGTCAGGATCCAGAAGGGGTGGGCAGGGAGAGGGGAAAGGATGGCCCATACCCGCAGCCATGTGGCCTGGAGTCTTCAGTCTCTGGTCCCGCGTACCGGGTTTTTCTTCTGGAAGTTTGTGGGTGGAGTGAGACACCTGCTCCATCTGAGGTGTCCCAGTCAAATCGGCTAGGCACGGGGTCCGGAGCAAGCTGCTGTCTTCCGGGATTCACTCTGAGTCTATTTTGTTGTTTTAAAATAGAATTTGATTCCCTGTAATACTCATATTGCTTATGTGAATATGTATTTGGTTTGGGGGCCACATCTAGCAATGCTCAGGAGTTATTCCTGGTTCTGTACTCAGGGATCACTCCTGGCAGTGCTTGGGGGACCATATGGGCTGCTGGAGATGGAACCCAAGTTTGCTGTGCGCAAGACAAGCACTCCCCACCCCTGAGCGGCCACTATCCCAGAGGCACAGAAACCAATCTCTGAACGCAGCGGCTGCAGACAGATAAACTCCTGGATTGTGAACTAATCTATGCAGCCCCGGGAGGGGAAGGGATTTTGTCCCTCGGCCTTTTCCCCTTTGCGGCAGCATGGCAACGCCACCGTTCAGAACCAGTTGGACAGAGAGGTAGAAGCTTGCTTGCAGTGATGGGACGCATGGGGAATCTCGCAATGGGGCAGGGGGGGAGGGGGTCGGAGGCCAGAACCGGCCCTGCTTCCTGCCCAAATGAGACCCCGAGCAGCTGCCCACGAACAGCTCCTCCACTCCTGAACAGCCATGATCCCAGAGGCACACAAACCACTCTCAGAATGCAGCGGCTGCAGGCAGAAATACCTCTGGACTGAATACCAGAATCCCAAAACTGGGCGGCCGATTTCAAGACTGTACAACATCATATGCTCTTTGTTATCGACGATAGAAAACATGCGATCTAATGATGCCATTCTGACAGGTCTGACTGTTCAGGGAAAAACTCCAATAAATGATAGTGAGTTTTCTGTCAAAAATTGAATGTAATCAAAGTAAGGAGAGAGTAAAGTGAAAATCATCTGCCACACAGGCAGAGGGGGAGTGGGAGAGCAGTATGCTGGGGTTATTGTTGGTGGAACATGTGCACTGGTGAAGGGATGGGTGTTTGATCATTGTATGACTGAGACTTGATCCTGAAAGCCCTGTAAACTGTTCTCACGGTGGCTCAAGTTAGAAAAAATAATTTTTTTAAAAATTAAAAAAAAAATGGAGGCCGGAGCAATAGTACAGTGGATAGGGATTGCATTCAGCCAACCCAGGTTCGATCCCAAGCACTCCGTATGGTGTCCCAAAACCCACCAGGAGTTGGTTAGGCCTGAGCACTGCTAGGTATAGCCCAAAAGCAAACAAAAAAGTTAACAAGTCATAATATCCCTAACTTTAAAATATTTAAATGTTTTATTAGTCCTACAATCTACCTCCAAATTATGTATGCAATAAACTGTACCTAATACCCACCAGCCGGGGGCTGAAGCAATAGCACAGCGGGTAGGGCATTTGCCTTGCACGCAGCTGACCCGGGTTCAATTCCCAGCATCCCATATGATCCCCTGAGCACCGTCAGGAGTGATTCCTGAGTGCAGAGCCAGGAGTAACCCCTGTGCAT